>NC_091950.1:52483419-52846752 GCF_031021105.1 Erythrolamprus reginae
TGAGAAAAAGAGAGACTATGAAGTCTCTTAATTGATTTCATGCCTAAGTCAGGACTTGAACTCATAATCTTCCAATTAACAGCACAACACCTTTAACAGTTACACCAAACCACTAGGCTAGAAGTGGAGAGATGTGAATTTTACTCTTGCCTTGATGAGTATGGGTATCAACCATGGGGGGCTTGGGGCTATTCATTTCTCAGTAAGGAGAAAATGGCAAGCCCCTTCTGAAAATATTGCCAAGAAAATTGCAGAGATTTGTTCACCAAGAATCAAGACTGAATCAAGGCCCCCCGCCCCCCCAAAAAAACTACAACAACCCCCTTTACACAGGCATAATCTGAATAACATGATTGGTAAAAGAGTTGCATATATTTGTCCTTGACTTTCAAACTTCCCAAATCACAGGGCAGCTGCCGAATTCACTTTCAAATTTTAAAGTTATTTATATCTTCATTTACACTTTTCACCTTTAAAGGTTATTTCCTCCCGCTCCCCCCATACTGAGTTTAGTTTTGGACCATATCCCAGCCTTTTAGAATAAAAGATGCTTGTTGAATATGCAGCACAATCCCTTTGTAGTTTATCCATCAAAAAACGACATAAAGTTCTGTTTGAGCTGAACTTATTCCTCCTGGTGACTTAACGAACATATCCATGGGATTTGCTTGGCAACAATATACACATAATTTGAGATTGTCTTGTCTTCCCAGGATAGATCTGAAATTCTCTGAAGATCTCTATCCAACCTACCAATCAGGACTAACCATCTTCAACTTCCAAGTCCAGATACCTATTCACAGCTTCATCCGCCAAAATTACTATTGGGCCATTAAGTGACAGTAAATGCATACTTTTTTTGTGTTTACTGGGCATAGTTCTTTTAAAAATTCAGAAATAGCAGACACAGGCTACCGTAGCAATGCTATTGGCAGAATCTCAGAAATAGGAAACAGTTAAGTGTTTATCTTTCATGATGTTGTGAAAAGTAATTCTTTTGAACTTGCAATTTGGATGTTAGGAATTCCTCTTTGGAAGCAATTGTATCCTTCCAATACAAATATTAGCTTTGAGAGATTGAGTCTCATCAGAAAGTAAACATATCTCCTTTTTCTCACTAATATCTGCTAGGATTCCTCCCAGAAACAGCCCATTGTATTCTTTTAAGAAGCATGATGCAAAGATGTGCTTAATATAAATTCTAGCTTCACCCCTTTCACATCTTATAAGAAGGAAAACTCAGAGGACGAGGTATGAGCTGGTTTGGCTCTTAATGGCAGGAGAACATGAAAACCAAATTTAAACTTTGCTTCAATGATTTCCCTTATTTATTTTTGTATTGCATTTATGTCCTGCCTTTCCTGTAGGGGTTGAAGACTGTGTAAATGGTGATTACCCCTCCTTTTATCCTTTCAATAACAACTTGACAGGTATACAGTTATCCAATGAGTTCCTTGGTTAAGTATGGATTTGAATTTGAATCTCCTTGGTCCCAGTCCAGCTGCTTAACTACCATACATACTGATTCTCCTGGGTAATCCTTTGCTTTCTTGTATAAACATGAAGACTTGACATTCATTTCCATGGGAAAAAATAAGATGGTTGTCCTTGGAGGCCATGAGCTCTGTGTGGTACATGTGCCCACACACAGATTTCATCTGCATTGATCCTTGCAATATACACTGCTCAAAAAAATAAATGGAACAAGAGAATATAACTCCAAGTATTCAATGAGAATATTTCATTCATTCAGATCTAGGATGTGTTATTTGAGAGTTCCTTTTATTTTTTTTGAGCAATATACAGTACATCTATATGAATCACAACAATTCTTCTTTTTCCATATTCTTCAGGCCTTTGGCTAGGAATTATATTTGGGTAGTCACATTCTCCATCTATAAAAGCTCTATAGCTTTTATTTTTGTTACCTTCAGCATTCTTTCACTTTCAGAATGGCAAGTTAAAAAAACCCCCATCCCATTACTCTTCCAGTACTGTATAGGGAGAATGAGTAAAAATGATATTAAGCACACCATTTAAAAAAAGAGCAGAAACTGGAGGTCTTGATTTTTTCCCAAGCTAAAGCAAAGATTAATTTGACAATGATTGGAAGATTTTGAGTCTGAAAAAAAAATAAAAATATGTGGTTCATTTGATTTTACTCTATCCAGGATTCAAATTCCTTGGGTAAAAGAGGGCATTAAAATTAGGGTCAAAGCTCAAGTTCAGTATTGTTCTTTTATATTAGTTAAAGATTTTTGCTCACCTTCTCCCCTTTTTCTCTTTCTCTCTGTCTCCTTTTCTTTTTTAAACAGCATAGGATAGTTTTCAATAGTAGGATAAAAGCTTCATATTACAGCCATGGAGGATAGCCATGGAAAAAAAAACCCCTACAAAAGTCATTCACTGAAAAGGCTTTAGTGGGATATACCAAACCCCTTATTTATTTTTCAATAGAAAGGCTTTCTGCATTAGCCAAGAAAATCAGAATCTGTATTTAACACTAAAGGTATTTCCCAGTGAGAGTCTGTAGAGCATTGTTGTTAGATTTGTTAAAAAAAAGAGACTAAATACGATTTCATAAAAGGGAAACTTAATCTCTAAGGCAGTGCACTCTCTCTCTCTCTCTCTGTACCCCCTCCCCATTTTCCTACCTCCTCTTTTTTTAAAGTAATCAGCAGCCTATAATATTTTCACTTTCTCTATGACAAAAGATATTCTTAGGCTTTTCTGTGCTGCGACAGGAAGAATGAAAACTTCTTTATTCTGCTAAGAAATATGTAAAATAATAGAAGAATGGAGGAGATATATTTGTTCAAAGCATTTAAAATGTTATTTTAATCAAAGGCACATAACAATTGACATGCTATGTCAGCTAAAAGGAGACTATAACATTTGAACTGCAAATTGTGTTCATATTTATATATTTTTTTCTGCTCAACCAGCACTTTAAAACAAATTTAGAAAAAAATAAATAAATAAGAGAAGAGAAATAAAGATTAAAAGAATAAAGGGAGAAAACATCAGTGCCTCAAACATGTAAAAGTAATTGAATATGGCAGAAGCATTAATTATTTGAGCTTAATTGAATTCTGAGGACTGCAGCCATTGCATTTCAGATAGACAAGCTCTGTTTGTTATTTCTTTGTGTGTAGATTAACAGTAAAGGAAAAGTAGATAAGTTTCCCTTATTTCTTGAAAATAAATCTGTCAATTCATGAGAAGAGCAAGTTGTTCAGAGATAACTGAGTCTTTAGGTTGGAAGAGGAAAAAAAAAACAGAAATAGCTTAAGAATTGTTCTCAAAGGGAATGTAGTTACTTTTTTCAAACTCATGCCATGTCCTTAGACTTTCTTTTCCTCACAGTGATGTATGACAGTTGCTTCCATTGCCATTCTACCCCCCCCCCCAAACAACTACGTTTCGGAGCTCTGGAGTAACCAGATGAAGTTAAGCACTGAGCTTGGCTGAAACGTTTCTACCTTTCTTTTTCTGGGAGGCAGGACAAAAATGTGTAATACATTAGTTCATGGGCAATACATTTCAAAAAGAACCAGTAAGCACATTTGCTTTTTTAACCTGCTCCTTTCACAAATGCATCCTGGCCGAATCAAATAACTAAGTTTCTGTAGGTGCATTTGGTTTGAACAGGTATTTTTCCTATGACTACAATTCCTTTTTCTTTCCACATGTATTTACTATACTTTCAAAACTACAGTTTGGTGGTATCATAGTCGTGGTTTTTCCTTTTTTGGGGAAACAATAATCCTAATGAATGATCTTAATTTCACTGTTTCCTTCCTGGGTTTCATTAGTATTTGGCAGGTTTTTGTATTGGGAAACAGTTTTCCCCACGCTTAGTTTTTTATGTTTTGTGTCATGGAAAATGTTATTATTCTTTTTGTTTGAAAGTATATATAAAATGATAAAAATGAGACTGTCTTGATGCACAAAAAACAGAATTAACTATTAAGCAATGTAGCTAGATAAATAAAATATATATTCAATACATTTAAAGATATGCAGAGGATAAATGGGGATATTTAATGTTGAACTTGTGATGTTCACATGATCTGGAAATCAAGACCTGGAAATCTTGCACATTGGACCACCATATGGGCACATTTGGTTAGTCAGTTTATTAATTCACTATGGTGTTTGGATACTCTAAAACTACAGAAAGCCAACGTTAAAACTACTCTGGCTGTCCTAATTAATTCTTGTATTTACAACAATTTGCTGGGTTTTAACATATGCAGCCAGATAGGTGAATAGAATTAATGAAAATTATAGATGGAATCATGTGAGAATATTAAAGCATAAATCCTATGTTTTGCAGTGATAGCAAATCATACATAATGGTGTGTGTATGTGTATGTATATGTATGTCTATGTATACATGTGTGTGTGTGTTTGTATATATACACCCACACCCACCTACACCCACACACTAATAGCTGAATGATCGGTTACATTTCTATTGTAGGAGATTTGGGTAGAATCAAGAAGGATGTCTGATTTAAAGATAGTTCTCCATTATATACCATTGTATTTTTTGTAGCTCCTAATTTGTTTAACTTACGGAATGTGCTTTTGAGAAATAAGGATGTTCAAGAAAAGCACTCTCTATAGCCGTGATGGCAAACCTATGACACGTGTGCCACAGGTGGCACGTGGAGCCATATTTGTGGGTACATGAGCCGTTGCGCACTCCGGCCAGCCTTGCCTAGCCACACCTCCCCTCCCAAGAGTCTCCACATTGCCTGTTTTGGATGCCAGTAGAGGGCTCACACGAAGATTCTAGGAGGGCGTTTTTGGCACCTGAAGGAAAAAAGGTTCACTATCACTGGTCTATAATAATGAGCTAATGAAATAATTTTGAGTCAAATTTTTAAATTTAAATCAAAATCATCTACAAATAAATCCATAGTGATTCCAGGGAGATCTCATTTTGGTATACTATTCTGCATTCTCTCCAGGTGGATTCCTTCCTTAAGGAGGTAGGAAACACTGAAATAAAAGTCCATGTGATGTGTACATTGTTGAAATAAATTATCCTAGACTTCAGTCAAAGTGTTTCCCAGACTTAATAGAGGATGGAAGTTATTGAACTGAATGGAGGCTTTTGGGTTGACCTACCATTTCATGTTCCTTCTCCTTCCTTTCAGTCATAACATATAGAAAGCTGCTGAATCAACCTTGAGATCCTTCTTACTGTTTCCATAAATAACAAGCAAGGCTGTCTATGGAGATTCTCAGTCATCCAGGTCATGGTTGCCCCAAAGATTTTTTTCAAGGGGCAACTGGACTTTCTGGTTTTTCTTTGAAGATATTTCGCTTCTCATCCAAAGAATCTTTTCTTTAAAGACATTTTGCTTCACATCCAAAACGATTCTTCAGCTTGCATAAGTGCACCTTCGTGCCTATCGTTCCTGTCCTAATGTCTTTTTTTCTCTTTTCTATCTCTACTTTAATCTTATATTATGTTAAACATACTACAATATAATACTATATTTGTATGACCAAAAAACCCCACAGAAAGTCTAGTTGCCTCCTGAAAAAAGCACTTTTGGGACAACAAGCAAGACTGTGTTGGGAAGTCTACCCTGACTAGCTGTTTTTTACTTTGGTCCCTCAAATTCAGTACTTGGAAAATATCATGGCTTCACATATGGAAGTGTCTAGATTATTTAAAAAAAAATCTGAAATCAATTTACAGTAGAATTAGTCTTCCTCTATATACTATCTGTGAACTGTACATAATTTCTTACTTTGTTGTCATATCCTCAGCAATTTTTTCTTCCTTCCCCTCCCTTATTTTTTTACTAAAAATCAGTGACTTTTTAGAATCAAAGATTTTTTTGTTGCAGTTCTGAGCTCTAATACTTACATTTTATTTATATTACATATTAATATAGCCACTAAGGGTTTTTTAGTGTTATTTTACTTTGGATAGAGAGATGAAAAAATGTAAAAACAAATGGTATGAGGTAATTTTAAAAATTTAAAATAAAATAGTAAGACAGTATGATACTGGCAAAGATGACATTGAGTCTTGAAAGAGACCAGAGGTCTGGCCGACTCAAACACTGAAAAAACGTACAATATTTTTGCAAGACTTTTTTTTTGGCAATAGAATTGACAAAAATATTAATTATTACGTGCATATCTAGTGACACAACTCTGATTTTTTGAATTTTATTTTAAAGTATAGTCCAGATTTCAAATCTGGTCATAATAATAATAATAATAATAATAATAATAATAATAATAATAATAATAATAATAATAATAATAATAATAATAATATAGACTTGGGTTCTTGTCAGTTTTGCTTCCCAGTTGTCCTATTTTATCTCTGCTGAAATACAGTTGAAATTATCTCATGAGCAAGGATTTTTGGAATTAAATTATACAAGCATACTTTACATGCTTGGATGCTTTTCCATATGAAATAACTTATTGTAAAATCAAATTTAGTTCAATAAGAAAAAGGTTCTAGCTTTTTTTTTTTTTTTTTTAAAACCTGGCATTCTAGTACAGGGTGTGTTTTTTTTAACATAGGAAACCTTCAAAAAGATTTCTCCCATCCCCTTTCCATTCCCTTTTTATAGGTGGAAATGGCACAGTCTAGCAAATTTAGGGCCAGTTGACGGTTCTGATTATGTGCGTAGGTGCTCAGAAAGTGAAACCTGCGGGGAAAGATTGCATCACATCTGTGTTTGGTGCAGTGTAGCAATGTTAGTCCGCAGCTCACGGCAATAGAATGAGAGAACAACATTTAGAGTTATGAAGAAATCAGTAGTGCTAATTGCTGCAAAGACTGTAGAAGATACAACAGAAAGTCAGTTTTTAGTCCCTTCACCAAAGGAATAGTCTCTGCTTCATGAATAAAGTATCCTCACTTTTTCTTGGACTATAATTCCCAGAATAATTAGCCAATATAGGAACAATATAGGCTGATAATTCCAATATTCAATGAGGGTGTCAGACTTTTTCAGGGGAGGGGAGGAGAAATGGAACACTCACATACAGTACATGCATACACGCCCACATAACAAAATGAACAAAGATAGTAGCGGGTGGAAGTTAAGTGTCAAAAAGAGGGTTACAGTGCAGCCCCTGTTCTATGAATGTTTATTCTAGTCATTTAAATAATTAAACCGCTAGAGAGAAAAACAAACAGCAAAACCACTTAGACTTCTATACCACTTCACAGGGCTTTACAGCCCTTGTTAAGTGGTCTTTTTTACAGAGTCAGCATATTGTCCCCAATAATCTGGGTCCTCATTTTGCCTACCTCGGATGGATGGATGGATGGCTGAGTCAACCTTGAGCCTGGTGAGATTTGAACTGCCAAACTGCAGGCAGATGGCAGTAAGCAAAGGTAGCCTGCTATACTTCATTCTAACCACTGAGCCATCACATATATTTACTGGAAGCTAAACATTGTCAGGTTGTGAAAAAGAAGATGTCTGGAAAATTTAAAATTGTTGTTTTTCCTCCAAATTAAGTAAAATATATGTACCGTATGTTGCATAACTCGGGCATGGATTAGCTTTCCTTATATTATGACAGCCAATTGCCGTATTTTTCAGAGTATAAGGCACACCTTTTCCCCCCCTAAAAGAGTGAAAATGTCAGTGTGTCTTATATACCGAATACAGCCATTTTTGCTGTCGTAAAGCCTGGCCCCTGCATTCAATTTCTGGTGAAAACATTGGTCTGTTTTTTGCAAAAATGGAGTGGACAGAGGGTCTGGGAAGCCTGTAGAGAGCTACTGGGTGCTAGGGATTGGCAAAAATGCCCCCGTTTTTGCAAGAAATGGGGCATTTTTTAACCCATTTTTTCGTAAAAATGGAGTGGACAAAGGGTCTGGGAAGCCGGCAGAGAGTTCCTAGTGGAGTGGGAGAAGGCAAAAACGCCCCCGTTTTTGTGAAAAAACAGGGAAAAAACCCCAGACAGAAAAATTGGGGTATTTTTGCCATCCTCCAACATCCAGGAGCTCCCTACAGCCTACCCAGGTACATTTTTTACAAACTTCAAACTTGACAGCTTTAAGACTTGTGGACTTCAACTCCCATTCCTAAACTAACACGACTGGAGGAAGTATTCTGGGAGTTGAAGTCCATAAGTCTTAAAGCTGTCAAGTTTGAAGTTTGTAAAAAATGTACCTGGTTGTAAAAAGTATACATGCTTGTAAAAAGTATTCTGCTACACTAGTATTTTATTAAATAATATATTACCGCACAATTTTGTGCAGAATACTTTTGTTGTTGTTTTCCACCTCTAAAATTTAGGTGCGTCTTATACTTTGGTGTGTCTTATACTGTGAAAAAATACAGTATTACTGCTGTCCATTTGGAGACAGTCATTTACATTCTGGACCATTATGGATTCAGGCACCACACATTAACATTTGGGAGTCAGACAAGCCATTATGACATCTTCAGTACATAGAAGTAAAAGGCATGCTGCTAGATACAATGAACATGATTATTTTGAGTTCCTGTAGTAGCAGACAGATTGAAAATCAAGAGGCTGAAAAAGCACTGAACTAGGACTATATGCTGGGTACTTATCAGACCAAAGGGACTATGGATTGTGATATATGTATTTTGGTTGATAGAATCACAATTGAGTGTAGATAAGAACTAGAAGAGAATCAAGAATTATCCTAGAGGACAAAATATCAAAGGACAAAACTACAAATTACAAAATAAATCAGGTCTCTAGGATAGTCCCATCTTAAACACAAAGTATTTCATAGCCATTCCTGTCTAGAAAGAGCTGGTAACCTTTTTGGGTGGACAATACCATTTCAGATCTTAACACATCATTTCTTTCAGTTAGGTGCTCTCCAGGTTTGTTGGATTTCACCTGCCATAATTTCCAACCAGGAGAGAGCATCAAGTTGAGAAATGTTTGATTAGAAAGTTTCACTACCCTAGGAGTTGTTTACCACATACAGCAGCTTCATACAGCGTCGAATGTTTTCATTTTAATAGCTGTAATCCTTGATAGCTGGTAGATAATCCATGGTAGTCAAGGCTGAAATAATAAGACCCCATCTAAAGGTTATGTCCAGTTCTTGGCACCATCTTTTAAGAAAAGCTCAGAGAAAATGAAATAGTTAATGAACATTATTAACAAGGACTGGAAATATAAGGAGGACTGATTGAAGGAATTAAATATATTCCATCTTTGGAAAAGATAACTGAGGACTCTAATAACACTTTTCAAGTATACAAAAGGTACGGTTACTGTGACTTAGCCACCAAGTTTTAGTCTCACAACTATTCTGTTATAAGTTAGGCTATGACACACTAACTAACCAAGATGCAAAAAGCTTTTGTGCCAGAAAGCTAAACTTCACATCAAAATTATGAAATGTACTGTTGTCCTGTTTTTTTTACTTGAAAGTAAGTACAGTGGTACCTCAAGATACGAACCCCTCGTCTTACGAACAACTCGTGATACGAACCCGGGGTTCAGAAAAATTTTGCCTCTTCTTACGAACTTTTTTCGAGTTACGAACCGGCGTTCAGAGACTGCTGGGAAGCCGCACGGCTGTTTTAAAAGGTAACAGCCGGGCGGCGGGGCTTCCCAGAAGCCTCCCGAACGCCGGTTCGTAACTCGAACAAAGTTCGTAAGAAGAGGCAAAATTTTGCTGAACCCCGGGTTCGGTTCGGGAGGTTGCTGGGAAGCCCCCCAGGCCGGCTGCGACCTTTTAAAACAGCCACGCCGCTTTGCGGCTGTCTCCCGAAGCCGAATGCGGAATTTCGGCTTTAGCGTTCGGCTTCAGGAGACAGCTGGGAAGCGGCGCGGCTGTTTTAAAAGGTCGCAGCCGGCCTGGGGGGCTTGCCAGCACCCCCCGAACCCCGAACCCGGGTTCAGGGGGGTGCTGGCAAGCCCCCCAGGCCGGCTGCGACCTTTTAAAACAGCCGCGCCGCTTCGCAGCTGCCTCCCGAAGCCGAACGCAGAAGTTCGGCTTTAGCGTTCGGCTTCAGGAGACAGCTGCGAAGCGGCGTGGGTGTTTTAAAAGGTCGCAGCCGGCCTGGGGGGCTTGCCAGCACCCCCCTGAACCCGGGTTCGGGGTTCGGGGGGGTGCTGGCAAGCCCCCCAGGCCGGCTGCGACCTTTTAAAACACCCGCGCCGCTTCCCAGCTGTCTCCTGAAGCCGAACGCGGAAGTTCGGCTTTGCCGTTCGGCTTCAGGAGACAGATGGGAAGCGGCGCGGCTCTTTTAAAAGGTCGCAGCCGGCCTGGGGGGGCTTCCCAGCACCCCCCGAACTCCGAACCTGGGTTCGGGGGGTGCTGGGAAGCCCTCCAGGCCGGCTGTCACCTTTTAAAACAGCCGCGCGGCTTCCCACCAGTCGCCGAAAGCCGTTTTTTTGTGGGGGGGTTTTTGGTTGCACGGATTAATTGACTTTACATTGTTTCCTATGGGAAACAATGTTTCGTCTTACGAACCTTTCGTCTTACGAACCTCCTCCTTGCACCAATTAAGTTCGTATCATGAGGTATTACTGTATGTGGAAACTCTGATCTGAATTATAATCATGGCACATGGAAGTGGATAGTTTAGGATTTCTTTCCCAGAGCTACTTCTTTCCTCAAATTCATTTCACATGGAAAGATTTAAATAGAGTGGTCTCTATTGTGGCCTCTTGTGCTTCCTTTGAAGAAAAAGGACAAAAAATCAGTAGGTATAATCACACTACAGTGATGTCTGATATCACTAAAATATCTCTTTGGTCTGGCATCTGAACGCTAGAGAGACAATTCCAGGCTAACAGCTTCAGTTTGAAATGATCATCTGTGCTTTTATAATTGAAGGCTCTTCGCTTATTGTGTGTGGGAGAAGTGAAATTGGCTAATTAGTTGCTTCTGTCTTACATGCTCCTGGCAGATTTATGTTCATAGTACAGAAGTAGACTAGCCACAAGCAGGTGTCAATGATATAATCTTCTGTTGCATTGTACTATGTATATAACTTGCACAATTCGTACTTCAGCGTATGGTGGAAAAGGAAAGGCTAGCATACTTACTGCATCCTACAGGCCATCCTCCATCTCCATTTTGGAATAAATTACCATAGGCAGAGTTCACCAGCATATTTTCTGTACCCTGCAATCAGGGAAACCACTGAGAGGTGAAATGAATAGTCACCTCTTAATTCTAGACCACATATGTTTATAGAGCATCTTTGTCTCTACTGGCTTTGGACTCTATTTTCTCAATGTATCTATTTAAATGAAAATATGTTAGATAAGAGAAACAAGCAGAACTGCTTCTTGTTTTATGGGATATAGGTTTCAACATGCAAATTACACTGTCTCATTTTATGAATCCTGTATATGTTTGTGGATAAGTCTACTCTCCAATTTTTAACTAAAATACCATGACAAATCTGCAGAGGTTTATTTATTATTTATTACCGGTAATTAAATTTATATACTGCCCAGCTCACTGTTGAAATTATTCTGGGGTTTGCTCTAGATGGGTTTATATGATGTATATGGGTAGTTTAAAAAAGTATTACCACAGTAATAGTAATATACTGTGTCACAGTATAGCATCACAGCCCATCCGTAGATAAGCTGAAACAATTTTTTAACTTATCTGCAAGTATATACAATATATAAAATTCAATTGATTGAGTTTGAGGGTTTTAAAAGAAAAACAACAAGCACTAATTTGTTGTAGACTTTGGTGCATGTTTCCCCAGATATGTGAATTCTGGTTTTCAATTTTGTCTAATGTATATTGCTTTCCTATTTGTCCTAACACATATTTAGGTATACTTTTTCAATGAACATTGAAATATATCAACATATTTTTGTCTAACATGCATTTTTATCCCTTCTAATCATATGGAATAGTTCATCTTTATCGGAAACCTTCATCTTTATTGGAAAAGTAATTAGGCAATGACTTGAGATATTGGTAATTGCTCCATTCTAAGCTGTTTCCCTCTTGAGCCAGGGGGTCAAAGTGTTTTTAATGTACTACATGCTTTCCTTGTTACATGAAAGCATTAGACATATTTGGCTATTGGAAATAATTTCAGAAACTATGCATTTGCATATTCTCCATATTGTACTTCATGATTTCAAAATTCAAAGAATTGAACATTTCAGATAAGTTTTTATTCACAAATTGTCTGAAAATGCAAAAATTACATAATAATACTCCTCATCCGGGTACTATATGCAAAAAGACACACAATTAGAGTGCTGGGTATAACCTTATAATTCTGCTTTACAAATTAAATAGCTTTAAAACAGGTATGCTACTTTTAATTACTATTCTGTTCACTATGGCATCAGCCAGAGCTAGCTGTTTCATTATAAACAATTAAGTTAGCCTGTGTACTAAAATGAGGCACTGGGAATAGTATATTAATATACTGTTTTTATATTCTGCTCCATAATACCACTGTCATCTAATTTTATAGAAATTAACTTGTTTTAAATTATCTTACTTAAGAATATACAGAACTTATTATATACAATGCAGTTGATTGTAACAGAAATACTTTATTGTCTTAATGATAGTGTTATATATTATGTAGTTATATATTATGATAGTGAAGAACTGGGCTGGCGCAGTGGTTAGAGTGCAGGCTACTTCAACTAACTGCTTGCTTTAGTTCAGCAGTTCAAATCTCACCACCGGCTCAAGGTTGACTCAGTTTTCCATCCTCCAAGGTGGGTAAAATGAGGACCCAGATTGTTGGGGGCAATATGCTGATTCTATAAACCACTTGGAGAGGGCTGTAATAGTATTATGAAGCGGTATATAAGTCTAAATGCTATTGCTATTGCTATTCATTTCTCCGTACTGAAGGAGCGGGTCCAGCAGTCACATGGGTTGCTCATGTCCAATCCGGTGGAACTGAGCCTAGTATTAAAAAAGCTTGCCGGATCCGCCCCTTCCCCAGAATTCGCTCAGTTCGCATATCCTGCGGTTGTATGTGATAGCTCGTTCAACATTCTAACACCTTCCCTTCGATCTTTCCTTCAAAAAAGTAGTAAGATTTATTGTCTTTATTTTATTACTTGCACTATTTGCGCCAGCCGTTTTAAAAAGGAAAAAAAGTAAAAGGCGGCTAGGCTTTTTTACTTGGGAGAAGTTGCGGTTTCGTTTTCCCCCGGCGGTTTTGCCGGTTACGATTCCTGCGGCCGCTTGTGGATTCTTCTAATCCCTTGGCCTGGAGGTCCTGGTGCAAGTATTTATCATTGGATTATTGCTTATTTATTGTATAAAAATATATTTAAGGGCTTATAAATACCTCCTGCGGAGTGGGACGCCTCTAGTCTCCTGGACTTAGTCGATCGCTTTTCCCTTAAGAAATTCTACGAAGCGATTTTTTGGCGCGAAGGCCTTCGCGCCCTTTCTTAAAATATCTAGGCCTCTCGTGTTGGCCTTCTGCCAGCCGCGTAGGCCTCAGTCCACCGCGTGGATCCGGGAGCGGGCCTTGGGGGTCCCAGGCTAAATTCTCCACCGGCCTAGCCTCCAACCAGAGTGCCTTGGTTTTACTTAATTGCAAAGTTTAGGGAGGCTGGCCCCGCTGGATTTGGGGGCACGAACTCTGGGTTTGCCCAGATTGTCCTCACGTTTCAGCAGCTTCGAGGCCTCGAAGCAGGATCCATTCCTCTTGGGAAGTCCTTGAAATCTTCTCCTTATAATTTAGTTATTGGCTCAGCCTTGTCTTCTGTTAATTGTCAGACTATGGCTACTTTTCCCAAGAGAGGCACAACTAAAGGTCCCAGAGAGGCCAGGCCTACAGGCGATGAGATTACTAGTATCCCCCAGGCCTCTTCCTCCTCTTCTCCTGGGGCCCGCCCCTCGACCAAGGTCACCAGGGCCGAGAAGAGAAGGGACCTAGCCCTACAAAAGATTCATGATAAATCAGCAAAACGTTTGAAAGTGCAGGCCCAAATAATCAGTAGTCAAGACCCACCAGAGGCCTCTAGTCTGCCTCCTTCTGGGGTCCCTGTGTTATCTCTGGATGAGCCAAACCTAGACAGACCCCAACCTAACCTATGGGGCATAGGTCCAGAGGAACCAGATATTATGGAAGATTCCCCCCAGCCAGGATCCTCCCAGGCCTTTAGGAATTCTTCTGCCATTTCTGCTGATATTTCCAGTTTACCTCCTGAGTTCCAATCTATTTTTGCTGTGTTGTCCAAAGCCATTGATGCCAAACTCTCCTCCATCAATGAGCTTCCTTTACCTCTTCCTCCTTCTCGTTCCTCCCGCCCCTTGGGTTCTTCCCCAGCGGTCAGAGCTCCTATTCAGGATGACTCAGAGTCCTCCCAAGATGAATATGAGGATGTAGAGGAGGATGAAGACCCTTTCCAGGGCTTATCAGAGGATGAGGAATCCCAAATAAAGGTCCCTCCTCCTATTACTATTTTCCCTTCTCAACTATTCAAATCTCTCCTCCTCAAAGCTAGAATTTCTACGGGATTAGCGGCCCAGGAGAAACAAGCCTCCACTTCCACTGATCCCCCGGAGGAGAATTTACCTTACTTCACAGAGGAACAGGAGGATAACGAGGTAATCCCTATGCCTAAATTATTTAAAGATGCCTTACTTAAACAGTGGGATTTTCCAGCCTCTGGCCTTAATCCCTCTACCAAGGACAGAAAGTTGTATAAACTCTCCTCTTCCTATGAAGAGCTTCTATCTTTTCCCAAACCAGATGAACCTGTCAAAATTCTTCACTCGGCAGCGGCTGTGCCAGGCGAGGCGGAGGAAGTCCTCCGTCCAGAGGACAAGCGCATCGAGCAAATGCTCAAAAGAGGATTCTCCGCTGATTCCTGGGCCATTAAAAGTTCTGCAGCAGCCTCCTTCTTCTCCAGAGCCATGCTGCTGTGGCTTCGCCAACTTCAACAGCACATTCCTCCAGATGACTTGAGAGGTCAACAAGACTTCAACAAGGTCTTTGCAGCTGCCCAGTACGTGGCTGATGCCACCTTACAATCTACTAGATTTTCTGCTAAGTCTATTGCAGCCTCTACAACGGCAAGAAGACTCCTATGGATTCGCCCTTGGCAAGCGGGAGTTCGCCAAAAGTGGCAGTTATCCCAGGGCCCCTTAAAGCGCGACCTTCTCTTCGGTGATCTTCTGGATCCTCTCCTCACGGAGACCACAGACAAGAAGAAGGTTTTGGGTCCAACCACAAAAAAGGTTACTAAAACGCAGTCCTTTCGTCGCCCAGGGCGCCAGCAAGATCAAGCGGCTTCCTATCAGAGATCTCCAGGTCAGTATTCCCCCCGCTTTCGTTCCCAAGGTAGGAACTCCAGGGGTAGGGGTTTTCGTTTCCAAAGGGGAGCTGCCTCTAACAGGGCTTCAAAAAAACCTAGATGGTAACCTTTCCTCCATTCCCATAGGGGGTCGCCTAGCTCATTTCGCTGCAAATTGGCGTCTCACCTCCAAGGACCCTTGGGTCATTGACACTGTTCAAACAGGTCTTCTTTTAGAATTTATTTCTCCTCCCCCTAAACGTTTTATTTCCTGCCCTTCGTCCAGGTCATCCTCAGATTGTAACCGTATGGAGGAGGCCATTTCTCATCTATTGTCCATTAGAGCCATTCAGCCGGTCCCTTCCGGTCAGAAGGGCCTAGGTTTTTACTCCATCCTATTTATGGTTCCAAAGTCCTCCGGAGGTTGGAGAGCCATTTTGGATTTAAAGAAACTAAACCTATTCATCAAATATAGGAAGTTTAAAATGCACTCCTTGTCTTCTATTTTGGCCGCCATTCACTCGGGAGATTTCATGGTCTCCTTAGACCTCACTGAGGCCTACCTTCACATTCCTATAGCCAAATGCCACAGAAAATTTTTACGTTTTTCCTTTCAAGGCAGGCATTTCCAGTATAGGGCGATGCCATTTGGCCTTTCCTCGGCCCCTCGGGTCTTCACAAAGCTCTTGGGGTCCCTGGCGGCCTATATCCGGGCGTCTCCCATCCACATTTTATGTTATCTTGATGATATTTTAATTCATGGGAACTCCCTAGAGAGAGTGAAATCAGACCTTTCTGTCACCATGTCAGTCCTTCAGGACCATGGGTTTTCCATCAACTTTGAAAAAAGCCACCTCCAACCTTCCACTTCCATTCCTCACCTGGGAGCCATTATTGATTCAAAATCTTCCCAGGTTTTTCTCTCTCCCGAGAGAAAACTCAGTATTGTGGAGTTAATTTCTAACATTTTATCTAATCCTTCAGTATCCATAGTTACTCTATCTTCCCTTTTGGGGAAGATGGTGTCATGCATAGGCATCATTCCCTGGGCTCGCCTTCATGCTAGGGAACTCCAGTGGCTTCTGTTGCCTTTTCAGAGATCGGGGCACAGCAACTCAAATCGACGCATCGTCATTCCACTGAGTGTTCGCAGATCCTTCAAGTGGTGGAAGTCTCCGGCCATGGACAGAGGATCCCCGTTCAGGTGCCCGGATCAATTTGTCATCACCACAGATGCCAGTCTATCGGGATGGGGCGCCCACGCCCAGGGGATGATAGCCCAGGGCACGTGGTCCCCGGAGGAGGCTTCCAGGCCAATAAATTGGCTAGAGTTAAGAGCCGTCTCCCTGGCTCTGAAGCATTTCTCTTCTCGCATCCCCAACCGGCACGTTCTCATTCTCACCGACAACATTGCCACAAAAAGCCATATCTGCAGGCAAGGGGGCACGAGATCCAAGGCTCTCATGAGGGAGGCCCTCAAGCTGGGCCTTTGGGCGGAAAAACATCTCCAGTCGCTCCTAGCCGATCACATCTCGGGGAGTCTCAACATCCAGGCGGATTGGCTATCCCGAGCAACGATAGACCCAGGAGAGTGGAACCTCCATCAAGACCTGTTCCATCAAATCACCCTCAGATTCGGCCTACCAGTCCTGGATCTCTTCGCGACCAATGCAAACGCCCTACTCCCTCGCTTCTATTCCAGATTTCCATCCCCGGGAGCGGAAGCGATCAATGCCCTCCGGAGTCCATGGCCTCCAGGCCTACTCTATGCATTTCCTCCAATTCCAATCCTCCCGGACGTGATTCACAAGGTCCTCACCGAGAGGGCCCGAGTAATCTTAATCGCCCCTCATTGGCCCCGCCGGCCCTGGTTCGCAGATCTCCAACAGCTGTCCGTCCAGGACCCTTGGCGACTCCCCGTTTCGGGGGATATGCTGCGGCAGGGGGCCTCTTTCCATCCAGACCCGGAGTGGTTCCACCTCACCGCCTGGCTGTTATCAGGAGAGATTTAGAACTGCGTGGGCATGACCCCGATTCAGTGGAGGTCATTCTAAAGGCCAGAAGGGGCTCGACCAATCGAATCTACGACCACACGTGGTCCAAGTTTCACCAGTGGTGTCTTCAGGAAGGCCTCTCCCCTCTGTGCATCCCCATACACAGAATTATTTCCTTCCTTATGCAAGGTTTCCATAAAGGACTCTCCACCAGCACCCCCCGGCGTCATCTGGCAGCCATTTCATCTGTCCTAGGGGGCCCCCGCAGACAGCCTCTCCGATCCTTCCCTGAAGTTCAGGAATTCCTCAAAGGCATAGCCAACCTCAGACCTTCCAAGGTCCACAGGTATCCATCCTGGGACTTGCCACGGGTTCTCCACTCCCTCACGCAGGCACCATACGAACCCCTAAAATCGGCGTCCCTCAGGTACCTATCCTTTAAGGTAGCCTTCCTGGTGGCTATTACCTCTGCCCGATGCATTTCGGAGCTGGCTGCCCTCTCAATCAGGCAGGACCTTTGTCATTTCCATCAGGACAAGGTAGTCTTGCGACTGGACCCCACCTTCTTACCCAAGGTCAGTTCCATGTTCCAGAGATCTCAGGATATTGTCCTACCTTCCTTCTGCCTCCAACGAGACCATCCCTTGGCAATTAGATGGCACACCCTGGATCTCACCAGAGCGCTGAGAATATATATCCAACGCACAGGACCCTTTCGGAGGTCAGAAGCACTTTTTGTAGCCTATCATCCCAGAGTCATGGGGGCCAAAGTGTCTTCAACAGTAATAGGCCGTTGGATCAGAGGGACTATATCTAAGGCCTATGAGTCGGCCTCCCTCTCAGTTCCAAGGAACATCACTGCGCATTCCACCAGGAGCGCAGCCACCTCGGCCGCTTGGGCGACTCAAGCCCCGTTGGAGGAGGTCTGCAAAGCAGCCACTTGGGCCTCGCCAAATTCCTTCATCAGGCACTACAAAATTGATTCTTACGCTTCAGCGGACGCTGCCTTCGGCAGAAGGGTACTCCAATCCGTTATCTCACACGATAGCAAGCTAATCCCACCCTAGGGACCATCTATTGGGTATGTCCCATGTGACTGCTGGACCCGCTCCTTCAGTACGGAGAATAGGCGTTGATTGCTTACCTGAACGCCTCTTCTCGTACGGTGAGCGGGTACAGCAGTCACTTCCCGCCCTTGTATGTGTCTTCTTTACCTTTCTATCTCTTTCTTCCTCTAACAATGAGAGTTGAACACTACAGAGCTTCACAACTGAGCCTAGTCTATGGATTCGCGAATTCTGGGGAAGGGGCGGATCCGGCAAGCTTTTTTAATACTAGGCTCAGTTCCACCGGATTGGACATGAGCAACCCATGTGACTGCTGTACCCGCTCACCGTACGAGAAGAGGCGTTCAGGTAAGCAATCAACGCCTAGCTTCTGGTGCATTCAGATGTATATAATTGCAGCAATAAGCTTCCTGTGAGACCATACTTAGGTCTGTTCAAATGTCTGTCTTTCTTGTTTGCTATTGAATATGCTAGCACATCTAACTAAGGCTACTTTTTCCATAGTGGAAGGGAAGATTATCCAGGAATGGGTAGTAACTCTGCTTGTCTGCCTGGAGACCGAGTTCTCTTTTTTGGCCACACCTCCTCTGACTGGTTCCTTTCCAGTTCGACTTGGTCTTCCATTGAGTAGAGACACAGAAAAATTAGTTCTACACATTTTCCCACATGGGACTGAGTGGAGGTTGTATAATATGGCCTCAGATTTCTCAGACTTGCTGCAGATTCTGGCAATAGATCCCCCAGTGGCAGCTTTATCTTCTGCCTCTCCATTGGCTACTGATGTCATTGACAATCATTGACCAGAGGACAAGAAAACTGAGAGGGCTCTATGCAGAGCACACCAGATGGCTGCCTGGGCTGTTAAGGCCTCAATAGCAGCATCATTCTTCACTTGGACCTCCTTGTTCTGACTATGTCAGATGGAAGTGAGGATTCCCCCTGACAATGCATGATCCCATCAGGATCTTCACAAGTTAATTGCTGCGGCCAGGTTTACATCGGATGTCACCCTCAACACAGCGAAGTTCGCTTCATGTTTCATTGGGCCTCTGTCATGACTTGTTGCCTGTTATGTTTCACCAGTGGCAGGTGGACTTTATGAGTAAATGGAGGCTGGCCTCTGCTCCATTCAAGGGCTCTAGCCTATTTGGAGAAGCCCTAGACCCCATCTTGGTGGACACAAGAATAAGGGCAAGACCATGCCCTCCTTATATTGCAGGGATGAACATCATTATTCGTCTTATCCTCAGAAGCAGTCCTTTGGAGCTTCAGAGTTGGGGTTAGAGTTCAATGCAACTGGACAGGTCTGAGTTTAGGAACAGACAGCAAGAGCCAGGTAAGCACCCCTTTTGGGGCTTGGGAAGTTGTCCCTTTTGTCGGTGGGATTGATGCTCCCATTGGAGGCTGCCTAACAGTGGAAGGCTACGACGTTTAATATTTAATATTGTGAGGTTCGGTTTGCCTGGTGAGTTCTTGTCCCCTCCCCCATGTTTCTTCATAAGATACCCTGTGTCAAGGGAGATGGCTAAAAGTGGCCTGATGGCCTCGGCTATTTAGCATCTGTTGAACATTCAGGCTATTCAACTGGTCCCTTGGCACCAGAGAGGACAGGGCTTTTATTTTATCATATTCCTGGTCCTTAAGAGCTCAGGGGGCTGGATCTTGGATCTCAAGAGACTGAACAAATCATGTATAAGCAGATACCAGCCTATTTCCAGTCCTTGATAGCTCAGGGCCAGTGGACTCCAGCAGACCCACAACATCAATTGGCTAGAGCTAAGGGCTGTGCATTTGGCATTCAAGAAGTTCCAGGACTCTGTATCTGGACAATATGTCCGAAATTTGATGGATAATGTATCAGCCAAGGCCCACATAAACCATCAAGGGTGGTGGTGGTGGGACCTATTCCAGGTCCCTCATGCAGGAGGGGGAAGTACTGGGTGTGTGGGCAGAGAGAGATCACCTGTCCCTCAGAGCAGAACACATTTCTGAGGTGAACAATGTGCAGGTGGACTGGCTTAGTCACACCACTGTGGACCATTGTCAGAGTGGGGCCTATACCCATCATTGTTTCTAGAACTGATAGTTCGTTTTGGTTCTCCAGTCTTGGACCTTTTTGCCACCCCAGACAACAGTCAGCTGCCCAGCTTCTTTTCCAGGTCCCCGGCACCAGGAGTGGAGTGGACAGGTTCCCTCTGCAATATATGGCCTCAGGGTTTCCTTTATGCCTTTCCCCCACTCCCTCTCATTCAGGGGGTAGTCAGGAAGGTTCTGGAAGAGGGGGCTCAGATATTTCTCCTGGCCCCTTATCAGCCTAGGAGACCATGGTTTGCTGACCTAGCCAACCTGTTGGTGTTTCAACTGTGGAAGATACCTCGGGACAGAATCTCCCTCAGTCAAGAGGTCTTGGTCCATCAGGACCCTTAGTGGTTTCAGCCGCCCCGAGTTTGCAGAGAGGGGCGGCATATAAATCCAATAAATCTAATCTAATCTAATCTGATTGTCTGGGGTTTGAGTAGAAAGTCCTGAGTCAGAACATTTTCTCCTCGAGGGTGATCTGGATAATTCAGGCTTCTAGGAGGCCCTCCACTGACAGGATTTACAATGCAACTTGGACTTCCTTTTGTATCTGATGCTCCACAGGAAACATTTATCCTTATTCAGCGATGGTGATTCAAGTCATGGAGTTTTTCCAGGATGTCCTTGATAAGGGTCTGAAGCCTAACACCATCCACAGGCAGGTAGCTGTCCTATCTTAGGTTCTTTCATATAGAGCGAGGGAATCCCTTTCTCAGGATCCCATGGTCCGTCGATTCTTTAGGGGCACAAATAAGTTAAGACAGCCAGTAGTGCACAGGTACGCCACCTGGGACTGTTGAGATGTGCATGCTCTCACAAGGGGCCCCTTTGAACCATTACGAACTATGAACTTACGCTCTCTGACATACAAGGTGGCTTCTTGGTGGCCATCACATCGACCAGGAGAATATTGGAGTTAGCTGCTTTCTCAGTGAGAGAAGACATATGTATTTTTCACCCTGACAGGTGCTGCTGAGACTGGATCCTTCCTTCATTCCCATTAATTCTGCCAACCGTCTGCCCAGGGCCTTCTCATGCTCTTGGATGTCAGGAGGGCTCTCCATGTTTACATCAAGGACTGCTTCCTTTCGGAGGACAGAGTCCTTATTTGTGTCTTTTCAGCTGTCATCTATGGGCGCCAGGATCACTCCATGGACTGTGGGATGGTAGATCTCGGCATGTATAGGCAAGGCCTATAAAATCCAGGTTCTTCCGAGGTCTCAGAGTATCACAGCCCATTCCACTAGAAGTGCAGCCATGACAGCAGTGTGGGCAATGCAGGCTTCCATAGAGGAGGTTTGTCAAGTGTCAACCTGGTCCTCTCCGTCTCCGTTCATCCGTCATTACAAGTTGGACACCTATACTTCAGCGAAGATAGCCTTTGGCAGGTGAGTCCTTCAGAGGGTCCACATGAAACAGAGGGCTAGTGACCAGACTTCTCCCCGCCTGCTAGACTGACCGGCTTTGGTAAGTCCCATTCCTAGATAATCTTGCCCTCCACTATGGAGAAAGAGGTGTTGATCCTACCTGATATGCTCCTTCTCATAGTCGGTGAAGATTACCCAGCCCCATTCTGAGAGACTATCTGGTCCAGGGTCCAGGAGGCGTTACTGTTTTTTACAGGATACAAGTCTCATCATCGCTAGACCTTTGTCAAACTAGAAAGAACCAGTCAGAGGAGATGTGGCCAAAAAAGATGACTCGGTCTCCAGGCAGGGAAACAGAGTTACTACCCATTCTTGGATAATCTTCCCCGACTATGAGAAGGAACATATCAGATAGGACCAACACCTCGCCTCCTTTTTCTTTTTGGAACATGTTTTCATGTTTTAAAACTCTGTATTTATATGTGTTAAGTAAAGGTAATGAATAATTTCACCTGGATGGATGACTATGTGGAAGCCTAAACTAGACTTTTCTGGTTTGATTACATCTGAATGCACTCTGCAATTCATGTTAACTCTAGTGATTTACATCAACTATGGAGAGAGAATGTCTTAATTATTGTCCGACTGATCCCATTTGTCATAAAATTTGTCATTTTTTATTGCAGCTGTTTTTAATCTTGTTTTATCTAGATTTTCAATTGTTTTAATTAAGTATTATTTTTTGTAAGCCATTGGAGTCTATGGGAATGAACAGCCACAACAAATGTATTTTTAACAAAATAAATTCAATTTGCATCTATAAATTTCTTATGGATAAAATTGTATAATCAAGATGTGTTTTGTGAAAGTCACTTTTTATTTTTAAAGGACGCATAGATTTGAAGTGTAATTTTGTCATTTGATTGGAGTAAAAATTTTGTTACACGATGAATCCCATTCTCTGCCCCTTTGGGTAGAAACATAGAAACATAGAAACATAGAAGTCTGACGGCAGAAAAAGATCCCATGGTCCATCTAGTCTGCCCTTATACTATTTTCTGTATTTTATCTTAGGATGGATATATGTTTATCCCAGGCATGTTTAAATTCAGTTACTGTGGATTTATCTACCACGTCTGCTGGAAGTTTGTTCCAAGGATCTACTACTCTTTCAGTAAAATAATATTTTCTCATGTTGCTTTTGATCTTTCCCCCAACTAACCTCAGATTGTGTCCCCTTGTTCTTGTGTTCACTTTCCTATTAAAAACACTTCCCTCCTGGACCTTATTTAACCCTTTAATATATTTAAATGTTTCGATCATTTCCCCCCTTTTCCTTCTGTCCTCCAGACTATACAGATTGAGTTCATTAAGTCTTTCCTGATACGTTTTATACTTAAGACCTTCCACCATTCTTGTAGCCCGTCTTTGGACCTGTTCAATTTTGTCAATATCTTTTTGTAGGTGAGGTCTCCAGAACTGAACACAGTATTCCAAATGTGGTCTCACCAGCATTCTATATAGCGGGATCATAATCTCCCTCTTCCTGCTTGTTATACCTCTAGCTATGCAGCCAAGCATCCTACTTGCTTTCCCTACTGCCTGACTGCACTGTTCACCCATTTTGAGACTGTCAGAAATCACTACGCCTAAATCCTTTTCTTTTGAAGTATTTGCTAACACAGAACTGCCAATACAATAGTCAGATTGAGGATTCCTTTTCCCCAAGTGCATTATTTTACATTTGGAAACATTAAACTGCAGTTTCCATTGCTTTGACCATTTATCTAGTAAAGCTAAATCATTTACCATATTGCCGACGCCTCCAGGAATATCAACCCTATTGCACACTTTAGAGTCATCGGCAAATAGGCAAACCTTCCCTACCAGACCTTCCCCTATGTCACTCACAAACATATTAAAAAGAATAGGACCCAGAACAGACCCTTGTGGCACACCGCTTGTAACCTGACTCTGCTCAGAATACTCGCCATTCACAACAACCCTCTGGTGTCTATGCTTCAGCCAGCTGCAAATCCATTGAACTATCCAGGGATTAAGTCCAATCTTCACTAATTTATCTATCAGCTCTTTATGTGGAACCGTATCAAAGGCTTTGCTGAAGTCCAGGTAGGCAATATCCACGGCACCACCTTCATCCAACACCTTTGTGACATAGTCAAAGAAATCAATGAGATTAGTCTGACATGATTTGCCTTCAGTAAAGCCATGCTGATTTGGGTCCAATAATTTATTGTTTTTTAGGTGCTGATTTATCCTCTTTTTCAGTAGAGTCTCCATCATTTTAACGACAACTGATGTCAAGCTAACTGGCCTGTAGTTACCAGCTTCTTCTCTACTGCCCTTCTTGTGGATAGGCACAACACTTGCCATTCTCCAATCCTCAGGAACATCTCCTGTTAACAAGGATTGGTTAAACAAATCAGTCAGGGGGGTAGCAACCAATAGTTTGTGTATTCATTTTACATCTTTCTCATTGTATTATATATAAGAAGATAAGATTGCCCCCCACTTTGACACTCTTTCCCAAGGCTCTGAAGACCTGGTTTGATTCCACCAAGTACCTTATTTGACTGACTGATTATTGTCTCCAGGGAGCTGGTGGGTGGTGGGTTATTGCTTTTTATTGCTTTTTATCTTTGTAAGCTGTCCGGGGTCACTGAGAATAAGTTGGGCAGCTATATAAATATTAATTAATTCATTCATTCATTCATAAAAAGAAAGAATAGAAGAAAGAAAAAAAGGAGAAAAGAAAGGAAGAAAGAGTTTTAAAATAATACTGACTTGCCCAAGCAATTGAAGTAAAATATGAGCAGTATATGAGGGCATAAGGTATGTATGAGAAATATTTGGTTGTAGTATGTTCCATCTATCCGAAGTCAGTGAAATGAGGACCCAGATTGTTGGGGGCATTATGCTAACGCTGTAAAACTGTTTAGAGTGGGCTGTGAAGCACTGTGAAGTGGTATATAAATCTAACTGCTATTGCTATGTCAGATATGTATTTTAATATTGAAGACCTGTGCATGTGTATTCATACTTTTGTTTCAGGTCATAGAAAATTAATCTAATTTATTTACAATTATTCACTCTTTCAGTTGGGTAGTTACATCTTAATGTAATTGAAATTCAAATTCTAGTGTTTGAAAATGTATTCAATTGGCCCTTATTTGCACCTCACACCCTTCATAGTTCATAGATGTAGGCATGTTTCTATGTATAATATTGAAGAGAGATCCTCTTGATTGTTTCTTCTTAAAGGCAATGACATGGCTTATTAAGGGAGATCTGGCTTAGATACTCCTAGATGATGTTGAATCCTTGTTGTTGGATTACTTTGCTGCTGGCTGACTGGCAGTGACTAACGGAAACCAAAGTAGCATTTGCTGGCACATGTTTTAATTTGGTCATATTTTGAATTAGATTAATCTTGGCATTTACTTTCATTGTAATGAGACTTCATGGTTATTTAATCTTTACATCACCAAGAAAGACTTGGATCAAGCCTTTTATTTAGCTATAACAAAAGGCATCTGCAGTTCTTGTTCTCACTTTAGTTTACATCTTCACAGTTCCTTTTACCAATGCATTTTGGGAGATGGATTGTCAGGAGAAGAGGTGATCCTTCTAAATTAGGGGTGAAGATCTTTTCCATAACAGAGCTGAAAATTCTTCATGAGTCATTTTGGAGAAAAGATTGGGAAACATGCATTGATATGTATAAATAGCTGTTGAGGAAAGAGGTGATACTAAGCATGACACACTTTGATGATGTATCACTTACTGGTTTGTCTCTTTTCTGAATTTCCCTTTTATGTCTGACCTTGGTCATCTCAGCTCACAATACTAAGAGAGTTGATTGCAATATATGTTCATATGTGGGTTTTCTTTAACGCAACATTATACCAGTGCATGTTGAAAATATGTATGTGATTGGTTGGGGAGTCTTTACAGTGAATGTCAAATGACTTGAGATAGAATTTCAGTCTGATATTTTGATAAATCATTGTTAGGAGTGCAGCTGAATAAATAATACATAGTCATGTAAATCTTCACATTGCTGCATGCAGTGTAGGTTTCCTGAAACCTAGAGATGGAGGCACTGAAGATTGAAATGTCCACGGATCAGCTAAGCAAATGAATCATGCTAAACTCAGAATCAGGAGCAGACAGATTAAGGTTAGAGAAACATATTTGTTCATGCATATAACCTCTTATTTGCACTTACCTTGATAGGAATAGCACATGTCATTCATCCTTTATAATACTTAACTATAGAGAGCTGCTTTTGTATTCACAACCAATAGCTGTTGCTATAATAGGAAAAGACCCAGGTTGTGCCTTATGTCATTCATCTCTCAACAAAAAGTGTTGGACAAAATTGAAATTTGAAATAAGGAATTCAAATGACAAGTTGGCTTAAGCATTATATGAAGTGGTTTATAGAATAGGGGCTAGGTTTTTTTTTTACTTTACAATAAATGATTGAAACATATTTCTTCTTAACAGAACTTAAATGTATTTTATATAATTCTTAGGATATTTTATTCCAAAGAACTCAGTACGTTCAAACCATAAAAGTGGCTAATTTCATTTGTCTGTCCTCTATCCATCCAATTTATATGATCACTTCTATAACAAAACAGCGAGTTATAATAAAATGAAACATTTAACCTATGAAAGATATAAATTCAGAAAAATTTAAAGTACAGTGGTACCTCTACTTACGAACATACCGTATTTTTCGCTCTATAAGACGCACCTGCTGATAAGACGCACCTAGATTTTAGAGGAGGAAAATAGAAAAAAAATATTTTGAGCCAAAAAGGGGAGAGGAAGAGAGGAAGGAGTGAAAGAAGGGAGTGAGGGAGGGAAGAAGGGAGGAAGGAAAAGGAAAGCAAGAAATGGAGGGAGGAAAGGAAGGAAGGAAGGAAAGAAAGAAAGAAAGGGGGAAGGGACAGGAACAGAGGAAGGAAGCAAGGAAACTTATGAAAGGGGAGAGTAAGAGAGGAAGGACTGAAGGGAGGGAGGGAAGAAGGTAGGAAGGAGAAAGAAAAGAAGAAATAGAGGAAGGGAAGGTAAAAGAGAGAAAGAAAAAGAGCAAGAAAGAAAGCAAGAAAGAGAGAAAGAAAGAAAATGAAAGAGAAATAAAAATAGAGAGGGGGAATGAAAGAAATGGAATGAGGGAAGGAAGGAGAGAAAGAAAGCAAGAGAAAGAAAAAAGAATGAAAGAGCAAGAGAGCAAGAGAGAAAAAGAAAGAAGGAAAGAAAGAAAGAAAGGCAACTTCAAAGAAAGGCTCACTGAGCATCTCTCACTCTCTCTCTCTTTCTATCCCTCTTTCTTTCTTTCTTTCTCTTCCTTTCTCTCTCTCCTCTTTCTTTATCTCCTCTCTCTCTCTCCCTCTCTCTTTCTCTCCCCCCTCTCTCCCCCTTTCCCTCTCTTTCTCTCTCTCTTGCTATCTCTCCCCCCTCTCCCTCTCTCTCCCCCTCTCCCTCTCTCTTTCTCTCTCTCCCTCTCTTGCTATCTCTCCCCCCTCTCCCACTCTCTTTCTCCCTCTCCCTCTCTTTCTCTCTCTCCCCCTCTCTCTTTCTCTCTCTCTCCCCCTCTTTCTCTCTCTTCTTCTCACTTTCTCTCTCTTGTTTCCTTTCTGTCTGGGCAGATGGCTGCCTTCTGCCTTGGGGCGCGATTCGCCCCCTCTCCTCCTCCTCCGCCGCCTTCTGCCTTGGGGCGCGATCCGCCCCCTCTCCTCCTCCGCCGCTTCCTGCCTTGGGCGAGCAATCCCGGAGTCCGGGACTGTGTGGCTTTGCGCCATGAAGAGGAAACGGCTCCGGCAGCAGGGAAAAGTCGGCCGTTTTCTCTTCATAGCGTAAAGCCACCCTGTCCCGGACTGCTCGCCCAAGGCAGGGGGCGGCGGAGGAGGAGAGGGGGCGGATCGCGCCCCAAGGCAGAAGGCAGCGACGTTGGAGAGGGGGCAGATTGCGCCCCAAGGCAGGAGGAGGCAGCGGAGGAGAGGAGGCAGATCGCGCCCCAACGCAGGAGGTGGCAGAGGAGGAGAGGAGGCGGATCGGGCGGGCAATAGGGCAGCGTGGAGAAGCCAGCGGGGAGGCAGGGGCGGCCGCGGCTCCCTTTACTCCTACTGCCACACCTCCCCGCCCCCGCCCACCTCCCCGCGGGCTGGCAGGGGGATGGGGAGCGCGCGCCCGTGGAAAAGGGCGCTCGGGTGTATTTGGGGGTGCACGCCTGCTCACGGGCGCAGCTTACGAGGAACGGTGGGCCAGGCAGCAGCTAGCCAGCCAGCCGGCGGGATGGCGCTTCCGAATTCGCAGCCTCCCCCCCCCTCCCTGCCTGCATCTTCGCTCCATAAGACGAGGCTGATTTTTCATCCTACTTTGGGAGGGAAAAAACTGCGTCTTATGGAGCGAAAAATACGGTAATTTGTCCCGTGACCAGGTTTTTAAGTAGAAATGTTTGTAAGAAGAAGCAATTTTTCCCATAGGAATCAACGTAAAAGCAAATAATGTGTGTGATTGAGGAAACCACAGGGAGGGTGGAGGCCCTGTTTTCCCCCAGGAGATTCCTAAAGAGGCCCCACAGAGGCTTCTTACCACCATTTCCAGCCCTGTTTCCTTCCAGGAGATTCCTAGAGAGGCCCCATGGAGGTTTCTCCATGCCTTTTCCGGTTACAGTTTCAGAGGCTCGGGTTTGAAAGTGGAAAATGGTTCTTGAGAAAAGGCAAAAAAATCTTGAACACCCGGTTCTTATCTAGAAAAGTTTGTAAGTAGAGGCGTTCTTAGGTAGAGGTACCACTGTATTGCAATTAGAGATTGCTAGTCCTCAGGAACCCAAGCCGTGATCATAGTTCCCTCTAAGCTGAGCAGTGAGCAATCGCTCACTTAAAAATCATCATCAACTCAGAGTTTTCCAAACCTGCCCAGAAGCCGAGAGGGAAAGAGTGAGAGGGAAGGAGAGAGAGAGGAAGAGAGGAAGAGAGAGAAACAGATAGAAAAAAGAGAGGAAGGAAAAGAGAAAGAAAAAGAATGGGAGTAATGAAGAGAGAAAGAAAATCAAAATCTAGTTTGAAACTAGCTCAACTATTTAAGTGGCATTTTGATATTGATAGAGTTGCCCTATTATGAGCTCACTGTTATAGACACACAGTACAGTATTTTATTTTGAAATTCTCTGAGGCAAAACGGTGGGTTTTTTATTTGTCTGTCTGTCTGTCTGTCTGTCTGTCTGTCTGTCTGTCTGTCTGTCTGTCTGTCTGTCTGTCTGTCTGTCTGTCTATCTATCTATCTATCTATCTATCTATCTATCTATCTATTATTTCTGTGCCGCCAAGTCCCAAAGGGACTGCCGCTCAGACACTATACTTTTCTGCCCACCCCCCAAAAAAATTAGAGGGAACACTGGCCGTGATGGCATAATAAGATTTTGAGGGACTTCCAGAAAATCAACAATGGAACCAATCTCATTTCAGGGAATGAGAGGGTATTTCATAAGATGGATACCACAAGAGAAGGTCTCTTTTCTGGGTCAAGTGTAGCTCCTTAGGAAATGGCACCTATAGCATGCCTCCTCTGCCAGTTCTGACAAGACAGGCAGTTCCCCAAATAATTCCTACCATACAGGGTATTAAAGGTAAAAAAGCCCATCACCTTGAGTAGGACCAAGAAACAGAGTGGCATCCAGTGCAGCTTGTGGAGCAGAAGTGCCGTTCTAGAGGCACATATAACTGCTTGTGTCACTGTATTTAGCTGAAGCTTCCAGATATTCTTAAAGGGCAACCCTTGTAGAGTATATTATAATACTCTAATCAGGAACTTACTAGGGCATGAGTGGCTGAAAGCAGAACTCCCCAACCTAGGAACCGTATATATCCTTTGATGCCATCTGGATCTTTTTCTGATGGTACAAGCTAAGAAACTCTTTGTTTGCAGATTACTTGCAGGAGCAACTACATATAAACAAATTTGGGGGACAGTCTTTGATTAGTTGTCCCCAGTAATACTTTCCAGACCACACAGTGAATTCCAAACAAACTACCGACAATCTTTTCCTATTTGGGTTATTTGGGAAGTAAGAATGCAATTGAAACATGGTTACATTGGAAAATCATTAATATTAAGTATATAAATATTTTATCCTGTCTTTATTACCTTATAAGTAAACTCAAGACAGTGAACATACAGAGTACTCTTTCCTTCTCCTCCTCACAACAACAGCCCTGTTCAGCTGGCTTTCATGCCTAAGGTGAAACTAGTATTCACATGTACAGATGTGTGTGTGTGTGTTGTGCATGTGTGTGTGTGTGTGTGTGCATGCACTTCAGTCTCTGTATCTGTGTCTGTGTCTGCCTGCCTGCCTGCCTGCCTGCCTGCCTGCCTGCCTGCCTGCCTGCCTGCCTGCCTGCCTGCCTGCCTGCCTGCCTGCCTGCCTACCTACCTACCTACCTACCTATTTGGGGTTTTATTTCTGTAAGCCACTTTGAGTCATTGTGAGTGAATACGTTGGACATATACATTTTTCAAATAAATAAGTAAACAAACTGAAGGCTCACGTGCATATAATCAGCACAATTCAGAGGTAGGGTTTTTTGTCTGTACTATCAAGTTGTCTTCTGGTATGCATAAGTGGTTTACATGATTAAATATCCTTGTAAACATCTCTCTGCATGTATGTATTTTAGGGCTATGCATAGCTTGGAAATGCTTTGGAAGAAGTATTTTCAGAGATTGCTTAAGCGTAAAATTGAAGGCACTTCTTCCAGAGCATTTTTGAAGTGTGCCCGGAGTTCCAATGGTGAAGAGGGACTGGAAAATGAAGATGGTGGCTACGATTGCTCCATCAAATCAGTCAATCTGTTTTTTACATGAATTACATGTGGAAAGGAAATGGGCCTTTGATCATGCAGTTCTGGCTACCAACTTTACTTTTATGACTACTCTGGATGATCTATGTGTACTACATATATACACAAATATACACATACACATAAGAAATAAATTATCTGTGAAAGAGAAGGGAACAATTTTTCTATTTCTCCTTAGAACAGGGCTGAAAAAGATTGATTATTTTAAAGAATCTATTAAATTTGTTATCTATTGGAGTGAGTGTTTTATAAACTGAACTGGATTGAATTTGAACCAATCGATTTGACATCAAGGCCTTTGTGGGTATCTGGGCAAAGAAAGTTACGCACATTATACTGGATAGTAATTATTCATATTAACATATTGAATGCTTTGAAAAGCATAGATATAGGATACACAGATAGAAGATGATATTCACTAATTTGTCAGCTTTTCTCTTTCTGCTGTTAAAAAAATTAAAAAATAATTATGGGCAAGTCAATAATAATTAAACACTATATTAAATGTAAAAGAAAAATAAAACACAAACTCCTGGCATGGGTTACAAGGTAAACAAAGAAATTGTATTTTACAGTTAACTAAGGATTGATTGAAGAAAGTTATAGATGTTGAAAAAAGACAGCAGTGCATCCTATCCTATGATTTTTGATAGAAAAACAAATGCTTTGACAACTGGGTGATTAGTTAAAATCACACTGAATTGTTTTTACAACAGACTGAAAATCTTCGCTCTACCTTTCTTGGCCCTATGGGAAGGGAGTTCCTTACTTGGAAAGAACAGGAGTTTCATGGTTGGTTCAGAGTCTGCGGACACCGAGATGGTGTCTGCTATGCCACAGTTCAAGCCCTGCCCCATTTGCACAGATGAGTTGGGGGGAACAATCTCTTTGAGCGGCTTTGTTTGCAGAGAGGGACTTATCACTTTGCAATTTTTTTACTCCCTGGTAGATGTCCTGGGAGGCAATTTAACATGTCTTTCCAAATATTATTTCTATTTTTTGTAGTACAGTGTTCCCTCGATTTTCGCGGGTTCGAACTTCGCGGAAAGTCTATACCACGGTTTTTCAAAAATATTAATTAAGAAATACTTTGCGGGTTTTTCCCCTATACCATGGTTTTTCCCACCCGATGACATCATATGTCATCGCCAAACTTTCATCTGCCTTTAATAAATATTTTTTTCATAAACTTTAATAAATAAACATGGTGAGTAATAATCTGAATGGTTGCTAAGGGAATGAGAAATTGCAGTTTAGGGGTTTAAAGTGTTACGGGAAGGCTTGTGATACTGTTCATAGCCAAAAATAGTATATTTACTTCCGCATCTCTACTTCGCGGAAATTCAACTTTTGCGGGCAGTCTCGGAACGCATCCCCCGCGGAAATAGAGGGAACACTGTATATTCAAACTTGCACTGCATTGAGCAAATAATTGTTCAGCAGTTATATGAAATATTTTCTGTCATGTATACCTGCACATTTATATTAGCATAAGAACATCTCAGGTTTCAGAGTTGTGCTGAGAAGGGTGTGGATTTTAGCCTTGAATTTTGAAAGTGTCAGTAGTGAAGGGTGGGAGTTGAAAGCATGCATCTTATCCAAAGAGAGGAATGGGGTCTTGCCCATTTCCTAAACTGTAAGTAGAGGTAAAATTTCTTAACCAAGTTACATTTCCAGGAGACCGAGCTCACTGCAGCTTCACAGAATGTTATCTTGTGTGATTTATTGTGCATGTGTATTTTCCCCCCCTTTTCTTGAAAACACAACCCTAAAAGTTCATCACTGCCACTGACACAAAGAGACACTTGGTGAATTGCAGTAATCTCAAAAGGAAAATCCACGGTCTATTTTTTTTTTTTTAAAGGTTGGGATATCTTGGGATTTAGTATCTAAGCTAAGGAGCTGAGCCGGAAATCCCAGCGATGTAATGAAAACAAAACGGACTTTTCACTCGCGCTGTGGCATTCTGGCAGTCAGAGTGCTTTCGTGTGCCAATGTTTTTATTGTAGGTTTTCTCGAGAGAAGTAGTGGAAATGAATCGTTAACCCCTTAACAGGAATAAATGTCTGGAATTGCAAGCACAGCAGCAGCAGTAAAGTGTGTTTTCCACTATATAGCAGTCTAAGAGCGGGAGATGGTGATGGAAGGGGCAGAGCAAAGCTTTCCCTCAACAAGTGGCATGAATCAGTGCTGTATTTAAAGCAGCTGCCTCTTTTTGTCCTTCTTCCCCCCTGAGGGGTTCATTCATGCTCTCTCATCTTGTGGTGTACCCATATATATGTGTGCATGCACAGGCATATGTATGTGTTTAAAACTCCCAAAAACCTGGAATATCCCCTGACAGGACAGCTTCTTGATATTTGCTGGTATCTTAAAATCCATTTATGATTAGATTTGCATGAGCAAGAAAGAGGAAATTTGCTTACTCAAGAAAGTAAGATAGATGAAAGAAAACGTTACCCATATTAAAAACGTCATGTGCAGAGAACACAAATCTGTTTAAAAACATACATAACATGAAGCATTCTTTTTCTTCTTGAAAATTAGATAAGTTAAACTAATTAAGTTGTGCTTGCCTGCCTGCCTCTACCTTTGGGGGGGGGGCAGGGGAAAGGCTGGGGCTCTCCTGCCTCTGTTGATTGTGGTGTGATTTTTTTTGTGTGTGATTTTTTTTTAACCTTTTGATCATGGCTACTGCATAGCAATTTAAGCCCCTCCTTCCCCCCTCCCTCATTAGGATCTTTTATCTGCCTTTATGCTAGCAAAACTGTATGGTACATCTTAATCTAGCCTTTAGAAATTGGCAAAGCAATTAAAATCATTCAGCATCTCCCTTTTGCTGTCCCATACGCCTGTGTCTCCTTGTCTGGGAGGACCAGTCTCCAGTCTTTGGAATTTCACTGCCTTGCATAATTTAGGCATAATTGTGCAGCTGCTAGAGGGGCCATGTCTCCCCAGCTGACCTTGGTCAGTATGCCTGGTTGTTGAATAGATGCTTTGCCTTCTTTCTTTCCACTTTGACAGCTCCCTCCCACCTCCTCCCTCCCACCTCTCCATCCATTATACACACTCTTCTTTCAGACTATTCCTTTTCAGTTTTCATTTGGAAAATTTGTTGATAACTTGGGAAGGTCTGTTGGTGGGGCTGATCATCATAATGTTGATAATAATTCTGTATCTGCTTTTTAAACATTAGAAGTGATTACACAGTATTCTGTGAGTTGCTGCACTCTAATTTTGTAGTATTGTGCAGGGACAGACATGTTTTCTACTGGGTCGTAAGAATAGCCAGGAGCTCTGGCTACTCCTGATCCTCTCCTTGAAGAAGGAAAGATGCATTAGTCTATGGTAGCAAAGAAATCAGGAGTCTGGTAGCATATTCCTGATATTTTGCCACCATAGCTTTGGCTTTACCTTCCAGAACACCTCTTGGAAAAGAGTTAGTGTTGAGATTCAGTGTGGTTGAGCTAATGCAATCTTGTCTTGAGATAATACATTTGGAATATTTAAAAAAGCTTTAAAGGAAGATTTGTGAGAGTTTATGTACTTATATGTCTCCATATGTAGATTACATGATATATCCTACACATAAAAGTGAAGAAACAGCATATAATGATTTTTTTAACCATAGAGCCTATAAATACATCCTTATAAATAATTTGGGAAGAGCTCTGAAGCTTTGTAGCTCAAAACTGAGTTAGTCTCTCCTATCCAGTCCTAATCTAATCTAACTAATCCAATCTGATCATAATCTTGACTTTCTACACATAATTCCGGGATAGGATTTAGCCTGTAAATTTATTTCTAAGCCTAAATCTTACTTTAATCAGCTTTTAATGAAGAGAATGCTTAACGTTAGCCTGCCCCTTCTCTACTCACTCACTCATCTAGATACTAGGTTGAATGAATGCCACAACTATACAACATCTCTTCCCTTTTAGGGTAAGTCAGGTGCACAGACACAAAATGCCTGTAGTTTGTGAGAGAAAGGATTGCACTCATTCAGACATATAGAGACTTGCAACAATGAATGTATCAACATAATCTCCTTTGAGAGCGGAGAGGTGCCTTTAACATCCCCCCCCCTATTTTTTCTACAATATTTATAATAGTCTTCTGAGTAACTCAGAAAGAGATTTAAATTTATTTTATACTGGTGATGAGTGAAGAACATGCTGGAATATTAGGCCTGTGTAAAGGTTGTTTATGAAGTAATAACTCGTCTTGATTTTCAGCCATTGTTTATTTCTTTTCCTAAGTGACCACATAAAAGGGATAGAGGAAGCTTAAAAAGGAAACAGATACAAGCGGGGCTTCAAAACGCCTTGCCCTCCTTTTTAAAAAGACGTTTATTATTTTGTTCAGTGTCATTCTGGAGCCCAGTGCTGTAAACGTGTCTGCTTGAACTCTTAGCTGCAGGAGGTGGGGTCTGAAACCTTAGACGCCAGAGCTGTTGCTTACTCCATACAGACAAAGTCCAGGCTACAGGACATAAAGGGAATGAAAACAGCCCTTGAATTGTTTCATTCTGTATTTCAAGTGGTTTATTCTCTCCCCTCCCTTCCTCAATTAATTTTCACCTGGCTGCCTACTGTTGGGTGAAGAGGCCCCGTTATTAGCTTGTTAAAAACAAATGGCATCTTGAAATTGAAGGGAACCACAAAAGTTTCTTATTCCCCCCTCCTCCCCCCCCAATCCTTCTGTTGGGGTGGAGGTGGCTAGCCTTGGCTTGATGCCAGCCTGTCTTTCAACAAAAAGGGAACCATTCTGAGTTGAAATGTGTCGAGCAGAGTCCAGGTTCAAGGGCTGAAGCCTGCCAGTGGACCTGGCCTCTTTGTTACTGATTAATGCTGCAAGCAGTCCAGCTGGTTTGCTCACCTCTGTCTTCAAGCCACCACGCTCCCTTCTTTGCTAAAAAGCAAGATTTCCCACTGCCACTATTTCTGTTTTCTCTTTATTTCCTTGTCAAGATGCCTCTCTCCACTCCCTTACCAAACAACAACAGTTTCTTCCCTTTTCTTTCCCTTTCCAGCCACATGAGGGCTGAAGTCTTTTAAATGCATTCTATGCTTTGCTTGATACTTTCTACAGTGTTTGGAATTTTCGGTTTCAGCTTTAGCATCTTCCAATGAGCGTTGGCCTCTGAATTTCCTTTGAGGCACTTAAAGGAACAAAACAGCTTCTTTCAGCCACACTCTGGGAAGTCTGACTACTTCCAGCCCTTTTTAACCCGTGGAAAGCACAGGACAAGGGAAGAAATTACAGGATCTTTTACTGTAGCAAAAAGCGTTGATATGCATGGCTGGACTTTGCTCAATAAATAACGTGCTTAGCTTAAAGTGCCAGAATTCGTCACCTAAATTTCACTTTGAAGAGATGCAAATTAATGGCATCCTTGAATATGTGCTAGCTGAGGATGAAAGTCATCTGCATTTAGAAATCAAAGATAAATCTATACTCAGGTTATTCCATACTCTGTATTTTTTTGCCCCTTTCACTGTTGCTCAGGTCGCTCAGATGGATTAAGTGAAACAAGACATGGTGATATGATTTTGCATCCATGTAATATTTATAACATGTAATAATGTGTGTATTCATTATAGCTTAATATGAATCGATAGCATCTTTGAAGGTTAATGCCTTCTGGTTGATGTAAACTTTGTAAAGGATGAATTTCGCTAAAGGGAGATGGCATTTTGTCAGGGAATTCCAACTGGGACCAGGAAGTTAAGAAGATGGATCCTGAATTAGGGCAAGTCAAGACTAGTCTCAGCTCCAAAGAAGTGAAACACTGTGATTACAAATCCCTTTAGAAATTGAGTTTGAGGTGTTAATCATTTTGGGTCTACAGTGTGCTCTGCGAAATAGTGCTGGAAGTTCCCTTTGTGAAAATATATTCTGTGACTAGGTACATGGGTGGGGAAAAAAATGAAGCCACCAATGTTTCAGGGGAAGTTTTGTATGTTTCTTTCCCCTCCCCCCCAAAACCTTTAAAAATAGATTATGAATTGTTTTCTGATGTTTTAAAACTCAGCATATGTTTGGCTGTGCTATGCAAAATAGTTCCTAAGGGCTATTGTTATAGGAACATTTTAATGTAAAAGAGCTCCACAATTTATGCTAGATCAATAGCATCCCTGTACATATTTAATATGATCTATATAATGTAATTTTGAAATGCAAGGACAAAAGTTCACTTTTGTTTTTACTCCAGGAGACAGTGAATTATTCTCTTTGCTCATGAACTTTTTTTTTCTATTCTACAAGTTAGTCATCTCTTCCTGTTCTCCCCCAGATTTAAAATGTTGGGTGTGGCTTTGGTAGCATTTATTCATTCATTGGCATTTGTAAAATGTGTGCAAATTAATTGCCTATATATTTCTCTCTTCACAAAAATTTTCAGATTTTTTTCAGACTACCCCCCTTCCTCCCCTCACTGTTTTAGAATTCTTGGAATATTTATATCTGAACCAGTATACTAAATTATGAAGTGTGATTTCTAGGTATGTAGTCAGGAGCTATGATTGATCGCTATAGACTGAAATATCAAATTGGACTAACTGAGATGAAAATGAGAGCTCAAGTTGTACTACCATGACTTAAAGAAAGCATTCAAGTGTAAATGAATTGTTACACTCTAAATGCACCTACAAAAGGCACCCAAGTACAATAAAATAAGTGCAATATCAAATATAAATATAAATTATTATATATGTTATTTTTGGCTGCTACAAAATTTTCTGAAAGCCCAAATATATGTAAACCAAATATATGTAGCCTGAATATATGTAGACCAAAGCAATAATGATGATGATGACGACAACAACAACAACAGTGCCAAAGGATCTCAGTGGACAGTGCCAAAGGATCTCAAAACCATCGGAATTGACAAAATCTCCATCTGTCAATTGCAAAAGGCTGCTTTACTGGGATCGGCACACATAATTTGCTGCTACATCACGCAGTCCTAGGTGCTTGGGTAGCACCTGACTGGTGATGAAATACGAAGTTCAGCATGGTGATCTCGTTTGCTGTGTTGTATTGTTAAAACAACAACAACAACAACAACAACAACAACAACAACAACAACAACAACAACAACAGTACTTTTAAAAGTTAATGAACATTTCATTGTCCTCACACTTCTAAATATCAAATTCAAAAGAATAAAGTTTTGGCATCTTATCTTTATTTGGCCCCTTTAGCTTCAAATAGATGCCCATCTCTTACCCAAATTCAGAAAAAAATTGAAGAAAGACCATCTGTGAATTGTTAAAAGCACATGGAAGAGAAATAATGAGTTGTTAAAAAAAAAAAGAAACCCAAAGTTTTATAATATGGTAATGAAATTAAGTCCTTCTAAAGACTGTCACAGATTTGTTTCTCAGGGAAACAAATGATTGGGGCAATTGACTTTATAGTTAGAACTGTTTTTCATTACAATATTTCCTTTGTATTAATCAGAAATAAAAACGCATATAAATACTTTGCTTGGGGGGTTATTATTCTTTTGCTCCCTGTCACAACCTCTCTTCCTCAACTTTTAAATAGTTAAAGAATTCAAAGAGTACAGAGAAGGAGGAAAAGAATAACTCTCTGAAATTCTTGTTTAAACATTTATCTCAAGCTGTTACTCCGGAAATAAAAAATGTGCAGTGTTTGCCTATAGCAGATTCAGAGTTTATCTTTTGAAATGACACCCTCTCAAGTATGGAGTCGGAAGTGTGTTAATGTTTTGAGGTATGCAGTAACAGGTCTAGACCAGACAAAATATATTTTAAACTAAAAGGAAACAAGATACTGTGTATTTTTAATTTTTAAACCATGTTTTATAATTACAGGTCTCTTCTGCATCTGTTTCTCTTGTAACTTTTAAAAAATGTTCTCAAATGGCAAGCTTGAAGAAAAACTACACTTAAAAAAAAGAGAGGCCAATTTAAGTTTGATGACCGTAATCGACCAAAGAAATTCATTGTGCCAGCTGTGAATGAAAAATGTTCTTATTGGATTGTGTTCCTTATCTTAAAGATTTGAGAAAAAAAATTCTCCTCTTTATAATTTTTTAGCTTCGAAGAAAAGCATCTGGAGGGGAAAAAAGCTTTGCAGCTGCCAAAGCCAAACTTTATTGAATCCTTGAAGTTTCGTTTATAACAAACTAACAAGATAGAATCTGCCTTTGAATGTCAGTAAATACAGCTAAAGATCACAAAACTGTGTTCATAATTGTTCATGTCTAAATCTAGAAAATAATATTAAATTAACAACTATAGTATACTTTTCAATTTTGGGGGTTGATGGTTGTTATGATGTGCAAATGGCAATATCAGATAGAAGCTAGAAGTTTAAATAGTAGTAGTAGTAGTAGTAGTAGTAATAATAATAATAATAATAATAATAATTTATTAGATTTGTATGCCGCCCCTCTCCGAGGACTCATTTACTTATTTTATTTTTCAAAATCTTCATTCTGTAGAAGCAGATTTTGTTTTAGTATGTTGGTGGTGCCTCTATCTGGTTAAAGCTGTCTAGCTTATAAAATTATCTTAATGAAACATTTAGAAGAAACAAAACCTGCTATGGATTTTGCAATATTTTCTGCATAGATTTTAGCCTTTGCAGATATCATCTGTGTGCTAGATTTCCCAAGTCTGTTGTTATTATTTTTTAAATGCAGAGATTAACTTGAAAATTGCTAGCCAGTTCAAGAACATGTTATTTAAAACAGTGTCCTTATGACAAAATGATGGTAGCAACAAGAATAATTTACTATTTTATTATATGCATTGGTCCCATTTTTCTGATAAAAGAGGTCAGGCTGAGAAATTATAATCTTCTGAAAGTCATCCAGTGTGCACATAAATGAAGCTTCATTCCCTAAATTTAAGTTTAGATTTTATACTAATTTCTATGCCAGCCATCAACTTGAAGTTTAGATTTCATAGTAGTTTCTATGCCACCAGGAACTGAGTGATACCTAGTGAGGCTGAAATTCCCATAAGTAGAATTTTACTCAGAAGCACCGCACAGAAAATAAAAGAAATCCAATTCAAGTAGTTTGTTATGATAGTTTGAAATGTGCTGAAGCTAAGCAGGAAATAGTTTTGCTCCAGTTTTTGAGCACTTTTTTAAAACATGTGATCGCAGAGATCCAGAACTGTTTTTAAACTGTCACAGATCCTTGGTATGGTAATGTGCTTTGATGAACATCACAGTTCTCAAAGCAACATATATTTACAGTGTAGATTTGTTTCATGGAATCCAGCTTATTTGCATGGCTGTTTTAAAGAATACTTAAGGTTTGTTTTGTTCAAACTCAGTCTATGACAGGAGTGATCGCATACCTACTGTTTTCTTAAAAAGTTATTTTGAATATAGTAAGAGAGGAGAGTACAGTGAGCAGCTATTGCTTATAGCATTTTATCTATCTATCTATCTATCTATCTATCTATCTATCTATCTATCTATCTATCTATCTATCTATCTATCTATCTATCTATCTATCTATCTATCTAATTGGATTTGTATGCCGCCCCTCTCCGAGGACTTGGGGTGGCTCATAGCATATACAAAAACAAAACAACAATATGAATCCAATTAATTAATTAATTAATTAATTAATTAATTAATACTACATTAAAACAACCATTAAATTTAATTTTAAAAAAGGAAAACCAATCAAAGCAATCATTCAGCACTCATACTTAAAACAATCATTGGTCAAGGGAAGATTTAAAAGTCCCAAGCCTGGTGGCAAAGGTGAGTTTTTAAGCTCTTTCGGAAGGCAAGGAGGGTGGGGGCAGTGCGAATCTGTGGGGGGAGCTGATTCCAAAGGATCGGGGCTTCCACAGAGAAGGCTCTTCCCCTAGGTCCCACCAGCCGACATTGTTTGGTCAACGGGACCCTAAGGAGGCCAATTCTGTGGGACCTCACCGGTTGCTGGGATTCGTGCAGCAGACGGCAATCTCTGAGATAATCTGGTCCTATGCCATGAAGGGCTTTATAGGTCATAACCAACACTTTGAATTGTGCCTGGAAATGAATCGGTAGCCAATGCAGTCTGCGGAGTGATGGCGAGATGTGGGCATTTCTTGGAAGGTCCAAAACTGCTTGCGCAGCTGCATTTTGGATGAGTTGAAGTTTCTGAACACTTGTCAAAGGTAGCCCCTTGTAGAGAGCATTGTAGTAGTCAAACCTCGACCACAGACACTGGCACATCATTTCCGCTGCTTAGCTCCCATTTCTCGCTTAGCTTTCTTTTAGGATCACTGCTTTGTTGTTGTCACTGCTCTTCTTATTGCATAAGCATACCATCTTTGGAGCATCTATGAAAAATTGATTTCCTATGACTTCTTCATTGTTCTGAAAGGTTGTACATCTTTAACGAGAAAGGGGAGGATGAAAGTACAGCCTGTCTGCTTAAAAGCAAAAGGCAGCCAAAAGCAGGCAAGGTGACACCTTTTTATTGGATTACTTTTTGCTGGTGAGTGGCCAAGATTTCAAGCATCACAGATCTTATGTTCTGCTGAATAATTGAATTTAAATATGTCTTTTAAAATGCTAGCTTGAATGCTCAAAGAATAAATTAGCACAAATAAGTAAAATGACATTAAAAAATAGGAACATTATCCTTTGGGATTAATCCCAGGAAGATGTTCCATTTTTTGGGTTCTTCCCTAAGATTCCTTTGTTTTAACTTGACTATATTTATTTATTATTTTTATTTATTTATTATTTGGATTTGTATGCCGCCCCTCTCCGATCTTGATCTTGGCCAAGATTTCGCTAAATGAACATATCTATGGAAAAAATAATCAACATAATAATCAGAGCAATAAAGTTAGGAATCGGTTATGCAACATTGTGTTCTATTATATGCTTATTCAGCCCTGTAGTTGTTTGCATGTGAAAAAAGTAGCTAGTTCTCAGGCAGCAAAATGATTGTGTTGGCTGTTACTGAGACAAACGAGAAACAGCTAATAAAATAGACAAACTGAGGCAAGGCTTTGATTGGAAGAATGTGGAACCAATATCAGTATTGACAATACTGCTAGTTATACATTGGGAAATTTCAGGCTCAAATCCTCTCTGAGTTGTGAAGAATTGGGAGAATTTGGAATTCACTTACATTTCTAATAATTCATCATTTTTGGCAACTTAGTACTTCCTTGGTTTCAGTTGCAGATGTAAATGAAAGTAGCTTAGCTGTATAGTGGAATTCACAAGAAGGACACAATATACTCTCACATTTTATCATCTCATGCCTGATTTTTTAAAATCTGCATCATTACTACAGTACAATTGTTATACTGCCTCATAATCTGCAATATGACTTTTTAATCTGCAATATGACTACAGTAAGAATGTCATAGTGCCTCGTACTGCTGTCCTGTAATTTTTATTTTGATTCCAGAACCAGTGGTCAGTTAGCAGCTCATTGTGAAATGACTTTCCTATAGTACAGGGGCTAATGATTCTGATTTATATTTCAAGGTGTTGAACTGATTGACTGATTGCTGTGATGCCGAATGCCACCACATAACAAAAATTCTCTTTAAAATTGCTGTCTTGTTTGGTTCTTCCATAGGGGCGGCAACTAAGCATGGTTGTCAGAAATATTTTCTCTGAAGAATTATATCTTAAGTTCTTCTGTCTTAACAGCTGGAAGCAGTGCTCTACTTGTGTGTTGATTCCAGTCTTTGATGCCAATTGAAGATACGACTTCCATTTTTACCAGCTGTGCCCTCACTCTTTCAGCAACCTCCAGAAAGCAGTTCTGGGATCCTCCTGATATGCATTATATATAAAATTGATTTGCTTTCTGTCATGGGCATGGTTACAGGGTGAAATGATTCTATATTCATAAAGCAAAAACCTCTTATTATTACTCTTGCTCTGATTAACATGATAATAATATAGCAACAATGAAAGCAATAAGTCATGCGGGCTAAATATATGTAAAACAATATATTGTTTTACAAATAGCCGAGGTGGCACAGTGGTTAGAGTTCAGCACTGCAGGCTACTTCAGCTAACTGCTAGCTGCAGTTCAAGAGTTCAAATCTCACCACTGGCTCAAGGTTGACTCAGCCTTCCATCCTTCTGAGGTGGGTAAAATGAGGACCCAAATTGTTGGAGGCAATATGCTGATTCTGTAAACTGCTTAGAAAGGGCTGCTATTGCTGCAAAGATCCTATTGTACAAAATCTGGAACATGCAGAAAAAAAAAGAAAAAAAAAGAGGACTAGATAAGTAGGATTATAGGAGCAAATTTTAGGTTAGGTACGGTTGAATGAATCCAGTAACGTCTTTGTAAACCTTTATGTTGACCTAACTGTAAAAGATCCCAGCAAATTATTGCTTACTTAACAAACCATATTTTATTCAACAAAAACCATGGCTAAAATGTATATTGACATATTGTGTGATCCCACTGATTAGGCATCTCCTTTTTCTTTTCATTGATTGGGGAGAACAAACATTGTAACCCTTGCTCTATAAATGTCTTTGATGTTTGTCAACTGTTTGTTGATATGTTTCAGAAAATAAAAAGCCAAAAGATCAGACTCACAGAAAGAAAGTCGAGTTGTAGCAAGACTCTGAATTAAGGCCTTTCCATGTTACTCTGTTTGGTAGATGGACTATATGGAAATGAGATACTATTCTATATTGACTGTGGCTGCTTCTCACACAATATTCAACTGGCAGTGATTCAGTTGTGCCACTTTTTAGGCAATTGCAAAAGCTGAAATGTTGGCCAAAATGTTGAACCAAATGTATGAGAATGGTATTCATGAATTACGGGAAGTAATATGGGAAAATTGAGAAAGAGATCGAGTTTGATAATCACCCAAAGGGCATAATTATTTTTTATGATTATGTAGATAATGTGGAAAAGAAGGTGGAGATCAGGATTTAAGTTTGCCAAGTTTGTGGGAACTTTAATTATGAGTGAAACCATGACAGAGCTAATAATTCTTTCTAAGGAAATTTTGTCACCAAAGACAAAAATATATCTGTATTGAAAAGACTATTTTCTGCATAAAATAACATCGGGCAATTGTATATAAATTTAAGTTTGTGATGAGACAGAGTACAGGTAGTCCTCGATTTACAGTAGTTCATTTAGCGACTGCTGCTACGGCACTGAAAAAAGTGACATATAACCATGTTATACATTTAAAACCTTTTATCCTGTGATCAAAATTTACATGCTTGGCAGCTGACTCATGACAGTTGTAGTGTCCTAGGGTCATGTGATAATCTTTTGACAAGCAAATCAATGGGTAAAGCCAGATTCACTTAACGTTACTAATTTATCAACTGAAATGACTCACTTAACAATTGTGGCAAGAAATAACATAAAATTGGGGCAAAACCCACTTAACAAATGTCTCAGTTAACAGAAATTTGGCCTCAATTGTGGTCGTACGTTGAGTACAGTATTGTATATTTCGTAAACTACTCAAGACTCACTTATACCGCCAGGCATGGGGGAGTTGAGACACCTTTCCCCCAGTCATTTTTTTATACTTTGTTTTATGTTTGGTATGAGTGTTCTGTTTGGTTTTTAAAATAATGATAGGGTTTTATATGTTTTTAATATTAGATTTGTTTTTGAGAGAGAGAGGGGGGGAGGAAGGGAGGGAGGGAGAGAGAGAGAGAGAGAGAGAGAGAGAGAGGGGGAGGGAGGTGTTTTATGTTTTTCTTGCATCATGGATATGAACTCCACTATTTCAACGATCATTTTCTTCTCTATTACTCCCAATGTTTTTCTAATCCATTTTCATGTATATTGATATGTTATTTCTACTCATTATGTATTAAACAAAGCAAACAAACAAATAAATAATTTGCATTTTTTTTCTTGCTGTTTGTGGTGTACTTTGTGTGTGTTCATAACAACACCCCTCATCCACAACTGGGGTAACTGTTAAAATATTCTGTAGAGTGCCCACAGCACCAACCTAAACATTGTTAGCTTTTAGATATTTCAGCTTTTATTTGTAGCTGCTGATATTTGTGTACAATAAACTTGTTTAATTGGACAATTCAGAAAAAGTACTGTGAAATTTTGTAGTTAATATCATCATTAAAAATATCTTAATTCTTTCTTAAATTCAGCCATTCTTTTTTTTTTGCAGTCTGTAGTGCAAAGAGATATGTTAAACATGATTAAATAAATCATATTTACTTTGAGTACTTTCCTAGTGGAGGAGAAAAAAAATGGTTGTTTTAAACTTACTCATTTCTCCAGGTTTGCTTCCTACCTGTTTTTGAATGTGTGCCCAGAAATAGTACTTTTGTCAAACGAGTAGATTATGCCAACCAGCAGTTGCCTCTGCCAATTAAGCTCTGTATTGGAAAACCCAGCACTTTTTCCCCAACAGCAGCAATATATTTTTCCCTGCTTCCAGTTAACAAAAGAAATGAGAATATAGAACTGAGGGCATTAAAACCCACAGAAAGGAAAACATGATATTGGCATTTGAACAGACTTGCTGAGGAAAATTTGAATGTAGATTATAATGACCTTTTCCCATCCTGCTTAAGGACAATACTTGTGTCAATTTTGGAGCTTGAAAAAAGCAATAAGACCCAACAATACTTGTTTCCTTTGCCGTTTTGTATCTCCCTAGAGAAGTGGAGAAATTGGGGTTTGACATGCAAAGAATTTTCAGAGTCATAAACTGATGGCGATTAAAAGCTCTTGGTATAATATACTCTTGGTTTTGCTTGGTTTTAGCAAGCTCTGTGTTTGCCTGTGATGTCTATATCAGCTAAATTTTATGTAGATTGTTGCAGAACATATTGTTTTGTGCAGGTGACCTTTTCCAGTGACTCACTCACATACTGATTTACTTCTGGATTTCTTTCTATTAAAATATATCCATAACTGTATTAGAATAGAATTCTTCATTGAAGTAAGGAATCTCACTTTGGAATCTTTACAGCATTTGCAATCTCCTCCAAAGGGAATAATTATTCTATTTAGTGCAGTCTACCCTACCTTGTTCTCTCTGGATGGATAGGAACTACAGCTTCTAGAGTTTCCAGCCATGAAGTTGTTAGCTTCGTGCTGCTTTGCATATAGTTTATAATATATAACACTACAATATAACTTAGACTTAGAAAATGAGGTCATGTAAGTTACAGATAATTTTTACTTAACTGTATAGTTAAGGGAATCTGCATCAGTATATTTTCATTTTCAATTTATAAATAGACATATGTAAACTAATTTTAATACAAAGATTTACTGTGGAAGTTTTTAATACTCACTTATTTCTAAATTACAGCAATTGTTTATTACTTATATGATTCCCCTCCCCCCATTTGAATTACTGTAAAACTCTCCTGAATAGCTCAGCCCTCACTCTTTCATCATTCTGCTATCATTTTATCTGAGACAGTAACTGTTTTACTATTAAGAGATAGTAGGAATTAAGGTTATTATACACACCAAATCTTACATTTAGGATCTTGATTAAATATGGACAACTTGGAAGGTTGCAGTTGGCTGTGACTAATACATTTTCCCTGCATACAGAGCAATTTTATACAAAATGAAAAAAAAGTTTTATAATGTATGATTGATGTCCTTATTTTTTTTTAAAAAATGTTGTTTGCCTGGCATATTTCTGTCCTGTTATGTAGTGTCCCTGGGTAATTATGAGATTTACTTGATTATTTCAATTGTTGTGTTCATGTTCTGATGTTTTAAACATTTTCTGTTTCTTACATAGTTAAAAACACCACTTATTCATAATTCAAATATGAATCTATGCAATTAGTTAACTAGTACTAGAGTAAAGAAGAGACAATGAGAAAAAGGCCCAGAAACCTTTTCTTTTTAACTTGTTTACTTAGGTTTCTACATATCTTTTTAACGAGTCAGTTATTTCCTAGAGATTATCATTTATTGCTAATCAACCTTTATGACTTCAATAAGTCAAATACAGTGGAACCTCGGCTAACAACCACAATCCGTTCTGGAAAGTTGATCATTACCCGAAATGTTCGGTATCCGAAACAATTTTCCCCATAAGAAATAAAAGAAATAGATTAAATTAGTTCCCAGCCCCTGTTGACTTGCTATTTCTTTAATTTCTTATGGGGAAAACTGATCCCTCATTTATTGCAGGTGTTCTGTTCCAGGACCACCCGCGATAAAGGGTTTTTTTTCTCCCCCTCACACATTGTCCCTCACTCCCCCCTCTCTCTACCTCTTTACCTCTTGTCTCTCTACCTTTGTCTCTCTCTCTTGGGGATCCTTGCCAGGGGCTCCTAGAGGCTCCACTCTGCACCCATCAGCAAAGCATCATTTTGGCTATGACGATGGAGGCGCTGAGTTAGCTGGTCCCAGTGGCGGCAACTGCCGAGGCAGCTCCGGTGGCTTCCCTTCGAGGAGCAGCAGCGCCGGGAATGTCACATCCATTCCCCAGGCCCCTGCTCCCGCCGCCGCCACTATCCCCAAAGAGAAGCCACTGGAGCCGCCTCAGCAGTTGCCGCCGCCGGGACCAGCTAACCCAGTGCCTGCCTCGTCATAGCCAAAGCGATGCTGGGTGTAACATTTCGGATAATAACTAAAAATTTCTATTGCTGTTTGGTATCTGAATTTTTGTTCGGTATCCGGTGCAAATTTTTAACGAAATCTTTGGTTATTATCCAAAATGTTTGCTATCCAAGGCATTTGCTAACCGAGGTTCCACTGTATATTCTTCCCTTCCCTTCCCTTCCCTTCCCCCTTGGAAAATACTTGATAACTTTCAGACTGTATTTCATGGCAAAGAAATAAAACTCAAAGTTTATATATTATGATTTCTGGTGGGAATACTTTTGCAGTAGAAATGACAGATCCACAGAGGCTTTCCCTACCAGTTTGTTTAATTATATTAAATAGTGGTATAATCCTCAGTAGAAACCAAACCTCTGCTAAATCCAGTTTACTTGCATATTGAATCATAAGGAATAACTAGCCTAGTGTAATGTATAATAACAATCTTTATTAAATTAATAATTTGAAATGCTACTGTTCTTTTTTATTGTATCTACTAATATGACTGCATATTTTCCTCTTATCACTCATTAAAGGCTTGAAAGAGGGATTGATTTTTGCTAGGGGAAAACAAAAACCTAGGATGCTGTTTAGAATGCTAAATTGGAAGACTATTGATGATTTCGTAATCAGATCCTGCTCATCTTTTAAAGAAGGCCCACAGTACTTAAATTGAAATGCCATGTACCATCTCAAAATGAGGGTTAAAAGGGCTACTTTGTTGAAATTAATTACAGCCCTCCTCAGTTTTTTTTAAGTTGAGTGACATTTTAGAAACTTGGTTTGAAATATAAGAGACCACAGAAAAATGTTTTTTTTTTACATTTGGCATAAAGCAGGGAGCTATTTGAGTATACAGTGGTACCTCAAGATACGAACCCCTCGTCTTACGAACAACCCGAGATACGAACCCGGGGTTCAGAAAATTTTTGCCTCTTCTTACAAACTTTTTTCGTCTTACGAACGCCAAACCCGAACTTCCAGGTTCGGTGTTTGGGAGGCTGCTGGGAAGCCCCCCGGCTGTTTTAAAAGGTGACAGCCGGGCGGTGGGGCTTCCCAGCGGCCTCCTGAACGCCGAACCCGGAAGTTCGGCAAAAGTTCGGGTTCAGGAGGCCACTGGGAAGCCGCACTGCTTGGCTGTCACCTTTTAAAACAGCCGGGGGGGGGGGGCCTTCCCAGCAGCCTCCCAAACGCCGAACCCGGAAGTTCGGGTTTGGCATTTGGCTTTGGAAGGCTGCTGGGAAGCCCCCCGGCTGTTTTAAAAGGTGACAGCCGGGCTGCGCGGCTTCCCAGCAGCCTCCCGAACCCCGAACTTTTGCCGAACTTCCAGGTTTGGGGTTCGGGAGGCTGCTGGGACGCCCCGCAGCCTGGCTGTCACCTTTTAAAGCAGCCGGGGGGCTTCCCAGTAGCCTCCTGAAGCCGAACGCCAAACCCGAACTTCCGGGTTCGGTGTTGGGAGGCCGCCGAGAAGCCCCGCCGCCTGGCTGTCACCTTTTAAAACAGCCGGAGGGCTTCTCGGCGGCCTCCCAAACGCCTAACCCCGAAGTTCTGGTTTGGGTTTGGGAGGCCGCTGAGAAGCCTCCAGGCTGTTTTAAAAGGTGACAGCTGGGCGGCAGCGTTTTTTTGCGGGTTTTTTTTGTTGTTGCATGGATTAATTGACTTTACATTGTTTCCTATGGGAAGCAATGTTTTGTCTTACGAACCTTTCGTCTTACAAACCTCCCCCGGGAACCAATTAGGTTCATAAGACGAGGTAGGACTGTATAAGTTTCACTTGAAGACAAAGCAAAACAGAAACTCATTGGCATTTATTTTATTAAGATGATAAAGATGAACTGAACATATCCTTTCTCATGCTAAAGCCAGAAGTTTGACCTCCAAATGAATAAGGCTGCTGTATTATTATTATTATTATTATTATTATTATTATTATTATTATTATTATTCCTTAAAAAAGGGGGAAAATCTGTAAACATGCTTGGTTAAGAAATAAATCTGGCTTCACTGCTGACTAACCAGTACAATACCTTCCCCTGAACTTTGGTTAAGAAACTCATTCATTACTACATCTCAAAACTTGGTGTCAACAGGATGGCACATGGAGTACAAAATTAGAAATCTCTTAAAAAGAGCTGGATTTTATGATTCATATAAACAATTTAGTAATACTGCTAGTCAAGGAATGACATAAATGATATGCTGTTTTGTTTTTCTTTGGCTGTGTGAGGAAATGTCTGTCAAAAGTATTAACTTTTTGCTGTTATCCCAAGGTAACAATTGCCTCACCTTGTTCCACCTCTAGGGAAGACATTTTAATTCAGAAGACTTTTCTACACAGGAAGTAACCACTATTGCATAAATATTTAAATATTTTTTAGTGATTAATAATTGGACTCTTTTAATGTTCAGGTTATCTTTAATGGCTGCCTTTTGTCTGTGGTTGATTTATGCATTTGATCTTTTTATTTTACATTATGTTGTTTTGAATGTCCTTTTCGGTAAATTGTTTTGAATATTTACAAAGCTAGTGAAATTTTTTAAACATTTATATAAGAACAAAGAGAAGTAAGAAGTAGTAAGAGAGACACATTGACTAAGGGAATTATCCCTTATATAATTTAAAATAAAATACAATTGATGCCATTGTAATTGATATGTATTTGGAACACTTCCCTTGATATACAAGATTTAGAATTCATCTGTGTGGCATACTTATTCTGGCTGTTATTTCCAACCTCTGATATCTCTTGGAACATAGACTTTCAATAGTTCACATACTGTGGTAAACCATGGTAAACCATATGGTATTAAATAAACCGCATTTGAAAGGGTTTGCACAATCTGCCGAGGAATAAATAATTATTTACCAATCACAATGCAAAGATTCATATTGCAACCTAAGTTAAATCATTCAACTCATTATGGCTTTATTGTGTTACCTTCAGATTGAAAGGAACCTGTTTTTAAAACCAAGATATCCCACCACTAAAAAGCATATTGTAAAAATCCTTGGCATTGAAAAGTTAGCAAATGTAGGTAAATCACTTCAGGATGGAATTGATGTTTCTCTTGACAGCTGTTTTTTTAAACTTGGTATTATCTGATATGCTTCTTCTCATGGGATGGAGATAGCATCCAGTCCCACCCTGAAGACCACCTGGTCATCAATCTATGAACAATGTACTCTACAATGAAACATGTTGAGTCTGTCACTTTGCCTCCACCAAAAACTGGAAGCTCTACCAACAGGAGTGTCTTAATAGTTCTGACAGACTCCGTCCAATAGCGAGTAGACAAGGTCAACCCATTCCTGGATGCTAGCTCCATCCCATGAGAAGAAGCATATCAGGTAAGACCCACACCCTTTCACTCTGGTTTTCATGAAGTGATGCCTCTTTTAAGATGTGATCTGTATGTATTCTTTAAAAACAGATCCCCCCTCCCCCTTAATTACATACCTATATTCACATATTGTATGGATAGGACAGTTATGTATAGGTAATATATTATGGAAACATACAATGTCTTGAAAAAATCTTAGACTTTTAAATCAGTTTGGACCATAGTATAAAAACATTATCCTATCTCTGTCATCCCCTTTTCTATCCCCCCCCCCTTTTGATGCACGTTTTTTGTTGCCATTGCAGATTAGAACTTTTTACCACTTCGCCTCTTCCCAGTCCTTTTCATACAGTGATTCCAGGAACTGGAAAAAAGTGCTAGACAAGGTCCCAGTATAAGTAAAATAGGCAGAACTGTTAATTCTATTTGTTCTAGAACAACTGAGTATTGTTTTAATGTACTGAATTTAAAATGGTAGGTCCAATAATTATTTCAGAGGCTTTTGAGAAGGGATCATAATCCAAGTAATAGCATACGTAAAGCTTTTAATCAGTTCAAAGACTGCACAGGGTGTTTTTTTTTGTATTTATGTAATTATTTACGTTCTGAGCTAAGAAATAATATTTGTGGCAAAAAGATAATTTCAACTATATCTGTTCTTTCATAGGGAAGTGTTATGTTTTTAGACTGTGCATAACCCTTGAAATAAGGATTTTGGAATGGTTAGAACTATATAAGAAGCACTTTTTATGAATTGGTTGAGGCAGCTGACTCTTTTGCCATGCTCACATGGCTGTATCAAAAGCTGTTCCTTGCTGTGTCTGCATGCACAGCCATTTCACTTTGCATTTTTCCCAGTAAAAGCAAAGTGGCTGGGCTGGAAAAGGCTTCTGAAGCAACTGGGTCAAATTGGAAAAGGATGTGCATAGCTTAACAATTCAAAAACAGATGGTGTGTAACTGTTCCTGGGCATGGCAAAGTGATTCCTTTAAAGGATTTGCAAACCCCTACTGTTTATTCCAGGTTTTGTTCTCTGATCTTGTGAGAGTTTGGTAAGATTCTATTGGCTGAAATAATGCTCTACTTGAGCTAGCTGTGAACCTTAAAACACATTCAGAATTTAATGTGGCATACAACAGTGTTCTTGCAAATGTATAGAGATTACACTATGGATAAATTGATGTTGAGAGGGCTCTGCATTCTGAAGATCACTAAATTCTGCTAATTTAAGTTTAAATTGCTACCTCCAAAGTTTTCATATGTGCTTATGAGACTTAGTTATTCCCATCTCATAGCTGTTTTTTTGATTGATTTATATCCAGTTCACACTATCAATGAAACTGTTTTTTAAACTCCATCCTCAACTCCAATATACCCAAGGCTTTGAATATTAAGACAGGTCCCTAAAGCAGTGATGAATCTTGGTTGGTTGTTTATATACATTTATGATAGGAGATTAAAGTTTAATAGATCTGTGAAAATCATTAAGTATAGAGTTTGCTGTCTGAATCTTCTTGATTTAGAGCTGCTTTGAGATCTCTAACCAAGGTCTTCAGGGCATGAGTATGTACATGGGAAGGACACTTCTATTGGGACAATCTTTTGGTATTGTTGGAATAAATGTAAAGTTAAGTTTATTTAGGCTTGAATATACATCAGAATTCTTGAGCAGAGGACGCTAGAGGTATGAACAATATTTCCATTAATTATTATTAATATACTAAAATTGAGAACCTTCCTGCTGGTGAGCACTGAGAATTTTTGAATTGTTGAGATTTTTTATACAGTAATTTATTTATTAAGTTTGTTTGCTGCCCATTTTGTCACAACATTAAAATCACATTAAAATTGCAATAAGATACCACACAAGTTATTTTAGTTAATGCATAGCTCATCGTTCTCATTCTCCATACTGAGAGAGCGGGTCCAGAAGTCACGCGGGTTGCTCGCTGTCCAATCTGTCGAGGACCGAGTCTAGTCTTTAAAAAGCTTGCTGCATCCGCCCCTTCCCCAGAATTCACTCGGTCCTGCGATCCAGCGGCACTCGTGGTGGCTCGTTCCTCTCGCAAAACACCTTCCGTTCATCTACTTTCTATTAGATAAGTAAAATTCATTATTGTCTTTTATTCTAGAGCTTGCCTTGTTTGCGCGCCAGCCTTACTGGGCTCGGCGCCGAGAGAGAAGCCGCGGCACGGCTACTGCGGTTTATTTCCAAAATGCCCTGCTTGTGCTGCTGCCGGATTGCATTTACTAGTAAATCTACTCGGCCAGGAGGTTTACCGGCAAGCTAAGGATTGATTTTAAAAGGAAAAAAGGGCTCTTTTTCCTCCTGCGGTGTGAGACTGTTAGCAAGTTTCCCTTGATTGTCCCCCGGACTTTAGACTCCCCTCCATTTTTAAAATCTCAGAGTGATTTATTTTGGCACAAAGGCCCTCAGTGCCCAGTAATTGTCGGCCCTTGCGGATCACCAAGGGTGTCCCGTCTGGCGCCAGTAAGTCCGCCGCTTGGCCCTGGAGTAAGCTTTGAGTCCCTCAGGCCTTTTCTCCCTGGCTAGGCCTCCAAAGCAGTGTGCCTTGGTTTACTTTGATTAAGGTTAGAGAGGCCTGCCCTTCTGCACTCCCTGGCACGAACTCTGTTACCGACCAGATTGACTGTGAGTTGCAGATGCTCCTGGGCCTAGTTTTAAGATCCCTTACGTGGTGGACCTCCCCCACTCTGGACAAAGGATCTCCCTTCAGGTGTTCAGATCAATTCACCATCACCACGGATGCCAGCTTATCGGGCTGGGGAGCCCATGCCCAGGATCTGATAGCCCAAGGCGCACATGGTCAGCGGAGGAGGCTTCCAGACCTATCAACTGGGTGGAATTGAGAGCAGTGTCTTTGGCCCTCAAACAATTTAAACCGCACATCATCAATCAACATGTTCTGATTCTCACGGACAATATAGCTACAAAGAGTCATATTTGCAGACAAGGGGGCACCAGGTTCAAGGCCCTGATGAGAGAAGCCCTGAAGTTGGGTCTCTGGGCAGAGAGGCATCTTCAGTCATTAAAGGCCGACCACATATCGGGAGTCCTCAATGTATAAGCGGATTGGCTCTCCCGGTCGACTCTAGACCCAGGAGAGTGGAGCCTTCATCCGGCTCTGTTTCAGCAAATCTGCCTCAGGTTCGGTCACCCATTGCTAGACCTATTTGCGACAGAGGCCAATGCTCAACTCCCTCGATTCTACTCCAGGTTCCCATCCCCGGGAGCGGAGGCGACCAGTGCACTCAGAATCCCTTGGCCTCGAGGGCTCCTTTACGCCTTCCCTTCCAATTCCAATTCTTCTGAATGTGATCCACAAGATCATCCTCGAGAAGGCCCAGATGATTCTGATAGCCTCTCACTGGCCACGCCGGCCCTGGTTCGTGGACCTACAACGTCTGTCCGTCCAGGACCCCTGGCGACTCCCCGTTTCGGAGGATATGTTGCAGCAGGGGGCCTCTCTCCATCCAGATCCGGAGTGGTTCCATCTCACCGCTTGTCTATTATTCGGCACGACTTAGACATGCGAGGATACGACCCAGACACTGTAGAAATAATTCTGAAAGCCAGAAGAGTGTCCACCAACCGGATTTACGACCATACCTAGTCCAAATTCCACCAATGGTGCTCACAGGAGGATGGCCTTTCATCCAGCACCATCCGTCGCCATCTGGCAGCCCTATCTTCGGTCTTAGCAGGGCCTCGCAGACAACCGCTCCGCTCCTTTCCGGAAATTCAAGATTTTCGTAGAGGTATTTCGAATCTCAGACCTTCCAGGGTTCACAGATACCCGTCCTGGGACTTACAACGGGTTCTCCATTCCCTTACTCAGGCACCATGCGAACCCCTAAGGTTAGCGTCCTTCAGGTACCTATCTTACAAGGTAGCATTCCTGGTGGCGATGACATCTGCCCGACGCATCTCAGAATTGGCAGCCCTTTCAATTAGGCAGGATCTATTCCAGTTCCATGCGGACAAAGTAGTCCTGCGTTTGGACCCCACCTTTCTACCCAAGGTCAGTTCCATGTTCCACAGATCCCAGGACATTGTGTTGCCTTCATTTTGTTCCAACCAGAACCATAATCTTGCGGTCAGATGGCACACCCTAGATCTCACCAGAGCGCTGAGAATTTACATCCAACGGACAAGACCCATTCGGAGATCTGAAGCTCTATTCGTGGCCTACCATCCCAGATCCATGGGATCCAAGGTATCCTCAACCGTAATAGGCCATTGGATCCGAGGGACTATCTCAAAGGCTTATGAGTCCCTAGGGACTCATCTATTGGGTATGTCCCACATGACTGCTGGACCCGCTCTCTCAGTACGGAGAATAGGCGTTGATTGCTTACCTGAACGCCTCTTCTCGTACGATAAGCGGGTACAGCAGTCACTTCCCTCCCTGTATTTCTTTTCTAACTATGGTTATTCCTTTAACCTGTTTCTTTCCTATCATGAGAGTTGAACACTATTGAGCCACCACAATTGATCCTAAGTCTACTGGTTCGCGAATTCTGGGGAAGGGGTGGATCCAGCAGGCTTTTTAAAGACTAGGCTCAGTTCTCGACGGATTGGACAGCGAGCAACCCGCGTGACTGCTGTCCCCGCTCATCGTATGAGAAGAGGCGTTCAGGTAAGCAATCAACGCCTATTCTCCCCACAAATTCCATTGTGAACATAAGGAAGAGCTTTTTATGAAAGTAGAAGTATTTTTTTCTGAAATAATCATATTTGAGATAGTAGAACTAAAGAACATTTTCCGAAACATGTTTGAATTGTTTACTTGCTTAATAGACTTCGATGTTTGTACTATTATAGTATGGATGTATAGAAGACTCCATTCATGTTTGATAAAGAATGAAGCAAATTGTTCAAATTGACATACAGCCTAATGTGAGCTAACAGTTAAGGGTAGGTATTTCAATTTAAGCAAAAAAAATAAGAAGAAGAAAAGTAAAACATCACAAATCATATTAAGTCAACCTTCTAGTCTGTGGGATTACCTAATAACATTACAAAAAATGTTTAATCTTATATGTTTAAATGAGCCGTGAGTGCATTATACTAGTTGCAGGTCATGGTAAAGTGATTTATGACCGTGCCATTTTTCTATGAATGTGGTAGAGGTTGGATTTCACACATACAACCATATGTACAAATCTACACTCTTTTGAGAGAAGCCAATTGATAATAGGAAAGATATTCTTGTCATTTGTATGGTTTTCTTGCTATATAATCTTTGTTTGTGGTATACTACTCATTTTAATAAAAGGTAATATAAATATACCAGATATGTGAGGTGCTTGTTGTAAATCTGTAATAATAGATATTTTTTGGGGGAAATGCTGGATATGCATAATACTCATACATATATTGCTTTTACTAGAATCCACTCAACCTCCGTAAGTGAAAAATATACTATGGAAGCTGCAATCTGCACATGAGATCAGAGAGAATGTTGCAGCAAGATATCCATATCTTTTCTCAAATACAAGGAAATGACTGTTTAGGACAATGATGTATAGGGAAAATTGCAGAAGGAAAAAAAGTCAAAATCTCTCACCCACTTTATAATGAACCCTCTGTAGATGCATTTCATAAAGGAAAAACAACATTTCTATAAGGATAACTTCATATAGTTACAGTACCAGGGAAATAATAATTACAGAAATATTCCTGTTTTCCTTTGTGGTTCTTTGCTTCAAATAGCTGACCAGGAGTTGTGGAACTTTACATTTCATTTCCACAAGTGCACATTTTCAGAATGCATAGCACAGTTATGAGTATGAAGGATTCATAGCTTTATCAAACAAGTGAAGCTCTTTCCCTCCCTCCCTCCCTCCGTCTACCTCCCCTTCCCTCAGATGATTTACTGACTTTACTTTTGAAAGATGGCCTTTTGTGAAACTTAAGAATTTAATACTTAAATTAGCATGTTTGGGCTTTTAGAAAGCTTTCCATAATCAGCTGAAGAAGGTAAAATGGTTATTGTATGTTCTAACCTCTGCGTTGTCATAGATAATTGTTTTTCTGTGGTATAAATAGTAACCTATGATTCCCAAATCCCCTTTGTGGTCCTTGGAAGCACAAACTAACTATGATTGTTGAGAACTGATGCTATGTTGCAACTGTAGTTACACCATATATATAGATCTCAAGCAAATAATGAAATGGAATCCATAAAGCTCAAATTTAACTCCTCTCATATTTGTCATGTACTTCTACTCACTTTGCATTTTTAGCCACAAATTGTTTATTTACTGTTGATTTATAGAATATAGTTAAAAGTGGCAATAGTTAAAAGCGGAAAAGTCTTGTTTTACTTGCCCTTAGGAGTTCTGAACACATTTCTCATCTCTGGAATATCACTGAATACTTAACCATGCAATAGTGACAGATTCAACATTTCTTATTCAAAACTGCCTAAAAGTTGATGTCGTCATCTAATTACTTAATGATATTTGAAAGGAAACATCATTTAACATTGCTATTATATGCTTTATTGACACTCTTTCATAGAGTTTTCTGATAGTAAAGCTGAATTCATAAGACATTGATAAGATAAAGGCATTGATATTTATTTATTTATTTATTATTTTAATAATTAGACTTCTATGCTGCCCTTCTTGAAGTGACTCAGGGTATGAAGAAATCTAATTATTGTTTAAAAAGAATTATTAATAAAATCTTAAAAAGTCCCCATATGCAATCATTCCTATTCGTTCAATTCAGTCATTCACAACATTGGCCGGAGATAATCTCATCTCTCACAGCCCCATGCCCGCTGGCAGAAGTAGGTCTTCAGAGCTTTACAAAAGACCAGGAGGGAGGGGGCGGTACGTATCTCCAGGGTGAATTCGTTCCAGAGGGCTGGGGCCGCTACAGAGAAGGCTCTTCCGTTAGGCCCTGCCAGATGACATTGTCTGACCGATGGGACCTAGAAATGGCTGACACTCTGAGACCTAACTGGTCGCTGGGGTGCATGATGCAGAATACGGTCCCGTAGGTAATCTTGGCTTAAGCCACGTAGGGCTTTGCAGGTCATAACCAGCACTTTGAATTGTGCCCGGAGACCTATTGGCAACCAGTGCAGTTCACAGAGTGATGTTGAGATGTGGGCAGATCTTGGGAGCCTGACAATAGTCCCACAATAGCTTGCGGGGCTGCATTTTGCGCAATTTGCAGTCTGTGAACACTCTTCAAAGGCAGACCCATGTAGAGAGCATTACAGTAATCGAACCTCGAGGTGATAAGGGATGAGTGACTCCCTGTCTAAATAGAGCTGCAACTGGTGCACAAGGCGTACCCGTCCAAACGCCCCCCTCGCCACAGCCGAGACATGGTCTTCTTGATCTGGGGTGTTAAATGGGACAGAAATCTAGTACAGAAGGCCAGTGATTTAGAAATTTATTTTCTCACTTTTCCTTTCCAAGGATAAACATCTGAAACTGCCCTCTACTGCTCCATAAGGCACTGGTAAGAAGTAGGGATTAGAGCTTGCCATAGAGAGGATCTGCTGCACCTTTACCTTCGCATCTACATATATTTGATGCAGTTGAACACAGTGACTTTCCTTATGCTAAACAAGACCATTCCATTGTAGTGCAGACCAATTTGATTCTTCTGCTGACTTTTCTTAGGACTTTTCTAGCCCTGAAGTATTTTTAACAGGATATACCAAGGATAGAATCTGGGGTGTTCTTCACACAAAGCGTATGCTCTCCTATTAAAGTATGACCTCTCCCAAAGATGCTGTTTCTATGGAGATTTGAAACTTGTCCATTGTGTCTCATGTTCTCTCAAACTGTTCATACACTCTGTTCAAACCCTAAGCCTCTACAACAGTTTGGAGGAGGCACAGAGTCAGAGAAATGTGGCAAAAAATTCCACCTGCATGCTCTTTCAACAGTGTCTGCAACTCCATTTGCCAGAAAGACGTGTCAGGTTTAAACACGAGGTTCTTTTAGCACTCAGCGTAACACGGGATGCTTTTCAAATGACTGAATATCCCTTGGGAGCAGCCTGATAACATTAAAACAAAAACCATTGATCATCTGATGGTCTGTATAGGTTTGGCATTGCCCAGATTATAGATTTTCACCATTTATAGCTTTCTGAGCTTTTTTTTCCACATGAGAAGCCCTGTTATAGATTGTAGCGGTAGAAATAAAATTCTCCACGCATCTCCTAAAGTCATATAATGAAAACCAGTGCATCAAGTTTCCCAATAGAATTATCCTTCGGTAGCTCTATCGTTTTTTAACCAAAACATAATTGCTATTTTTAAAAAGCCCAATCTTCCTCTCAAGGTAAGCTTTATGAGGATATGGGCTTTTCGTCTGTGAGCAAACAGTATATTTAATTATGATTTCCCCTTCCCTGATCCAATCTTGCTACTCACTTAGGCATTTTTTTTCTATCCCCCATTTTTAAAAGAAAGCAGCTGATAAAACATTGAACCAATGATTTAATTTTTTTTAATTGTATGGCTTCAATTGGGTTATCTGCCTATCTTGTTTGTGAAATTTTGTGCTGTCTTTGCTGCTCAGGCTGTGACTCCCCAATCTTCCGCAGTTCTATTTCCATATTCCTGCATGCTTGTTCTTTGTTAATCACTTGGCAAGCGCTTATTTGAATATTAAAAATTTCTTTAATCATCAAAGGCAGGAGCACAGCTTCATGAATATTCATATTTTTTCTCCTCAGACTGGATTCTAGTTCATTACCCTGCAGTAAAGCCAAACAGTCATCAATCGCACTCATTACTGCCGCTGGCGTTTTGATTGGCTGCCTGCTGTTGGTAGCTTTCTCCCCCCCTCCAGCTTTTCTGTGGTGTACCTGCCAACAACAACAACAAGGAAAAAAAGCACCCACCCAACAATACAAGATTTTTGGAGGGTTGAAAACCAACTTCACAAACTTGTCATAAAGTCTTCATCACTTCTCTCCTCCCCAATTTCTCTCTTTTATTTTAAATTCAAAGCGGTTTTTTTTCCCAATAAAAGGAGAAACTTGAGCTTCAGAGATGAATATTTGTCAAGAGAGTTGACGTAAGTTTCATTTGCATAATGACTTTGTACTTCTGCATTAATAAAATTTGCATATGAAGCCACGTTAATTACTCCTGATCATGCTTTTTGCATTCATGCATAGTAATTTTCTCTGACTTGTGAGAATTAATGTCTTGGCATGGGGGGGGGAATAGACAGGGGGAGGCAGTAAGGGGACTATCAGGTTTCCATGCCAGTGTCCCTCACTTTCAGCCTCTCTTTCCTGCTCTCAACATTTCTTGTTTGATCTATGACTCATTTATACGAAATCAGTAGCAATTCTGGATGTAAAGAAATGCATTTTTAGAATAAATCTTTGCTTGATTAAAAAAAAAAGCGAGCAGGTTTAAAGGGGCTGTTAAAAATCAGTTGCTACGTGAACATTAAACCTCCCCCCACCTTGCTACCTATGCATTTTGAGTAGAGATTTTGACTGGTGCATTGGTGAACATTCAAGCTCTACCCTTCTCCTCCTCTATCCTTCAGCGTGTTGTATGTGTACTTGTTCTTATCACTTTTTCTGGTAAATGTTGTTTTATGTGCTTTATGATGTATTGACTATCAGTTTCTTTTGTAAAAACATGTATTTAAAAGATTAATAAGAGCTAGGTTTTGGAAAGGCTTTATAATATTTCTTTCTTAAATTGAATTGTACTTGGAGGCAACTGAAGTCAGTCTAAATATCTATGAATGGTAAAATTCTGTAGCAGTACAACAGTGACTTTGAATCAATATCCATAACAGGCAACGTTGCTTTAAATTTTGGGACCACTTATCTACCCATTGGTATAACAGTATGATTGTTCATAGGTAAAAAGGGCTAAGAATGTCAGTAGCCAATACAATTCCTTGAATAGCCTTTTGCCTGCTATTGTCTTGTAAAACAAAGACACAGTGGATTTAGAGCATCTTTTGTTTCAATAGCATCCAAATGCTTTGCACATGAAATCCAAACTCCCCCCCCCAATGTAATTTCAAATTCCTAATCTTTGCTTTTGCTTCTGTATTTACAGTAGTGAGATGTTAAATTAACTAAGGGATAGATTGATTTAAGATTCATATGTGACAACCTCAGTTTCACATTCCAGTTTAGTTGACAGATACACCTAAATTTTGTTGAGAGCCATAATCTTCTTGTTTTGACTGGAAACATATGTTGTATTCTAGTTCCATGGGATCTAGGATAATTGTGACTGTTTTTTATGTATGCATATTTTTTTCTAAATAGCATACATATATATCAATTGCGAAGGTCTACATAATATATAAGTTTGTGCATTTTGTTTCTAATATCTTTGAAGCAGTTTGTAATTCTTTAGTAAAAAAATCAGTTTATGCGAGGTTTCCAAATTTCTGAGAGAGGTGGGATGTAAAGGAATAGGCAATATGATCAATCAATAAATAATTTTGTGTATAGTACAGTATATACAAAAAGAAAATGTTCATATTTCCAGTATGAAAATCAGGAGACTCTTAAAAGCAGCTTACTGCTACTCAGACAATCAAAGGCAAAAGGGGAAAAAAAGTGAGTGCAAAAATTGTGTTCTTGCACAGGTTTCTGTTTGGTTTATTTTTTAAAAAATGTGGGTATAGTTATGCATTAGCAGTGTTTTCCCACAGATCTTAGATACAGATGAAAATAAATGAGGAACATACCTTAAATGTGGCAACCCAAGCCTTTTGTGTATGTTTTAAATTTTATTTGGATCTTGTGGTTTTATTTTCTTTGACTGCTCTCATTTTCTTTTTGTGTGCATATATGTAGCTTATGTGATGAGAGAGGAAGTATAAAAAATATCTCAGATGTGTTTGGTATTCATCAGTGTCTACAGTCTCCAACCCAAAGTTCCCATCTGCAGTAATGATATTTAATCTAGGCCAAGAAACTATTTGTTTCATTCTCATTTGCATTGGGGATGATTGCTGGATGACAGGGTAAAGGTAAAAGTGAATTTGATTACTGTTAATTGTTCTATTTTTAAAAATTCGGCTTATCTTGCTGTGAAGTAGATACTTTTAGTAAGTGAAGTAAACTGAAGAGACCTGTGGGGTTTATAGAGATTTTTTCTCTCTGTTTCCCTAATGGCCCTATAGAAAAATCAAAGTACCAGAGAGATTGCATGTTCAAAAGCAGACTTAAATTCAAGCCATACTTACTGGCATTCTTCCATGAAAAGCAGAGGGGGTGCAATTTTTGAACATTCTTGATAGCTGCTGATATGGAGAGTCCAGTTCCAGGTTTTGTTTCACTGTAGAAAGATAAAAATGAAAAATCACATTAGTATTGAACCTGGTTCTTCTGTTGTGCTACTTCAAAAATTGGTATAGCATGTAACTATAATTTAATGATACCTTATGGTCTAAAGAATATACCAATATGCAAAATAGATAAAGTGTTTTTTATATTTTAATGTATCCCCTATGGAATAAGTCTGTTTTTCATCTACAAGAGAAACCTTCTGGTATTGTTTTTTTTAAATTTAACAAGATAAAAGTATTGATAAAATTATATTTAATACTAGGACTGCTTATTCTTATCATCACCATCACTGTTATTTTCATTCTTTTTGCATTTTTCAAAGATATATGCTCTCTAGTTTAAAGCACATGCATATTATAAACATAGTTTATAGAATCATAATCAATATAAAAATATTAAACCAAGGAAATATAATACAGCAGACCTGAATCATGTGAAATAACATTTTCTTAACTGAGCAAATCTGTTCTGGTTTTAATTAATATGCATTGACAGTTTGCTTTCATTTATTTTTTCTAAACATAATGTATATGGACATTAAAGGAAAGGGCAGAATTTTAAATTTTAAATTGAATTATTGTAAGAAACATTACTTCACGTTTAAAGCTGGCTTAATAGGACTCCAGTAAATCAAATTCTAAGGCAATTTTATGCTTGTGATTGGCAAAATCCAATAGCATTAATCAGGAGGATAAGTTGTAATCTGGAATTTATTGTTGCGATCAAGCAATCTGGATTTTTGTGATACTGCAACAGATTTTGCAGTATGTACTAGCTTTTGCTCAGTGTCTCTTCTCCCCCCCCCCATTAATTCAGCCTGCCTTCTGTCCTTCACCCTATTTTCCCTTCCATTGGGTTGTCAATATTATGTACACATTGAGGTTAAATTGCTTCCATTTTCCTGGTTTCAAAGTAAAAATATTTTTTAAAAATTCTAAAATACTAGGTTTTCTTGAGGATGTTCTCTTTGGCAATATGAAGAGTGTGTATTGATTGAGGATATCTGAATTGCAAAATCCAAACAACTGTAAATAACAACATGCAGTTGTCATTTTGTGTGTGCGTGTGTGTCTGTGTATATTCCTTGTTAAATAGAAATACAGCTTGGTTTCCCCTGTGCTACAAGCAGATTTAGTTGTATTTTTAAAAACCACATTGTTGTGCTGTATTTGAATCAGTGCTGAATACAAATTCAAAAAATTCAGACCTATGTTACGGATAAATTAAGCTCATAATGTATTTCAAATGCCTGTAGGAAAAATAATTGTGGTGTTTGATAATAATGGAATGATATGTATGGGTTTTAATTGTTCTAATGCTTAAGATGAGTTTAATATTTTATTCTGTTGTTAAGCCGCCCGGAGTCTTTTGGGTGTTGGGCAACATATAAACAAACAAAAAAACAAAAAAACAAATGTTACATTGTAGGAAAATGTGACAAAAAAGCTTACTGTAAAATATAAGAGCCATAAAAACAAAACCTGTAACAATTAATTAATTCCTCTTGCTTCTGTTATTATTGCAGCATATCTGATACTTTAGTTTTCTCCAAAATCTAGAATATATATAAGAGCTACAATGGGATTAACCTTTATGTCTTCTAAAAATAATAGCACTACAGAAATGAAACTAGAGAAATCTTAAAGCTTGCCAAAACTATTAGTTTTTCAGTCGGGAAATAATTACTATATTTTCCAATTAGGAGCCAGCTGAAACCAAAGTTTCTACAATGAAATATCTCAGCTATTACTAAGCAACATTATCTACATGAACACTTATTTATATTTTCATATTGTACATTTTTTATCTCTGTCTCATAGCATAATTCAAATATGTAATTGTTTTCTTTCCATGGTAAGTGCTACCTATTAAATTGATATTTATTTATTTGTCTTGAACCTCATCCTAATTCTAAAATTGTAGGCAATGCATGTAGTTCCTGACTTACAACCAGTGATGCGCTACCAAACTTTTTACTACCACACTGTGGGCATGGCTTATGCATTTTGTTTCAACATCTTTCAGTGCAAATTTAATTCTCTGGAGTGGAGTCCATTTTTGCTACCGGTGTTTCCCCCCCCCCCCAATCCGGGCAGTAGCCCATCCCTGCTTACAACTACAGTTGAGAACAGTCAAATCATTTTAAGTGGTGTGATTGTTATGTGAGGCATCAAACAACCACACCAGTTTTTTGACCTTTTTGGCCATGGTTGTTAAGCAAGACATCACATGAGTATGACTTGCAATCTTCCTTGCTGGCTTCCCATTGACTTTGCTTATTAAAAGCTGGCTCAGAAGGTTTGAGATGGCAATCACATGGCTTAGGAATGCAACCGTCATAAATGTGAATCAGTTGCCAAATACCGAGAACATGATCATACTGACTGCAGAGGTGCTGTGACAGTTGTGTGTTTATCACTTATTTCAGCATAACTAAGTGAATTGTCGTAAGCCAAAGACTACCTGCATACATGAAGTGTCATCATCTTTGCCTTTCATGCCAATGTTAGATATAGGTAGTCCTACATCTGGATTCCCCATTGATGTTGCTTGTCCATAAGTCTCAGTCACCCTGGGATATTGCAGCTGTTACAAATACGAGTCAGTCGCCAGGTCTCTGAATTTTGGTCATGTGATTTTGTGAATCACATGACCATGGGGAGGCTGTGATGGTTGTATGTGTGAAAACTAGTCACGAGTCACTTTTATTTATTTATTAATTAGATTTCTATGCCGCCCTTCTCGAAGCGACTCATGTTAGTGGCATTGTAGCTTTGGTCACTGAATGAATGTAAGTCAAGGACTTCCTGTACTATAGGATAGTGTAGCTTTCCTGCTTTGGCATGTTTGAACTACAAGCGCTAAACAGTGCAGCCCTCCTGGGTTTGTTGCATTTATCCATTAGTTAGCTCAGTTATCAGGATTCTCAGTTGAGAAGGGAGGGGACTTATCAGTACAGTATATCTGGAGGAGATACCAGGTTGGGAAAGGCTGTTTTTTTTGCTTTTTCTGCCTTATCTTGCAGTTGTTTTGAATACCTTTTCTCATTACTTTTACCTATTAAGAATCACTTTGTCTAACAGAAGAGGCTGTAGGCCTGACTGTCTTAGAATTATTTTGGCAACTACTCAAGAGCCCAAGGGATATGACTCAGTGCAGAAGATATTAGCCACCCTCGTATTTAATTGAGGTGTGGTTTGTGCAAAAAACTTGCAAAGTCTTGGTCAGAATAAGTTACATAACATGTTAAGGCCTGTGGCCTTTGTGCAGTCTGGTTTGTTAAATTCTAGAGAAAAGTTAAAGAACCTGAATGGTATGTGCCTTTTCAAGTTCTGTGAAAATGACATCTCAAAATTCTCTCATCCTATTTGTAGAGAGAGTTATCGGTATTTTTTTTTCCTCAGTTGAAAATAAATTACTCCAGTGGGTGCAGCTAAATAGTAATGACTTGGGTTCTTTCTTTTCAATGTGGATATTTTTTTGCTGCTTTTGAAAATGGAGGAACAGGAATGATATCGGTAGCCATTTTGTGTTAAGGTCATTCTGGATCTAGGGAATTATAGGGCTCTATATAGAAAAGTCTCCTGAATATTTATACGAAAAATTTGGACTGCAAAAATCTTGGACCTCAGTAGATGTTTCAGAATTCAGAATTTTTTACTGACATCTAGTGATTGTCTGGATTTTTAAACCCAGATATGATAGCCAAAGAAAATAAGGGTGGGATAAACATTTATCCATCCTAAGATAAAATACAGGAAATAGTATAGGAGCAGACTAGATGAACCATGAGGTCCTTTTCTGCCGTCAATCTTTTATGTTTCTATATTTCTAGAGTTAAATCAGAGTTAAATTGTAAAATGAGCTTCAAAAGCAAATGTGTGTGTGTGTGTTTATGTTTTGAGGAAGGGGGTTAATTGTCACAAAAAAGGGCTTCTGAAAATGTAATCTCAGCCTACGGCTGTTTTGAAGTGAAACTAGTCCTGATTTGTGATTTCTACAAACAAGTTTTCTCTCTCTGGGAAGCAATTATCACAGTGAATGTGGGATACATAAAGAATCAACAATACTCATACTTTGTAGATTTGAATGAAACTAAGAGCATCAGTAATATTGTAAGATTGTGTAAATAGTGTAGACATAATTTTTTCTGCAATTACAAATTTAAATTTTAAAATAATTTAGGAATTCTTCTTTACTCTTCTTACTTTGCCTCTTTCTTGAGCTATTAAAAGATCATGGCACTATCTGTGCATTTTCTAAATGCCAAGCAAAATTATTTATATATATTTAGACATTGCACATCTGCCATTTGCTTTTATTGACTCGGCAGACAAGTCACTTCCAGATTGCAATGTAGGTGTAGTTTCTGTCGGTATCTTATTTTACCCGTTTGTGTAACAATTTGAAATGAGAAGGTGGGAGAGCAAGGAGTAAATAATCTGAAGGTCCAGACTCTGTTTGAAAAATAAAAATCACAAAGGACACATATTTTATCCTTGATGCTGCAGAGCTCAAGGATTTATGCCAAGGATTTAGGGCCCTTCACTTGTGGTTTGGCAACAACTTCACACAAATGTGTTGCCCTGGTAGTCTCTTAGCCATTTAAGATAAATGACAAAATCAAATGCAGTCCATGCAGACTGAAGTGCTGAATGCAGTGCCAAGGAAGAATTATTTCTATTGGATTCACATCTGTAGCTATCAGATCACCATGCTAGCTATAGTTTTCAGATTGGGAGAAATAGATGAAAAACATGAGGAGGATAAATTCTATTTTTAATCAAAAACTAGGTCTTCTAGGCAAATAGGAGGAAATCATTACTAATAGTTATAGTTTATCTTTTTAATAGTATTTATAAAATACTTTCCCACAACTGTGTCTGAGATGGAATAAATCAAGTAACAATAGCAGTTAATAAAAACATAACACAATAAAACTATACTGAAATGTTAAAACTAATTTAATCCCTTACTAGTAGATTAAATGACTCTTCATTTAAATAGATTAAAAAGAAATATCCCTCCCCACCCCCAAGAAAGCAAAGGTTGTAAACCAATTTTAGCTCCTGATGAAATATAGTCTGAAAGGTAGCATCCAGGCTTCTGATCAGGAATGTTTGTTTCTGCTCATACTTAGACAAGTTCATAAAGATGATAGTAAATCAGCACATACGCTCTTTACAGATAAGTGAAAGCAATTGACAACTTTTGCAGAACTTTCAAGTAATAAGAGCAATATGATCATAATACCAGTTATTGATTTGCAGCTTAGCAGTCTTTTTGTACCATTTGATTCTTCTTGAAACATAGTCCAATTTGAAAGAGCTTATTATATCATGCAATCCGTATGCAGGATCCAATCTGAATCGGTCACTGGGACCAGAGATGACCGGTCCAGATTCATCTTCACTGAAGATGGGCTCCCGCACCAGTCCAAAAGCTTGGAAGACAAAACCTCTAGTCCCAGTGACCAATCCAAACTCAATTTAAAGTGTTGGTCTTTACCTGTAAAGCTCTACATGGTTTAGGACTAGATTACTTACGGGACCATCTCCTGCCTCAGGTATCCCAGTGGCCGGTCAGGTCCCACAGAGTCAGCCTTCTCTAAGTCCCGTCAGCCAAGCAATGTCGCCTGGTGGTGCCTAGGGGATGGACCTTTTTGTACAGCTCCGGTCCTTTGGAATCAACTTCCCCCAGAGATTCCCACTGCCCCCACTCTCCTGGCCTTTCGAAAGGTTTTAAAAACACACCTATACTGGCAGGCCTGGGGCCGTTGAGCATTGATGCCCTGCTGCGGCTGATAGTATGATTGTGATTGGGATGAACGTCCTTGAAATGTTTTTAATTGTGTGTGTTTTAAGATTTAGGTTTTATACTTGGGTTTCATAAATTTTGTATTTTGTATTGATATTATTTTGTAATCCATCATGAGTCCGTTGGAGAAGGGTAGCCTAGAAATCCTAATAAATTAATAAAATAAATAAATAAATCCAGGTTGGCTCCTGCAACATTATCCTGGGACATGTAAATTCACCTTCCTTTGTGAGAAGTATGTTATAAATAAGGTTGCCAGATCAGGCTAATTCTGAAGTAGTCGAAGATAGCAAATTTTAAGTATTTAATATATTTAAACACACACACATTTTATGAACAAGTTCCACAACAGGTTCCACAGATTGGACTCCAATACTTAAAGGTTTCTGCTAATCATACCAGATTGATATCTTAACTGAATTCAGTCTCTTCTTTCATGCAGTTCTTTATTGAACACAAGCAAAGTTGAATAGTTAAGGTGATGACCTGGAAACCAAAAGACAGTGAGTTCTATTCCCATCTTAGTCATGAAAGCTAGCTTTGAGTCATTCACTCTCTCTCAGCCCAACTTGTATCACAGGGTTGTTGTGGGAAAAATAGGAGGAGGAAGGAGTATTAGATATGTTTTCTATCTTGAGTTATTTATAAAGTAATAAAGTTGGGGGGGAATCTAATATTATTTTTTTAAATAATAAAATTATTAATATTATAAGTCTAATGTTGTCTTAGAGTTAGGTGATGGGAAACGTTTCAAGTAAGAGTTATTACCATATATTGAGGATAATACACTTCAGATTATTTTTCCAGTGACTTTAAGTAGCTTTTAAATAATGTAAAAGCATAGAACGTAGACCAGGCAATAGCTACAGTGCTAAGCAGTTGTCCTATAGCCCAATTTTAGATCACTATAATATAGTCTCCATATATAATACATGTCTATCCCTCAAAACCTGTTTAGATGCTTCCTGTCACTAACAGTATCCAAAAACATGCAATAACCAGGATTCTGTTCCTATTTCTAACATTCACCAAGTCAATCAAGGCACTTTCTCAGTTAAAACTCCTGAGGCTCTGAATCCATTAGGAGTTGGGCGGCTTATAAATCTAACAAAATAAATAAATAATTAAATAATAAATAAAATTATAATTTAAATAATTTTGGGTGATTTCCGAAATAAAATGATAGCTCTTTGAATCCTTGACTAGGAGCAAAGATATTGAGTAGAAAATTGCTGTAGAAGGGAAATCTGTCTGCATTTTCTTTCCTTATATCCAGCCGTGGGCTACGAGCCGGAACGCCTATGAAGGTAGCAAAATTGCGCCTGTGTTTCAGCGAAGTTTTACCTGCGGCTCCGTGCGCAATTTTGCTACCTTCACAGGTGCAGCAGCAAAATCGCACTGGTCCCGCAAGAACTTACAAGACGTGGTGGCGAGCGCAATTTAGCGTTCCGGCTCGTTGCCCACTGCTACGTATATCCCAATAACTTGTTGTGACTTGATAGATATGAATGAAAATAGTGAATAGTTTAGGTGTTCTTTTATGATGCATATTGTTATTTGTTTTGTTGCATTCCCATTTTTTTAAAAGATTTGTATTTTGGGAGGTATATACTAATGTAGATGGGCATTGTATTTAAATAGTTGGAATTGTATTTGTAATTTTTAAAACTCCTTTGTCTATAAAATTCATGCGAAATAAATTGCCATACTATTATACTTGTAAGCTTACTACAGAAACTGCAGTTGATTACTACAATAAGTATATTGATTCAAGAGCATCAGATGGCAGCCAAATACTTAGTTTTTGAAAAATGGATGCAGCAGTCTGAGTTCTAACTAAAAGTTAACTTCATGCAATATGTGTCTATGTTATGCTTTTATTTAATTGCTTAAGTCATTCTGATGACTGCCAAGAGACCAAGAGGAAAAGCTTTTCCAACACACCAGAAACAGAGACTAAATACAGTTCTAAATAACAGATGATTTCTAGATTTGTGTGTATGTGTTTTCAATGAATAATACAGTTTGAGGGTACAATGCTATTAGCAACAAAGAAAGGTTATGTTCTCTATAGACTTAACATGGGATATATAATGCAGAAATGAAATTTAGAATGCATTGTTGGCTGCAGCTCAAGTAGCGACGAAGCCACAATGGGCCATAAATGCTTTATTCTGGGAGCTTGATTTCTGGCATTTGTATGAAGTTGCTTCAGCTATGAGTTGTGGCACTTTGTGTTAGTATGCTGGGCCTGGTTCAGTAGTAACTTGGCAAGCAGCGCCCCCCCCCCCCCCCCCCGTTTTTCTCTTGGCGATCTGGATTAGAATGGCCATAAACAGTAATCCCCTTTCAATCTGATTTCTAAACATGCCCTATAGCTCTGGCAAAGTCCCCTGGTGCTCCTCCCTAATGCCTATAAGATGACTTACGTCATACATTGTCCTCTCCTATCACTTCCATTTTTGGTTTCTTCATAGCAGCAGGAATGTTTCTGAGAACTCTTGCAGGGTTATTTCCTGCGTACAAATCTGTTTTATCAGAAGTGGTGTTTTTGACCTGGTAAATTATGGTCACAGCAGCTCTTGAGAGTAGGCAAAAATACATAAACTATCAAGAAGATTTTAGCAACTCACAGTTATTTAGTACATTATTGGAAAATGTATGCCTAAATATAATTTTTTTGTATCACTATTTTGGTTTTTAGGACAAACAAAACAACAGTATTAATTTAAATTTGTATGAAACAACTGGCGTGTTCTTTTTAAAGCACTTTTTTTTTTTTTGCTGCTTGGCAATTCCAGAAATAAATCACACATTTTTGGAGACCGACAGAAGTTGTTAAGATGCTGATCATTTTGCCACATGATTCATAGCTAAACTACCTATTATATTTTTGTTTATACAATGCAGGGATTAAAAAATAGAAAGGGGAACACCCCCCCCCAATAAATCACTAATAATCTAGTCATAGATAGATTAAGATGCTAGTGACTCTATAGAGGTAGTCCTTAAATTGAGACTGTAATGGAACCTGCCTATAAAGCTCATAAATTGTAATGGTAATAAAATATGACTGACCTGATTTTTGTGAGTTTTTGTGGTGGTTGTTAAGCAAACATGTTAGTTGTAAGTGTGAATGCCACAGTCAAGTGAACACTGTGGTTATTAAGGGAATCCATGGTTTTGCTGTGGTACAGTTTTGCCAAAACCCAGAAGTGTTAGTTTTATGCAAATTTGTTGTAAAGTGTAGTGATGTGATTGCAGAATGCTGCAAATGGCTGTAAAAGTGGCTATGTTGCCAACTACTCGAAGTTCGGTTACACAACATAAAGCCAATTTTTTCAGCTCAGTCAGTTGGTTTTTAAGCAACCAGTTGTATATCAAGAACTACATACTGTATTTATCAATGTCTTGAGAGTTACTGAGGAAGAAGAAAAACAGCACCAACATAATTGCATTTATATTTATAGCTATAGCTATGTATTACATGTTTTGCTGAATTTTTAAAATTAAGGGAGACTAGGATAGTGCTATTTCGGCCTTGTTCTGGCCTCATCAGCTAGCCTTACTGGGATTTGATCCTGGGGCTTCTGCCTTGTAACAGCTTCTGCCTTCTGCCAACAGGGAAAAAAAAATCTATATTTATATTTATATTTATATTTATATTTATATTTATATTTATATTTATATTTATATTTATATTTATATTTATATTTATATTTATATTTATATTTATATTATTTATATTATTTATATTATTTATATTATTTATATTATTTATATTATTTATATTTATATTTATATTTATATTATTTATATTATTTATATTATTTATATTTATATTTATATTTATATTTATATTTATATTTATATTTACAGTGATCCCTCGATTTTCGCGATCTCGATCTTCGCGAAACGCTATATCGCAATTTTTCAAAAAATATTAATTAAAAATATTTTCCCACCCGATGACGTCACTCTCTTCCTTTCTCATCTTTCTTTCTCTCTCTCTTTCTCTATCTTGCTTCTTCCTCTCTCACACTCTCTTCCTCCCTCTCTCATCTCTTTCTTTCCTTCTCTCTCTTTCTCTATCTCTCCCCCTCTTGCTCTTGAGCAGCGCGTGGGCGGCGGGGAAGACCCAGGGAAGGTTCCTTCGGCCGCCCAGCAGCTGATCTTCTTGGCAGTGCCGCAGCAGCGAGGAGCCGAAGATCCGGGTTTCCCCTTTGCGTGGGCGGCGGGGAAACCCCATCTTCGGCTCCTCGCTGCTGCGGCGCTGCCGAGCAGATCAGCTGCTGGGCGGCCGAAGGAACCTTCCCTGGGTCTTCCCCGCCGCCCACGCAAAGGGGAAACCCCGATCTTCGGCTCCTCGCTGCTGCGGCGCTGCCGAGCAGATCAGCTGCTGGGTGGCGGAAGGAACCTTCCCTGGGTCTTCCCAGGTGTGGAAGTAAAAACACCATCTGCGCATGCGCGGCCATGGAAAAAAAAGGGCGTGCATGCGCAGATGGTGTTTTTACTTCCACACCACTATATCGCGAAAAATCGATTATCGCGAGGGGTCTTGGAACGGAACCCTCGCGATAATCGAGGGATCACTGTATATTTATATTTATATTATTTACATTTACATTTATATTCTCTTTTGAGAAGATCTGGCATAGGCAAAGAAAATATTTCCTATATAAGTGAACATACAGTTATAAAGAAAAATCAATAATAATAATAATAATAATAATAATAATAATAATAATAATAATAATTCCCCAGACAAACCAAATAAAAGAAGGATTCTCAACATTTATCATCTAGCTCATATATTCTCGAAGCATGCTTTTCATAGTCATGTTTTGTCTTTGGTATTAGGACTGCAGCCTTTATTCATTCACTTATTTATGTAGTAATTCTACTACCATATTGAATCCCATTCCATGTACCTTGATGGTTTACAAATAAATAGTGCTAACACCAGGGATGAAATGCTACCATTTTGGATTGGTTCTCCCAAACCATTAGTAAAAAATGCTATATGTTTGGGTGAACTGGTATTTCTAACAATCAGCTGGGCGATGAGCAGCTGTAACGTGCGATTTATATTAGCTAGAATTGTTGGATTTCCTGCTTTCTAGCTAATCTAAATCGCGTGGCACAGCGAATCCCCCCCCCCCCCGTTCTACTTACCTTTGCAGACTTGGAAAGCTTCAAAATGTTTCTTTTTTAGCACTGTGTGGGTGTGCCTCAGGTAGCAGATCACAGAACCAGTAGCAGATTTCAGAGGATTTCACTGCTGGCTAACACATTTGGCATTTAAAAGAAAGGGGGAAAGTACAGTCATCTATCTTTCTAATAAGGAAGACCTTAGTGGAGAGAGAAGCCTTTCTACTGACTACTGTCTCTTTCTGCCCTGTGAGTTGTGCAATGGGCAGAAGGAATAACCTTGAAAAACAGGACGAAGAGCCATAACCAGGGCAGTGACTAGATAAAATAAATTTGAGTCCATGTTAGAGATGTAAACTAAGAAAGCATATCAGAAAGACTCTCCTTAGCTCTCAGGATGATAAAGAGAAAGAAGTGCATTCAGACTTGCAAGATTCTTTTACTATAACTTTATAATACAAGTAGTATTTGCATGGATGTTTTCCTTGTTTGGTCTACCTTGAAGGACTGGCATCAATTGCGCAATCTCAGTGCACTTCCTCCTCCCTCCCTTCCTGAAAACAAGGGAACATCTTTTCTGAGATACTTATTCACATTACAGTTATAGGCCTGGACTCAGATTTTAGTTAACAGTTAGCTTGGTTGTGGCTTTTTATCCAATTACTCAAGGTTATTCTCCTTTCTTCCATTACAGTTTATTAAGCAAATATGTACTGTAGGTCATGCCAGCCATACATTGATCCTGTTCTCCATTTCTGCTTTCAAACATCGGTACCACTGACAGATTTTTCTATTGTTTTTTCCTCAGGGCCGTCCAGGCCTGCAAAGCTGCCGGCGGCCTCCATAACTGCCTCCTCCCACCCTCATGCATCAGTGATCGCACCGCCACCTCTCCGTGCTCTAACCTCAGTCCCGCCCTGCCTGAGCCTGCCCTGCTGTGGTGCGCGCGCAATCTCAGTTGGCGGGTCTCAGAGTGAGACATCAGGCACATTTGGATGTCATTGTCAGTTGTCAGGTAACAGAAACATTTTATTTTTGCTCTCTGAAGATCAGCTGCCAAAGTGATATATCTCTGGAAGCATCAGGTCCATTTGGATGTAAGGACAGAACTAAAGCACTAGAAATCTCCCTTATCATTGCTGAGAGAGGAATTGAAATCAGTTTGGTCTTCTTTTGCCGGGGGTGTGGGCTAGTTGATCTCAGATGTTGCCACCAACACTGGGGCTGATGGTTTGTTTATACTGCATTGTGATCAAATGTCTGAGAATCCTCATACAAATGTGATACTCTGATATCAAGATTTCATCTCTCTGGGCTGTTTATGCTAAACTTAATTGGATAACAGTTAGCATCTGAAGTCTTTCTTCCTGATGATTTGCGTTCTTCAGATCTCATTGGAGCATGGCATACTTGTGGTTCGCACACTTTCCCTCCACTGCTATAAAAGCCTCTCATTAATTTTGTCTTTGTTCCATCACTGACTTGTATGGAAAGCAATGAAAGGAAACCAATCTTTATGGAAAAGACTTTGTAAATATTGAATACCACTGAAAAAGTAGTCCACTAATTTTACCCAGATTTGGACAACACCCAAAACAAGTTCAATGGGAGAAGTTCAATAGCTGATGATGACCCATTGGAGTCCCTATCTTAGGATACAGTGAAGCAAAACAAGTATATCTTTATGAAGTTCATAATTTAACAATGATATCCACTGCTCCAGCATTTGATGATTGCTGGCTTTCATGACTACTAATTAGAAGGGCTATAAGCAAGGTTTATGCAGAGGTAACATGTCTTTGAATAATAACTGCTAGGAGAAAAGAGAAGTTGCCCTCAAATTTGATTGGGCATAGTGGGAACCAGAATATTAAATCTTTAGCCCTTAAATAGCAAAGAACAAATCAGACTTAATTATGGAAGAAACATTATTATTCTAAAATCTCATTTATTGCTTAAAGTTTTTCAAATATGCTATAAATGAATTTTGAATAAAGCCTTTTTGAGAGATTCTCATTTTCTTATAATATATTAAGGCTATCATTAATAAGAAAATCCTTCCAGAAGATCAGGATTTGACTTACTTGTACTACAGATATTCAGAATATAAGCAACAAAAACACACTATCAGTGATCTACAAATTTTATATGATCTAATAAAGAGATGGACATACAAAAGAAAAAAAGTAATAATTTTATACAGAGAAATAAAGGTAAAGAATAAAAGGAAAAGCAAAAAGGTGAGAAATTGAATATTTGAGTTGCAATTAATTCTACACATTAGAATTCTACATATGTATAATTTTACATAAATGTAAGTTGAAGGAATTTCTTTCATGTTATAACACTCTTTCATACCACTGTAGCTAGCATTCATTTATTGCAGCAAGTTAGCCACACATATTATCTAAGGCTTATGCTGCTTATTATTGCAATTGTACATTTTTATTTCTTTGGCATAGACTGATTTGTGAGGCATAAAAGTCCTTGCCTTAAACTACTTACAATATAAAAAATATTTTTCCCAGTAGGCCTCTGAACATGAAAAATATTGGTTTTTCTTTTTGAGGTGGTAACCTTTAGATACTGTTTAGTATGTTTGAATTGTCTGATGCATGTTACCAAATAACCATGATAATGCTGCTAATGTGGATGATGTTAGGTTGAATAAATGTGAGAATGTTTATCTTGTGGAGTTGGCTAGATAAATGTTAAGATAAAGCATGGTGTCTAGTTCTAGGCCACATATAGCTTAGTTATTACTTTCCAAGGTTAATATTCATTTATTGGTTTCTTATGACCTGAATGCATCCTTGTAATATTCATAAGACCTTCATAAAGAAAATAGTAACCTAATTTTTCCATATTTTTATATGTGAATAAATGATGCTGTCATAGCATTTTAGAAAAACAATCCATATTCAGTGAAAGGGATTACATAGGGAAAGTAGTTCGATAAAAGATTTAAAGTACACTTTAGGTTTTAAATACAGGAAATTTGTTTCATTTTAATGTCTGAAACTTGCAACTCCCTGCATCCAACAAAACATGTAAAATAACAGTACAGGTATTTAAAAATGTATACTGACAATATAAAATAGTGCATTAAAAAGAGAACAAGAATTTAACACGCAATCTGAAGAATGTTAAAATTTGTAGAAAAGGTAAAAACTTGAAGCATAGGTAGAATGTAATGAAGGAGATATTTTTTGGTGCTTCAAAGTTCTAAAAATAAATTTTAAAAGTCTGATGCCACCAAACATTCTCCAGAAAACAAAGATATGGACAGGAATGTCACAATAATTAACCTTAAAAGTTGGTACACTTAAGCTTGACTTACAAGTAACTTGTCTTGTTCCAAAGCATTAAGGCCTTGAAAAGTAATAATTAACATCTTGTGATTCTTTTAAAAACACACCAGTCAACAGCAAGTACCCTTGATACTATAAATATTCCATAACAAAAATGGATGACTTCCACTAAAAGGATCCATTTTAGAGAGTCTCATCTAGATGGGAAGACAGTGGTAAAAAAACACTCTTATTTGCATGTGCAAGATCTGAAAGTGCAAGTTGGAAAATGAATGTGATAACAAAAGGTCAGTGACAAACACTTATTACATATCCTTAACATTTATTTGAATGATGTGCTTGGTTTACTTGAATTAGGAGTTTTACAGTTAATGTTGCTAATACTGTATATTTGCTTCTATGCAAATTTACTACTACTACTACTACTACTACTACTACTACTACTACTATTACTAATAATAATAATAATAATAGCGATGACAAAGAAATCTAAGACTACTGTAGATAAGAAAAAGTAAAATACCCAGAAAGAGAATTGCACCTTTGTATATTCACTCCCATATTGTTGGACATCTAACTTTTGGACTATTGGCATAGCTTTTAAAAAGCTATGCCAATTTAAATTGTGGGACAATCTCATACAATGGCATCTCAACCTAAGGTAATATTTTAGTATCATGCCATTTTATAAACTGTGTTTATAAAAACAGTCATTACAGTTTTATTCATTGTCTATTTATTAAATCTGTATGCCACTAATTTCCTTCTAATACAGTCATATAAACTGTTTTATCTCTGTTCTAAAGACTATTTATTCTGAAAAAAATGCTTATTTCAAGTCAAATTTTGAGTACACATGTGATCAAGGCATGTAATCAAGCACTACATTTCAAAATGAGACAGATATTTTCAGGCACAATGGAAAATACATAGAGTCTTTCAGTATTTGCTTTTTAGCAGATGGTATATCAACTAGCTGTAGTTCTGTTTTAGATTGGATACTGCAACTTTATCTTGGGACATGTATATTCATCTTTATTCGTAGTAATATTTTTCTATGAAGGTAGTTAGCACTTATGCTAGACTTCATGACTGATGAAAGTCCACCACATCTTAGTGCTCTTAATGATTAAAAGTAAAATTCTCTAGGGGAATTTTGTGGTGGCTTTGCAATAAAGGTGATAATGTATTAAAAGTTTTTACCTAAGAGAACAAAGAATTATCTTCATCTACTGTCATCTTTTTTTCATACACTCTACTTTTATCCCCAATTCAATATTTATTTATTTATTTATTTATTTATTTATTCATTCATTCATTCATTCATTCATTCATTCATTCATTCATTCATTTATTTATTTATTTATATGCCTCCCCTCTCCAAGGACTCGGGGCGTCTCACAACATATAATACACAAATACAAAATCTTGAATCCAATTAATTAATTAAAAATCTAAAACTGCAAAAAAGCGTAAAAAAACAATTATTCAATTCACTCAACATTCTTTCAACATATTCATTGGCCCGGGGCAAGGATCTAATGGCCCCAGGCCTGGCGGCATAAATGAGTCTTCAGACTCTTATGGAAGCCGGGGGGGGGGGTTGTTGATTCCAGAGGGCCGGGACCCCCACAGAGAAGGGTCTCCCCCTAGGCCTCACCAAACGACCTTGTCTAGTTCACGGGATCTGGAGAATACCGACTCTGTGGGACATGACTGGTCGCTAGGATTCATGCGGCAGAAGGCAGTCTCGGAGATATTCTGGTCCCATACCCTGTAGGGCTATTCAACTCTCCTTCTATAGCTTTCGCTTTTATGCCATCAACTCTGACAAAGTTTAAAATTATAAGCTTACTTTTATATATACACAGCTTCATAGCATCCATGTACACATATGTAAACAGTCCATATACTTTTGTGCTACACAAAATACTGTAGTCATTTCAATAATCATCATCATAATAATCATCATAATAATCAAAATAATCATAGTAATAATTTATTAGATTTGTATGCTGCCCCTCTCCACAAACTTGGGGCAGCTCAATCCTAGAATGTAGAAAAGCACAATACTATTTTTTAAAAATTTTTTATTTATTATTTAGATTTGTATGCCGCCCCTCTCTGCAGACTCGGGGCGGCTCACAACAAGATACAGCGAATCATAACAAATCCAAATAGATTTAAAATATTTAAAAAGATTTAAAAAGAACCCCATTTACTAACAAACACACACACAAACATACCATGTATAAATTGAACATGCCCGGGGGAGGTGTTTCAGTTCCCCCATGCCTGACGGCAAAGGTGGGTTTTAAGGAGTTTACGGAAGGCAGGGAGAGTAGGGGCAGTCCTAATCTCTGGGGGGAGTTGGTTCCAGAGAGTCGGGGCCGCCACAGAGAAGGCTCTTCCCCTGGGGCTCGCCAACCAACATTGTTTAGTTGACGGGACCCGGAGAAGGCCCACTCTGTGGGACCTAATCGGTCGCTGGGATTCGTGCGGCAGAAGGCGGTCTCGGAGATATTCTGGTCCAGAGCCATGAAGGGCTTTAAAGGTCATAACCAACACTTTGAATTGTGACCGGAAATTGATCGGCAGCCAATGCAGACTGCGGAGTGATGGTGAAACATGGGCATACCTAGGTAAGCCCATGACTGCTCTCGCAGCATAATTGTAATACTATTCTCTAGTAGTAGCAACATTTTTTTCATTAATACATGAAAGATCTCTCCTCCTGCTCCTACTACTGCTGTTAGCTTTTCTTGGAGTGTGTTTGTCTATGCTTGGAAAAATATTCTAGGTTTTTAGGACATTTACTTCCTCACGTTTCTTATTACAGTATACAAAAAGTGTACATTTTTACTTTTGGTACTTGTCCCATAAATATCTTTTTCCTAGCAATTATGTTTTCCTGATATGTTATTTTGCCCTCTTGGAACAAGATAAGGGAAAGGAAAGGAGGAAATAAGAAATTCTTGCAGAGCAGATCACATTTGGTAGTTCACAGGTTGCACATCATGCAGTTCTCCCTTAACTGAAGCAATCTTTCCTACTGGATTTTCCAGCTGGGCAAGTGATACTCCCCACAAGGTCAGGGAGAGAGAGTGTGTGCTTTTCTGATCAAACAGGTGTGCATATAAGTTATAAACTGCTCAGCACCTGACCTCTACAAAGCCTGTGTACAAATATTTATAAATACTTGCTCTGTTTTTTGTCTATAGGCTCAGGATAACAGCTGTCTGAATAAAGATGGTCTTATCCCTCCCTTTTAGATGTTATTCAGCACAAAATTAATTGTAAGAGCTTTTTATGACTTGGGTATCTAATTTAATTTGTATGAAAATGACGTTCCTTCTGTTTTATTTTATAATTTGACCCATATGTTTATTATGGTTTTTTTGCATCCTTGTAAACCGCCTTGAGTCTCCATGTGCGAGTAGACAGCAATATCAATATTTTAAACAACAAAAATAATAAATCAAGAGACAGTTCTTGCTCTTTCTCCAGAAATTTCCTTATGGTTTGTTCATTTTTCTGAGTAGAAATCCGATTCAAGGTATTTATCATTTGTTATTTCTTTTCATTTTTTCCTATTTCACTTTTACCAACCATATTGTGGCAGCAGCATATTTTCTTCTGGTCTTAGAATAGAATAGCAGTCAGTGCTTTTGCAATAGTGAGGTCTTCTGTTTGGTTGCAAAAATCTACCTATTTTTTTGCATAACTTTCCAATTCAGTGTTTTACTGGCTTGCACAGGTTTAAGTTCTAGAAGTTACCCACATAGAACAAGGATCCCCGATTCCTAGGCCATGGCCCACTATTGAGACATGGGCTATTTGGAACCGGATCATGCAAGAGGCAGCTAGGTGTGCATACACTTGTGAACAGTGCTCAACTCACCGGAGTGGCCAGCACACACACATGCACATGCAATTGCCCCTTAGCTGGGGACCACCAACATAGAACACTACTTGTTTCAGATGGCTCACAAGCTCTACAATTTCCATAGTGTGGAGGAGATAGCAGCCAGACGTGGGTTGACTCATCTGTTGGACAATGAGGACTGAGCCTGTTTTTCCAATATCTTTTCTGCCTGGTAGACATTTCATTAAAAGTTGTCCAATATGATTTTGTTACTTTTTCCACAGCTCCTGATACTTTTCTACAAAAGTATGATTGTCATGGTTGTCCGACACATCCAAATAACCTTTTAGCATCGTAGATGAAATTATCTGGGAATTTCTCCCCACTGAATTCAGCAGGACACAAAGTACATTTTTTAAAATAGAAGACTGTGATATGAATTGTGTAAGAGTCTTAATGACATGCATAGAGCATTTTGTAATGGCAAGAGTGCTTGCAGTGGTCTTTATATTTCCCTGTACTTTTTGCTAATACTACTTTAATCTACTACATGTTTTGAATTCTAATAAAGTCAGCTCAGGAACCCATTCCCTAACACATTGCTTTGAAATATCTGCAGACATCTCCATTGTCGTGTCTTTTTGCCTTCACTGGGAGGATTCTCCCTGTTGAATTGTATTCTCCTGTTGCAATATTGTAGGGTCTTTTTCATCAGAAGCTGGAAGGGAATCACAGAATTCTCAGTCTTGTATCATTTCTGTTTTGATTAGCTTTTTAGTAGGAAAATGAAGAAAGAGAGGTTGGAAGCAATTCTGATAGATCTATTTAAGTTCATTGAAGGCAAATAGACTTGGAATTATTTATAGAAAAGATAGTCTTTCAGGTGGGAATTATGCACAAATAAACACATGTGGGCACAAAATTTAGCAACATACATAACCTTTCTGTTCTCCATAGTGGGTGGAGCTAACCTCCAAGAATGGGTTGACACTGTCCCTTCAGCCAATGAGGACTGAGTTTGTCAAATTGTATATCTTCGCCCTCCTGTCTTAATTCCCCTCTTTGACTCAGTCTTCAGCCTGAATAGGAGGCATGATTTCCTGTTCCCATTCTTCTGAAGTGTTTTCCTGCCATCCATGAGTTCTCCCCAGATGACTTGCTTTCATTTGAATCCCTGGGTTGAGTGCAGCAAGGGCTTCGGCTCTTCCCGCTTGCCAAGACGAAGGCCATTACCAAATGGGGAGGTTTCCCTTCCAATTTTGGCCTTAGGAACTTGCTCTGCTCCATTCTTTCTGGCTCAGTGTGAGGCATTGTGTTCTGGCCTAGACAGCATTTTGAATGCTCGCTGTCACTGATTGGGCTCAACTGTCACTGGAGCTGTTGCGGTCATGTGACCAATGGCCAGGGAAGCCTTGTGCTCTGTTACTGCTCGGCTAGGGAGAGATAGTATGGACATAGACACTTGCTACAGAAGCTATCGTGCTTGAGCATCTGGCTATCATCTACCCTCCAGCATAGGGGTTTTGGCTCCACAGGCTGGTGTTTACCACCCGTATTTTGGGTTAATATCTTGCTGCCAAACTCATGTCAGTTATTGGCCTTGCAAGAGGAGTTACGCTCCTGCAGTAAGCATGTCACCCTCGTGCCGTTTCTGTAATGGGCGTGATCAAGCCAGGCAGCCATTTTCAGTTGGTCATATTGTGAGGCGGTAGCCATATTTCTACACCAAAGGCCATTCTGCAGGGCGGCAGCCACCTTAACCATTTTACACTAGCCTAGACAGTCCTGTTGTAACAGTGGCCAGTTTGAGCCGGGTAGTGGCCATTTTAGGCTTATCTAGGCCAATTGAGAGTAGTGGCCATTTCAAAGCAGCCTGTGACCGTTATTCCCCAGACCAATTGCTGGGGTCTCACTCTGATCTGGAGGAGGGCCAAATAAACCTGGACCTATCTGATGACGAGGGAATTGCTCTGGACCTCTGGCCTCATCAGGCCTGTTCCACCCTGGCCTTTTCGAGTTGCTTTTGTTTAAAGTGAAGAACATGGCCAATCTTGGGTCGTCTTCCTTGGGGATGGATGTTGAGACCTCTGCAAAGGTCTTCCTGTTTGAGAAGACCACTTCTGAAGCAGAAGTGATATCAGCCCCTCCACTCTTTGTGGAAGCTGTCCTGCGGCAGTAGTATTCCCCTGTATCAGGGCCCTTGCGCAATCATTTGGACAAAGTGTATTTCAATGTGGTACCTGACCTAGCACATCTCTGATGCCTTCCATGGATGCCCCTGTATTGTCAATGTATTCTTCGAACCACATGCCAGACAAATCTGATGAGCTGCTGTAACCGGAAGACTGGAGGATGGAGCAAGTGTTCCAAAGAACTCACCAGGTGGCTGCCTGGGCAGTCACAGTGTCCACCACCGCCTCCTTCCTTTCCCGCACGTTGTTGAGATGGCTGCAGCAACTTTAGGAACTTCTCTCTGTGTCAGATCTGAGGGATAACCAAGACCTCAATAAACTGCTGGCTGTAGCCCAGTTCATGGCTGATGCCACCCTTTAGTCAGCCTGTTTTGCAGCCAGAGCTATGGGAGCCTCCGCAATGGCCAAGAGGATGCACTGGCTGCACAGTTAGTCTGCGGACACATGCCATAAATGGTGCCTGGTGTCCGCCCCTTTAAAGGGCCAGCAATGTTTGGGGAGGCCTTGGAACACATATTACCTCACTTGATTCCAGACTCAGTGCTTGGAGGGTGCGGATGCTCTCCGCTGCAACTGGCCAACCGGCCTACTGAAAATCCCCCCCCCTTCCTCTTTACCCAAAGTAATCAGGAAGATCTGCCCCCCCCCCCTCCCGGCCTAGGCCTAGTTTGCTGAGGCTGGGCACAGAAAGAATTTATTCAGCCACCTGGAAATTTTTTTGTTCCTGGTGCTCAAAAGAGGGCTATTCCTCTGTCTATTGCAACATCCCTGCATTTTTGCAGCATGGGCTAAACAAGCTATTCCATTTTTTAGTGCTTGGATCTATAATTTTGTGCATGGTGATTGTTTTTGTGATGGCAGTCCCAGGACAGCATGTTACAGAGAAAGGCTTTGTCCTATTTTTGTATTCTAAGTTCTTGTTGGCTATACGGATTTTTCTCTATTTTACAGATCTTTCTAGCTACTACATAATGATTTCCCAAACTGGGAGGTGTACCTCCTTAGGGAGATGCAGGCAGAAGCATGAAGGGAGGTATGAAGATCTTTATTTTTTATGTCTTCATTAAAAATTAAGTTTCATTTTATTATTTTCATTGCTCAGTTGTGCTTGGGGATTTGGAGTTTTAGGGGGCAGTAAGAACATTAATACTACACTAAAGGGACGTATGATGGCAAAAATGTTTAGCAACTTCTGTATACAGTGGTACCTCTACTTACAAACTTAATTCGTTCTGTGACCAGGTTCATAAGTAGAAAAATTTGTAAGTAGAAGCAATTTTCCCCATAGGAATCAATGTAAAAGCAAATAATGCCATCCCCAAAGTTACCTCTTTTGCCTTGTGCCGCTGAGAATCCCTGCCTCCGGACTTCCGTTGCCACCCGAAGCTCCCGTTCTTGCGTTGCTGAAATTCCCCTTAGCATCCCCTCGCTGGGAACCCCTGGCTCCAAACTTCCGTTGCAACCTGAAGCGCCCGTTCTTGCACTGCTGGGATTCCCATGAGCCTCCTCGCTGGGAATCCCCGCCTCCAAACTTCCATTGCTACCCGAAGTGCCCATTCTTGCTCTGCTGGGATTCTCCTGAGCCTCCCCTCGCTGGGAATCCCCGCCTCTGGAGTTCAGTTGCCACCCGAAGTGCCCATTGTTGCGCTGCTGGGATTCCCCTAAGCCTCCCCTCACTGGGATTCAAAGCGGTGCTGGCAAAAATGAAGGTAATTCCAGCGAAGGGAGGCTCAGGAGAATCCCAGCAAGCACAAGAACGGGTGCTTCAGCTGGCAATGGAAATCTAGAGGCGGGATATCCCAGCGGCGGCAGCTCGGGTTCATAAGTGAAAAATGGTTCGTAAGTAGAGGTAAAAAAAATCTTAAACACCAGGTTTGTATCTCGAAAAGTTTGTCAGTAGAGGCGTTCCTAAGTAGAGGTACCACTGTATTTGAACAATAATTTTGTGCCTATTTACTGAAAATAGCTTCTCTTTTAAAATAATGACTTATGGTCTAATAAAGACAATAAAATGAATAAATAATAAAGGAAAATAATAGTTACTAAATTAATATAAATTAACATTTTTAATTTGATATTTGTTCCCTACTTTTTGCTTAGCCACTTGGTATTCTATAGTATAGTTTAGAAGAAAACATGATTATAGAAGACATACCTTACCTTGATTGAGCTGGGGATATATATGCATATAGGGATATGGTTAAATAATAGTGTAGTTATTTCTTTTTCTATCTTCTCGTCACTATTATCCTTAAACTCATTTTTGTTAGTTTTATACACCCGCTCAGCCAATGAGAAATCTAGATTAGACCACCCTTGCTGGAAGAAAGGAAAAGAAAAAAGTCTGATGCAATTAATACAATCTGTCTAGAGAGCTGCATTATTTCAGAAGCGTTTATGTTAATAATATGGTATGTGTTCTGCACATTTCATAGTGAAACAAGATGCAGACTTTTGTTTCATTCCAGACTGGGTTTATTAAAACCGAGGATCAATGGGAAAACAAAACAGTAATCAGAGTAGAGAATGCAATCTCGTCCACATTTTTTTCATCAAGACTTGAGGAGAACAGATAATAGTACAATTTTTGTGTTATACCAGTTATATCATTATGCAGACCAGACACTCTGGAACTGCATTGGAAAATAGTCTGCCCTTGTTCTCCTTACATCCACTTAGGTGACAGAAATGGTAAGAAGAACGTGGGCTATTTATTAAGTACATATGGAGCCAAAGAACTACAAAGGCATATATTGGTAGTACTGTACATATAATCAGAGAGTTTTCCCTATTGAGAAAATACAGCTTTGAGTAGGATGAGAACTGCTGAAGTTTGGGTTTAGCAAACATTACTTATTGATTATGGTGAAATCTATATACTATTTGGAAAAATGGAATTTGGGTGTCATAATTGCGCTGTGTAAAATATGTAAACTCCCCTCTCCCTAATTTAGCTCAGACAAAATCAGTGCTACATTTATATACTGCTCAAAAAAATAAAGGGAACACTTGAACAACACAATATAACTCCAAGTAAATCAAACTTCTGTGAAATCAAAGTGTCCACTTAGGAAGCAACACTGACTGACAATCAATTTCATTTTGTTGTCAGCACATTCAACTTTGTACAGAACGAAGTATTCAATGAGACTATTTCATTCATTCAGATCTAGGCTGTGCTATTTGAGTGTTCCCTTTATTTTTTTGAGCAGTGTATGTTTTCATTTAGTTTGGTCTCGTAGGCAAACATATTCAAATGGCTGAATACAGCCTTGTTTTTACATAGTTTTAAAATATGGTTCAGATATGGATGAATGTAAATAAATACAAACACTGCATACACAAAAGAAGGCAACCCCCACAGGCATTAAAAGTAAAATATATTTTGGAGCATTCTTTCCCCCATATACATTGATTCTGCTGTTACTAAGTTAACCAAAGTTTTAATTTGAAAAAAGATACTTAAATTGTTTCAATCTGGCGAATCAACTTCATCTAGAGAACACATTGGATGAAAATATTTTTAAAATGTTAAAAGTACATGCTTGTAGCTTTTAGGCATTTGATATTGTATATTTATGTGCTCATGTTAAATTACACAGTTATCAGGTAGAAGTAGATCGTATAATCTAAACACTAAGAGAAGAAAGCTGCAAGAAAGAATGGGTCCATCAATTAGAGAGTTAACTGGATTTTATTCTAATATCCCGATCCAAGAGCCTGAACTCTTCAAACATTCCAAATGTAGAACTAAATCAAAGAATTCTGCTTCAAATCCATACAAGATGTTGCTGTCTGTCTCTCCCCCCCCCCCACACACTTTCTGACATGAGAAGCATTTGGAAGTATAGTTTCTTTCTTTCCTTTTTATAGCTATCTTAAAAAGGAATTTGGATGTTTAGCACAGCTGGTGCTCATTACATTATGCACTATCAATAAAATAACATGTGTAATTAATTTTTAATGCGATGCTCTATGCAGTGCTTTAAAGCAGTTACTGTATGGGGGGAGAACTGACACTGGTCAACAAGCTTCAGAAATATTAAAAGAGAAAGCTCTATTTTTGCATTTTAAAAAAGGTGTGGAAAAGAGACAGTAGCTGTCATCAGCTCGCTGTTCCTTCGCCAGGCATAATAGTCTGAAACATTGTATATAATGTGCAAGGAGACCTGAAAAAGAAAAGTATTTAAATAATAACCTGATCCAGGGGATACAATAGATAGATGTTTGGCTGAGATTTGTGAGACTATGCTCAAATCCTTACTCAGTTATGAAGCTTGCTGTGTGGCCCTGGGCAAGTCTTACGTTTGCTCCAAAAAACTGTTCCCAACACCTTAGAAATAAATTTAATATGGGTGGGATGCAGATATAATGCTTAAATTTGCTTAATGTAGAAGTCCTTTATTTTTTTTAATGGTCTGAGCTCTGTTCAAAAAACCCCAAATTCCTAATCAAAAGTAAATGTATCACTGGGTCTAAGAAGAAAGTTTTCCTCCTTTTCTCTACTAATCTATATTAAAATTTAGTTGTGGCTTGTAAATATTAAGAAGGGGAGCCCTCTGGGAAAAGACAAATTCGAATTGAAGTCTAAAAGAAAACAAAGAGGGAAGACTTTGGGATTCTTCCAGGAAAACCATTCAAAAATAATATGAGCCTTCGCCTTTTCTTGTGGCTTTTTGTTGGTTACACTCAAAATAAAAACCAATGTTCTATGCTTCATGTTTGGAGAGAGACACTAATTTGAAAGACAGAAAACCAGGAGGACTGGTAAAATGCCTGATTCGTTTGCACTGATAATTGACCAAATAATAAACAAATCTATTTACACTTTTGTTTTATTCTCTTTCTCTTCTCTATAATTACAATGCATGCCCACTTTCAAAACCAAAACCAAGTGGGGATTTTCAGGATACCGAGGTGGGGATGGGAAAAAGAAGGGAATATTAGCAAAAGTATTCAACTACAATTACTGCATTTCCTACCTCTACCTGGGATCCTGTGCCTTTAAACATTTCATAGAAAGCAATTATTTCCTGGACATGACATTTTGCATTAGAGGATGGCCATCACAGGGAAAGATACACCTGATGATGTTGTTGTTGTTCCAGGTAGCTAATTTATAGGTAGAACAAATCTCTCGGGATATAGAGTAGGTAACTTGACTTGTTCAGGTAATATATTTACCTTAAACCTCTACTGTAGTCCTGTCTTTCCCAAAATTAAAAGATTTTTTTTCCTGATCAAATTGTTACAGGGAAGCCATTTAAGGAATTTCAATAAGGAAAGAAGGGCTTATAGTTTATAAGTTAATATAGTTTAAAAACCCTTTACAATGTAAATAGAGTATGATTTTTTAAAAATGTTGAAAAACAATTCACTGCTTCTTCAAACATTGGCTAGTTTGCCTCCTGAAATTTGGAGGAAAAATGCCCATGGGGGTGGGGGGATTAATATCATCAAACTGCCAGTTTGACATGGAAACAACTTGTTTTAAACCTTGCACTTTAAAAAAAATGGCTTCATTTTTTAAAATAAGTCGAGTTCCATATTTTTCAATATGATCCTGTCTTAGTTCATAAACAAAGTGATATGTGTGTGACTATTAGAAGTAGCATGAAAAGAATGCTGGCCTATTCCTCTCTGGCTTATTTCATTTACAGATTTTTTCCCAGATGTATTTCTCTAAATACAGCAGCTCTGAGAAAATGTCAGATGAAGCTTTTGCAATTGAACATCATGCCTAAAGACATAGGCAGACCATTATTCTATGCCATTTGGACAAAGATATTTCTGACTATAATATAATACATATAATCAAAGATACTACTTCTTGAAGATTAAGTTGTATGCCAGAAAAATCACATGCTCAAGATTAGTTTTCAGACCGTAGATGAAGCAGTCAAATACTTAGGTAAAATGTGGTATATTTCCTTAATCAGAAATTGGACATGAATTTCCTCTTTTTTTTACAGCAAAAATCACCTTAGCAACAGAATAAACTACTATGGGTGATTTGTATTGTAAAGTTAGCTGCAAAACCTTAATCTTACAACTCATCATTTTTATTAAATGCAGTCAACCAGCTGAATGTCTTTTTGCAAACACAATTAAAAATACAGAGTAGAGGAATGTTTGTCTGGTAATAAATGAACCAACATGTTGGAGAATATGGGAACTTCACACACTTGTGATAGTCCTGGGTTTTTAGGTATATGTATGCAATAACAAGGCATTTCCAGATATTTTCTGATTATGTGAATATAAATACTTCATCTGACATATTGTCGAATGATGTTCTTGCTCCATGAAAATTATCTGTTTTAGTGCTTTTACTCTGCATTTAATGTGCAGGCATACAGTACTAGTATTACTTAGTGTAATTAGAAATAGCCAAGGATAGACTTATGTAAAAGTACAACACTTTCAGAACACATTAGAAATTAACAGAATTTTTAGGGATATGACTGAATATAGTAACAGAGATGTTCATTGTTGTCAGAATTTGATTTATATATTTATTTATTTGATTTTTTTTTATGCCACCCTTCTCCTTAGACTCAGGGCGGCTTACAACATGTTAGCAATAGAATTTTTTAACAGAGCCAACATATTGCCCTCACAATCCGGGTCCTCATTTTACCCACCTCAGAAGGATGGAAGGCTGAGTCAACCTTGAGACAGTGATGAGATTTGAACCACTGACCTACAGATCTACAGTCAGCTTTAGTGGCCTGCAGTACTGCACTCTACCACCTCGGCTCTTGAATCATAATTAATAAATCAAAAGTTTTGGATAGAGATACAATATTGTCAACATTTTATTGGCTGTTTTGGCTGTCTGGCAAACTAATTTGTATTTGGAACAAAAATTTACAAGGGTAGATTTTTTTGCTGTGTGTATGAGGTTCTAACAATCTTTTGCATTGAGGTGAATGCCTACATTCTGGTATACTATATCAGATATAGTAGCTTGATTATATTTTGCAGTTGTCAAACTATGGCAATGGAATTGCTTTCTATTTGATCTCTGTTTGTACTACAGTGTGAACTTGTCTGACATTTGATCTAATACCTAATACAACAGTTTTACTTCACCATAGTGTGCTGTATCTCTTGAAATTAAAACAAGATTAGATTCAAGGTTATTAATTTGAAGTTAAAATTTGTAAGTAGGAATTGTAATTATTCTAATATCACATGTCCTACTATTTTGAAAAATTAGCACAACCCAGAAGTAAGGATTGAATTCCTACTGAGTAGTTTGCCCATTATTTAAATATAGGCTAGTGATGGTGAACCTTTTTTTCCTCAAGTGCCGAAAGAGCGTGTGATGCATTATCGCACATGCATGAGTGCCCACACCCATAATTCAAGGCCTCGAGAGGGTGAAAACAGCTTCCCCCACCCACTGGAAGCCGGAAGTGGCCTCTTTCCCAACTTCTGCTGGGCCCAGTAGGCTTGTGTTTCACCCTCCCCAGGTTTCAAAGGGTTCCCTGGAACTGGGGGAGAGTAAAAACATCCTCCCCCATTCCCCCGGAGGCTCTCTGGAAGCCAAAAATGCCCTCCCAGAGCCTCTGCAAGCCAAAAATCAGCTGACTGGTACACACATGCACGTTGGAGCTGAGCTAGGGCAACGGCTCGCGTTCCAGCAGATATGGCTCTCCGTGCCACTTGTGGCCCGCTTGCCATAGGTTCACCACCACTGATATAGGTTATTCCCTATAGTGCGCAGTGGTTAGAATGCAGTATTGCAAGCTACTTCTGCTGACTGCCTTTTGCCTTTAATTTAGCAGTTCAAATGTCACCAGGCTTCCAAGATGGGTAAAATAAAGATCCAAATTGTTGGAGGCAATATGCTGATTCTGTAAACCTCTTAGAGAGGACTGTGAAGCAGTATATAAGTCTAAGTGCTATTGCTATGTCCACATATATAATATAAATGCTTATATTATCAAGGAATCTTTGTGGATACTATAGAACATAAGTTTTAGTTCATAGTGTTCCTATATATATATGTGAAGATCACATCACTCCTCTGATGTGTGCAGTTATTTGAGAGATTTATTGATAGTGGAATTATTTGACATATTGCAATTTGGTATAACAGGGCTGGGAATTAATGGTTTTCAATAATCAGAAGCAGGAGACAAAACTGAATTTATAGAGATAGGATGAGAAAGAATGAAAATAAATTGTGCATAGCCAACAAGGACAGCATACTTAGTTACCATATCAAGGCATCAAAAGTCAGTCAAAATGCATTATTTGGATAATTTCTTTAGATGTCCTGCACAATTCCAACCATCATAGTAAACTTGAAATATCATATATTCTTGAAATGAAAACACAAAGCAATTCTTAATGTAGAATATTCTTAATATTTTGTGCAGTATTATTAATTATTTTATGGGTCAAATTTTTGAAGACCACTGGTTTTCATCCATAGCATAGAATTAATGAAATATTGAAAAATAAATATAGGGAACAAGGGATTTTCTGGTATATCTTGTTAAGCTTACCCAGTTTTGTAAGATCAGAACAATAGTGTTTAGCCTCTTTTTGTCTTCCAAGAAGAGGGAAATGAAAGCCTCAGTTATTCAATATGATCAGTCTTTGACATACAAAGCACGTTTATTTTTTTAAAAAATGAATTTGTCTAAAAAAATTAGAAGTCTGTGAACTTACAGAAGGTGTGAATATTTGAGATGACAAGGGCATTTGGAAAATGTCCCTAAAACTGCACTTTAAATATTTTTAATCTCTTGCTATATAAATTGTGTGAATCTCTAGTTAAAGAAGGACCAAGTTATACAGTCTATGTAAGTAACACATTTGAAGTTCTATTTTAAAGTCAAATAGAAACACTATTGGCTCACACAAATAGTCCATCTATAAGAGGTAAAATTATTGATTTCTACCCTCTACTGAGTATTAATGTTCTTGATAATGCAGTGAGTTGCATGTAAAATAGATATTTTCATTGCTAGGATTTTCCTTAATAATTTGTGATCTGACCAATCTGAGTTTATGTGCTTCATATTATCCCTGATTTAGAATAACTTGTAATTTGCCAAACCAAATGTAGGTTATCAGCCAAGAAATTCAATAGGTTTTATTGTTGTTTATTGTTGGGACTTCAAAAATGGGAGGGAAGCTGAGAGTTTGTCATAATAAGTAACATAAATTTCCTTGCACCTGCAAAATAGAAAAAAACAACAACTGCTGGTTGTTGCAAAGTTTGTAAATCTGGATTATGATGTTTATTACCATATTAGAAAGTTATTTTATTTATTTATTTAAATAATTGATAAATTGCCTAATTGTTGAAGTAGTTCTAAGTGGTGTAGAATAAATTAATAATTACACATTAAAAACAACAACAACAACAACCTTGAATATCAATTAACCATTAATGATAACAGAACAACACTTAACACAAAGTTGGGGAGAACACTAATACATACAAGAAAAGCAAAAATAATTGATATCAAATGCAGAGTTACAGCCATCCTTCCCCAGGGCCTGCTGAACTATCCTAGGTTTTAAGGGTTTCAGTGGGCATGTGGTTCCAAAGAGTAGGTCAGCCACAAATAATAACTGTTTTTGCATTGTATATTTTATTTCAAAGTATAATGTATTCATACTGTTTGTAATTCTTTTGGCTGGACAAAGTGTTTTCTAATTTTTATACTGTATACTCTCAGGTGGAGCTGAGAAGCACCTTCCACAAGGTCTTCCAGTGGACTGAGTGTTCATTAAATATATTCTATGGCCAAATCAAATCACCTATCCATTTAATCATGGAGTCTATATTCCTAACAAATCAAAGTACCTTCTTTCTATTTAAATATTGTTTCATATATTAATTATATAAGGTAAAATCAGGCTTCAATGATTTACTAGAGCTAGTATTTATCAAGTATTGCGAAATAAATCTAATGATGGCTTATAGGATTGAATGGATCATAATAATTCTAGCATGCAAGAAATCATTTTAATTCACTTTTTAGTTGCAATATTTTTCACAAAAATCAGTTCATACAGTTAGCTGTCCATAATGTGCAAAGTAATGAAATCATATAGATTTACTATACTGTATACTACTTATTAAATTACCATCTCTGATGTGTATCTAGCAATAGAGGTTAGCAATTTACTTGTATGTAATGTTTAAATATATTTCCGAAAATGAACATTTTTAATAGATTTTAACTTTTTGTGGCATGTATAAAATACCTTTTCATTTTGAAAAAAAATCTTTTTGAAACAACATCCCTGTAATCAAATTATAAGGATACAGCCCAATAAATACAAAGAAGAGATGCAACTTTTAAAACAATTTGACAATAATTACAAATCTAATTCCTGTAGATCAAAGGCATTTCAGCATAGTGATGTTTTTTCTGTACAACATGCAGTAACTGCTGTTGGAGGATTCAGGAATTAAGCTTGATTACTTGTCTTCATTAATTTTATGTGATTTTAGGATCATAATCAATATTGCATTCATATTAGGCTCATCAGCCATATAAGATTTCCAGAAATGGTATGTGGTTTTTCAACAAATACTTGCATTTTATTTTTAAATGCCCAGGCCTTCAGATTTTTATCAATCGTATTGAAAGTACGATTTGTATCCTTAATAAAGAGTACAACTGGAATAGTTTGTAGCATTCCTATTTTAAAAGGAGAATGTTTCTCTGACAATGTTACCTTTACAAGGAAGGTGAAATATACACTTTTCAGATTTTTAATTTTAAGAAAAATGTTGGGGAATATTATCCACTAATAAAAAAATCATATATGTCATAGAAGGAAATTTTAGCTCATTTTTATGTTTGTCATTCTCCAAATGTGTTGAATCATAGTACTGATATATATATATAGTTGATAGATTGTCTGTGGTATATAATATACATAAATAGCAGACAAACCCCCACCAAAAAACTGTACATTTTATATCTGCTTGGATCAAGCTTCTGTCAATTAGATAACAGGAAAAATGTTCACACTACCAGCGTTTCCACATCCCTTCACCCCCAGTTCCTCATAACACAATCGTTTTAACTTCTGTTAGGTTCAAAATGCAGACCGCATGCAGAGAACCCAATGAGTTGAACTCAGTTCTTACTCTCTTTCACTATAGTTGTTCAACAGAAAAATACAATAGAAAAATACAATAAGCTACATCAGGTATGGAATCACAGAAATATCTTTATTCCAGAAGTAATGGTATAATTTTCTAATGTATTTTTCTCCATGTTTTGTTTGTATTTGTCTGGTAATATGCAAATAAATAGAATTGGTGCAATGGAAAGATGCAAGGAACGTTGATTGTGAAAGCACTAATATTTGCCAAATAGTTTCTGGATGCATTGCCTCCATTCCTCTATTGCCTTTTGAATATTGAAACAGTCGCATGTCAGCAATTTTTAATCTAGGTGGCTTTCTCACTTTTCAGAACCGCAAAGAATGGCTATGTGTTGCTATCAAGGCAGGACTTAAAAGTGGTGTGTGAAAAATAAGTTGTAAACAATGCACACAAGAAAAGACAAGCCATAAAAATAGGACATTATACAAAGGCTTGCTGGAGTCTGATGTGAAGCAAGAGTTCTCATCGGGGGGGTGGGGGGATGACCTAGCTATAAGTTTTGCAGAGGTACCATAATTGAAAAGAAATTATCAATTTTTCCTAATATTTCCTGCAAACTAAGTTCAGTCCCCTGAAGCCATTCATATCTGTTGCAAACTAGACAACTACCGGGTGCCCTCTTAACATTTACAATTTTATAGACTAAGGTAGACTGCATTTAGCCAATACGTTTGCTATTGTCTGCCTGCCTGCCTATCTGCCTGCCTGCCTGCCTGCCTGCCTGCCTACCTACCTACCTACCTACCTACGAAAGACAGCATATATATCTCATATTCCACCTCCTTTTGCACTCTAGCTTTGTACAAATGTGTGTAAGCAAATAATGGTCCCAATAATAGTATCATTGCTTCTCTACCTGTTTTTTTTTCCTTTTGTGATCTCTATAATCTGTTATCCTCTTTGGGAATTGTGCTTTAGTAGCATTTAGTTTTTCAAGCATTCTAACAAGGTAACCTTCTCAATTCCTGATTTATTTTGAATCAGTAAAATACCTTTTAATTAACTCTGTTTTTGTCTGTTGTAATGCATTCATTGTTCTTATTTCAGGGCTTCCCAACTCCACAAGCAAAATTGTTTTGATTTAATTTGTAAATAAACATTGGAATTGTTGACGGATGGAAAGCACAATTCTGAAACATGTGCAGGCACACATTTGTACATACACATACACACAGAAATATAATGAACCAGGTATTGTATACAATTATTATAGTAAGAATAATGATATCATCACCAACAATAACAATAACAACACTGTCCTTTTAAATCTGGTCTCTCAAACTTTACTGGATATTTTTTACAGAGCCTGGTTTCATTTATAGTGGAGCCAGACTTGCTGTGTGAGTCGTTCGCATGCTGGAATTAGTCTTAAGCTTGCTTCTGTGGGGCTGCCAAATTCCATGTTTGTGTTTTATTTAGAATTCTTTTCACGGCCAGTCGAATCTGTTCAGGCATACACAGGCGCTGTTGCACCCCACAGAGAAAATAAGCAAGCTTGCGTTTTCTTTGGCATGGACTGTGGCCACAAAAGACTGCGGTCTAAAAAACATTTTTTTATATAAAAAAAGCTATTTTAACCCATAACAGATGTATAAAGTAGGCACATGCATGCCAGTTTCCTTAGTTTTAATTAAAAAATAATTATGGCTTTAATGGGATGCTAGTGACAAATTTGGATGAATGGTGGGTGACAATATCTGCAGGCTCCCTTCAAGTTATAAATTAGTGTATTTCTCTTGGCTGATGGAACAGATGAAATTAAGAAAAGGGAGCAAAGTCATTTTGTTTCCACAAGTCACATTTATTAAGTGTAAAATGAAATATTCCGAAATAATAGAAGACTGAGGAAACTTCATCCTTGGCTGAAAAATAGCTGAGTTGAGGTTAGGCTTCTACTTTGAAGACACCTGCATCAGTCATAATTTTTTTAATAGCCACTACTGCCAAATCTTTGTGGCTTACATCACTTAGATAGCTTTATTTATAGCAACATATAACCAGTTAGTGGGGGGATTTACATTCAGAGATATTTTAAGTATTGATAGGAATTTAAGTCTTGCTTTATTGGTAGGATTGCTGTTGCTAGTTCCACCTTAGAGACTTCAAGGGATAGACTACTACAGTACATGCCATATAAGATATACCTTGGTGACAATTTGACTCCTGGAAAGAAGAGACAAATTGCATCACAAGTGCACAATCATTTCTGTCTTTTAATGTAATTGAAGGTATAAGTATGGATGAGCAATCTGTGGGCCAGGTTTGCACATAGTACTGATTTTTCTTTTTTGTGGCTCTCAGAACCATGTTGACCATGATTGCCAAATTATTGAAGCATATTTCCCTCTATTTTGAAATAGGAAACAAATAAATATGATAGTGTCATTATCCTACTTTGGGCACATTGTACAAACACTAGCTCTCTAGTGATAGCTGAAGAAAGGATGACCAGCAGCATGGAAGAGTCTGCGGAGAGGGGCGGCATACAAATCTAAATAATGATGATAATAATAATAATAATAATAATTATTATTATTATTGTTATTATTAAAAAAAGATGGCTATGAGTACTTTTTAAATTTATTATTAGAGTTGGAAGAGACCTTGTAGGTCACCTAGTCCAACCCCTCTGCTCCAGCAGGAGTTCTAAACAGGAGTTAATACAGTACAATATAGGAAGTTCTGAAAAACCAGGTTAGAGACAGATTGTCAATAGGAAAATTCATCTGTGTTGTCACTAAGATATAACATCAATGCTGTAGCAGATAATAATCAATCAATCTCCTGGCATGGCACAGTTAACAGAATCCTCAGAATTCAGCTCCAAATCCTAGATCTGCCTAGCTTCAATGATTTGATGGCCTCTCACCCACCTATATCAATTCCTGCCTTTGGCCACAAAAAGAAAGTCTTCAACTACAGTCACTTGGAATGTGTAATATTGTGATATAAAACTAGTGGTAATCCATAAACTCCCGCTAAGATTTGAAACTGAGAACTTAAAACAAATGTTTACTTATTCCATTAGTCTGCTTGCATGCTAAGCTGCCCAAGAAATGATTTTATGCAGTTGCTGTTGGTTTATTTTTTATTTTTTTATTTTTATGATAAGGTGGTCAGTGGAAGAGAGCCATTTTCATTTGCGGTATGCAATCTGTATGGCATCTTTTTCCAGTGAAACCTAATTTTATTGATTTGGAAAGGAGTGATACCATAAGTGTCCTTAAAAGTTCTTCTGGACTATTTTAAAATAAAATAACCCAAATGTATTTATTTATTTATTAGATTTCTATGCCGCCCTTCTCACAGCGACTCAGGGCGGTGTAACGTTGTATGTCTGTTATTGTTTGTATGTGTATTAATAAAAAATAAAATAAAATATTTTATGCTGCATCTGATTGCTATTTTAGGATTATGTTACATCTGATAATACTATGATTTGTTATTTTATTTGTAATTTTGTAAGTCACCTTAGAATTGTGCTGAATATATTCTGAATGCAGGATACATTTTTAAAAATCTAGTTTAGAGCTTAAGTGCAAATGTTGTTAAATACATTGTCTGAATGTAAGATAATGTAGGATCTTTAAAATTAATAGTAAGCACGGAATGTTTCTACTCTATGTCTAAATTTCAGTGCATAGTCATGTTACAAATAGTGATGGGATGAAAGAACTTTTATTGGTTCCATTTTGAGTTTTAGAGAATAGAGTACTGTTGATTAAAATAATAATTTAAAAAAGGTATATCATGGCGCAGGTGAATGCTTTAATATCATGTGTATTTAAGTCCTCATTACCTAAATGCTATACTAAGTCACTTCTTAATGTACTATTATATACATAATTCTTCACTCTTACTTAGATGTATTATGCATTTTTTTCACTCATAATCTGAAACAGAAGTTATTAAAAGAACAGTCCTATCTTAGGGGGTATGACTTACTGGTTTTGGGGGGGGGGATTTTGTGCCAAATACTGTTTCTGGGGTTTCAATAAATAATTAGGGGAAAGGAGAACCTTCTTGGCAATGTTCTTGATATTGTCAGGTCCAGGTCCAAAGACAACACAGCAGAATCCAACTAAGTCTATTCATTTATTTACTAACACTTAATGTGCAGAATCCGTGGTGGCATAGTGGTTAGGATACAGTATTGCCACTACTGCCAGCTAACTCATTGCTCACTACCGGAGTTTAATTCTGAGCGACTCAAGGTTGACACAGCCTTCCATCCTTCTGAGGTGGGTAAAATGAGGACCCAGGTTATTGGGGGCAATATGCTGACTCTGTAAACCTCTTAGGGAGCACTGTAAAGCACTGTGAAGTAGTAATATAAGTCTAAGTGCTATTGCTATTTTGCCAAACCTTTGATTTGTGTTTGCATTTTCAAATTGTATTTCCAATTTATTTGGAAATAGAAAATTGCAGCAAAAAGTAAAGTTTACTGTGCATCTGTCAAATATGGCAAAGTATTGTTTTTGTGTGAAGTGGCTGATTATATAAATCTGTTGAATGTGCATTAGAAGGTAATCATTAGGCCCAAAGAACCTAATTTTTTGAAGGATTAGGGATTAGGAGTATACTGTAGGAGACCCATGTGTCCTTCACTATTATGTGACTACAATGATTGATTGGCAGAAAAAAATTAGGACATCTTCTGAATGTATTTGAAAAAGCATTTCTATTGCCCCAAAATAGGCAATCAAGTGAATAGAAACAGGCTTTACTGAAATTTATATTAGGTATTGTGACAGAGAATGAGTTGGCTGGATGGAGTCATTGAAGCAGTTGGCGTGAGCTTGAATGGATTCCGTGGAATGGTAGAGGGCAGGAAAGCCTGGAGGAATGTTGTCCATGGTGTCGTGATGGGTCGGACACGACTTTGCAACTAACAACAACAAAACATTGTGACAATGTAATCAAAATAACTATTCTTATTCTAAGACAGCTCTATCCAGTTTGGTCCTTTATTCACACACTGATAGTTGTATAGAATACAACTATCATGACCTTCAGAGAGATATCTGGGAATGATGGGAGTTGTCCAGATTGGGGAAAATTTCCTAAGATATCCAAAGTTCAAATATAAAAAGAGCAATATTCGTTGCAGATATATATTTCTTGTATGGGATAACATAGCATTGGTTTGACCGATGTCAGTGTTCTTTTCTGATGTCTGGATAAAATATGCCAAACATCTGGATTTCCCTGCTGGGAACTTTTTAAGCAGGAGAAGCGGGTGTTTGAAACATGCCCTTGTGGGTGGATTGGAGAAGGTTCTTTCTGCTTTGCATTATGTGTGAGTCACGCTATCTTCAGTGCTAATTCTTTCATGAATAAGATCCATAGGCTTTGGCCTCTGTTATCAAGGTTTTTCTTCCCAGCTATTAAACTCATATAATTAATTTGAATATTGATTTAGTTAGATAGTTCCAATCTTTTAAGGCACTAGAAGCTTATTAAAGTTCATGGGGTTCATATAATGCAAACTGAAAAGAAGTAGTTAATTAGAGAACATTGTCTGTGTGGGTCTCCCACAATTGGAGGGGGGTTGCTCCTCCAATTTAGCCTCAGTCTGAAATTTTCTCTTGATGGAAATGACGGAACATCTGGAATTCAATTTGACCTTCAGGTCAATTCTCCTTTTACTGAAACAAATCAAAATTAGACTCTTGATTTCAGAGAATATGAGTGCTGAAAATCTTCTTTCCAGCCACCTTCTACTACTCTCTGCTACTGTAACGTTTGTTGACATTATTGTGTCGAGGTAAATAAAATCTTGAGTGAATATATTTTTAATATGTTAATTAATTAGATTATGGTTTCTCAATTAGTTCTTTTACATTTCATTCTAGTCAGCTTTTTCCCTTTCTATATCCATCACATGCAGGAGTGGGTTCCTCCCTATTTGGACCCATTTCCCCAAACCGGTAGTGACCCACTGGTGACATCATAATGATGTCACAGAACTGGATCAGTCAGTGCCAGTCTGTGCCATATTTTTTTGATTTTTTAAAAAAGATCATCATGAGCATGCGCTGAAATCAAGTTCCGGCATTGCACGCGGTCACCATATTTTTTTCAGCTTTGTTTCTTTCTTTTTTTATATATATATATTTATTTTTCGTTACTGCGCATGTAAGTTGGAACCCACGCTGATTACATGAAATCAACCTACTACCAATTCCTCTTAAATTTTATCTTTGCAGTTGTATCTACAAACAACTGTAGCAGAAGGGAGAGAAATGGCTTTGTTTCTTAATAGCACAATTCTGAAAGCATGACTTATCCTGGTCCAAATTCTTCAACAGTCAAAATAAATTGGGACTTACACCATATCAGAACCTCCCCCCCCCTCTCTCTCACACACAAAATCTCATAAGCATTTTGGAAAGAGTATCTTCTGCCTGATTAAAAACAGTTAATGCTTGAAAGCATACCTGTTTTAATACTATTATGATGTACTTAATTTTCTTTTAATGTTTTTGCTACACATAAAAGCTTGTTGCTTTCTGGCCTTCTCTTTTATTTCTGTGGTTTTTTAAAAAAATATATAGGCTAATTTGATTTGTTCTGATATGTCTCACATATCTAATTGCTGCTGTTGAGAATGATTAATGTCCAGCTGAAGAGTTTCCACATCTATAAATGAAAATTGAAAACAGATGTTACTTTGATGAAAGTGTCTTCCAGCCCTCATCAGCAGTGGCTGACAGCACTGGCTGCTGAGATATAGCTATCTGTCAATAGATAGATATTTGGTGCCAAATACAGTTCATACACATACTGACAGAGAGCCAAGATAACAATTTATGATAATTTCATCTAGTTTATAAATACACAGATATAGATTCTTATGGCTGTACTATTGGTTGACTTTGATAGTGATGGATTGCCAAAAATAAACAAAGCCAATTTATTTTATGATTCTTGATATCTTTCTCCAGAATATTAGCTTCTATCGTCTCTATTGTTTCACATTTATCTCCCATTCATTAATTCACTGCTGGTACAAAAAAGAAAAAAAAAGCAGATTTAAAATCTTAAGAGTGGATAATAAAGTTGGAAACACTTGTAATTTTGGATGATTTTAAGAGTTAAATGCATGTTTAGCTTCTTTCTACTGAGGTTAAGGGACAGTAAAAAGAATTGTATTTGACATAGTGATGCCCATTTGCCTAATTCATCAGTGCTTTTCTTAGGAAAAAGTATTTGGAAATGGGCAATATGATCCTTTCCACCTTCTCTTTTGCTTAATTCTAAACAAGAATGATCCCCTAAACAGGAAAATGACAGTATTTTAATTCCTAAAAAAGAGTAAAGATAAATATCATTAGGAAGTGTCATGTGCTATGCTTTTTCCTCCCTTTTTAACTCTCAGACAAGTAAAACAATTCCTTTGCTTATGTTTTTATTTAACCGTTCATGCAACTGATCACTTAAGCAGAAGCTGGCATTTTTTTAGTCCACTTAAATATTGTAGTTTTTGGACAGTTGCAATTTTTATATGGTTTTCACCTAGTTGTACTGGCAGAGAGAGTATCGTAAGTAAAAATAGATGGCTACTTTAAGTGGAACATATGGATCTTTTAAGAGCTTATATACTGTATGTATTTTGGCTGGCATGGATGTAGCAAACAGCTTCTGTACTTAGAACATGTACTTAGGCAAGCCACATGGGGAGCTGTTCTACACAATATAACTGTAACAGGAAGATTGGATACTTTTAGGGTAGTTCCCTAGGTATTTATAATGAAATGTATTTACAGGTAATTGACATGAGAAAATGGAAAAAAATAATTTTTTTACATTGGAAAGTTCAATCATTCAGTCCTAAGCTGCCTGGTTAGTTAGTTAGTTATTTATTTGTTGTTTGTTTGTTTATTAGATTTCTATGCTGCCTTCTTGAGACGACTCAGGGCAGCGTACAACATTATAAATGCAACAATATATATATTAAAAAATCTAAATTACTTTAAAAAGAATTATACAAAATTACTAAAAGTGTTAGAAAACTGCTTATACAGTCATACATTTTCATCCAATTCAATCATTCATAATATTGGCCGGAGACAGTCTCAACACTCACGGCCCCCATGCCCGCTGGCAGAGGTGGGTCTTCAAAGCTTTACGAAAGGTTATCTTAAATACAACCAGTGGTTTTACACAACTGAAATGCAGAGATATTTAAATACTGTATATTATTCCTGGTAAATGGCTGGGAGAATGCTGAAAGTCTAGGTGTTTCTGAACTAAAGTTTAAGGAAGTTTATTTTGCTTTATTTAATTTAGAGAAAATGGATTCGTGAAATCTCAGATTCAGGAGTCTGAAATTTCACCTCAACCTTCCATTCCACAGGTTGCCTTTTTCTTAAGATTTCTTAAGCTTTATTTGGGGCTTTGATTGAGTCTGGGGGCAATGAAGCTACATATCTTATGAGGCAGCCTGTGGGACAGAGGACAAGATCAGACTAGCTGTCTTTCTTGTTACAGCCAAGAAAGAGGAAAATCCTCTGCTTTTAGCATGATGTCATTTCATCCAATGGGTGGGAGCTGTTAATACCTGCATTGAAATCTTTCTTAGGCGTTTCTTGTAATGTTGCTTGGGGCAAATGCTGAAGAATGCTACATGAATAATATTGAAATGCAAACTTAGAGGCTTTCTGTAATGCGTAGAAAAGTCTGCTTGATTTCTGACCCAGGAACAACTATAGGTATATAAATCGATATTCATATTCTTACACAGTCCATGTATAGTTTCAAATTATTTATTAGTAACATTTATTGCTATGGTGGGAACAGTGAGTATGCTATTGCATCTGCATAGGCTAATTATTCTGACATATTGAGCAGCTGCTGTTAGGTTATGGGTTTGAGTTTTCAAAATGCAAATCAAAGCTACAATTTCTTTGTTTCAAATGAGGTTTTAAAATTTTCTCATATTTAAATTTAATAAATTCATTATATCGATAAATGTGGATGTATGCATGTGTATAACATATCCAGAGACATATCCAAATAATCATAGCAAATGCATAATGTTCATTTCGGTGTTAATAGATCAAATAGCTGCTCTTTGAATGTTGCCCTGAAGTGATTAAGATTTCTCCCCACTCCCACATGTGAATGGGCATATGTGAAGCAAATGGAACTGGGCTGATTTGGATTAGAATTTCCTGAGAATTTCTACAAGTTGTATTCTTTCTTTTTTCTTTCTGTTTCTAACAAAAGAGAAGCAAATGGTTTATAAACTTTAGAGAATTACTTATTTAGTGCTTCAAGTAGAGAACAGTGTAAGAAGCAGAGGCTGGCAAGGTCTATTGGCAGATTTGGCCTATTAAACTGCAATTAAATAACTTGGGGATTTTCTGGAATGGGTAAAATCACTTAAATGTAGTGCTGACTCAGTGTTCAAGGTATGTAGCAGTATAATGCCACATGATACCTTGGAGAAACAGCTGGAAAATATAAATAGATTTCCACAGTGTCAAAATACTGAGAACTTGTTTTGCAATCCTGATGACGTCTCTATTGCTAATAATAGTAAAACTCATAGCAGAATGTATTCTCTGTAGTGTGTGGAGCTAACCTTCAAGAATGGGATGACACCATCCCTTCAGCCAATGAAGACTCAGTCTGACAAATTGATATCTTCATTCTCCTGCCTCAATTGCCTCTCTTTGACTCAGTCCTTGGGCTGAATAGGACGCGTGTTCTTCTACTGATCCCATTCTTCTGAGGTGTTCCTCCACCATCTATAATTGACAGTTCCAACCATGAGCTTTTCTGCCCAGCTGACATACTACCAGGGGTGGGCTACTGCCGAGATGGGGGGAAACGCAGTGGGGTAGCAAAAATGGAGCTCTGCCCCAGACACCCAATTTGCACTGAAAGATGTTGATAGAAAAGGCAGGATGTCCTGCATAAGCTACGCCCACAGTGTGGTAGTAAAAAATTTGGTAGCCTTTCACGGCCTACTACCATTGGAGTTGCTGGGTTGAGCAGGTGTGAGCTTCGGCTGTCACCACTGGCTGAGCCTTGAGTCAAGGGGCACTAGTTTCAGAGGGTTCCTCTCTCGCTTTCAGCCCTGTGCTCATTATTCTGGTACTGAGTGAGGTGAGGGCAATTTGCAGCAGCCATTTTGAGTGGGGCAAAGCCCTATTAGTCACACCCAGGGCAGTTTGAGGCCTCATGCACCAGTATAGAGTGCAGCCACCTCAGATTCTCCTTAAGGCTGATATGGCAGAGGAAAAGTCCCATAAAAGCTGTCCCTCAGAGACAGGCCAAACTGGATATGGCCTTGACATTGAGCCCTCAGCTGGGACACCCGGGTCATGCTCATGCAGGAACAGGTCCCACAAGCATTCCTCCTTTGTGGACATCCCTTCCAAGTCTCTAAGGCAGCTCAGAGGGATGAGAGTTGCAGGATGCTTGACAAGATCTGTGTCAGGTATACCCACACTTATCAGGATTCCCATCAGGCTGGCCCAGTGATCAGAGGCAATGACCTCAGGACATTGATCTAGCTGAGCGGGCCTCTCTGCACACCTCTGATACTGTCTCCTTGGACAATCCAAATTTTACTAGACAGAGACATGTAGGAGGTTCCTCCCCTTCAACAGGTTTCTGTCCTGCCCGTTTCACAGACGTCAGCAACCTCCACTCCAGCTGATGGACTTCAAGACCCGTTCCCAATTGTGTCACTTGACCCTAGTGTCAGAAATTTAATAGCCATCACAATAAAGCAGGATATTGAGTGGGTCTCCAACAGACTTCCACGACTTCCGCTGCTGATGTGAATAATCCTTCTGCCGGCACTTATCCCTAGAATATGTTGAATGCACAGGCGACGATTTTGACCAACACTCCTCTGAATGCTGTGGGGGTCTCAGTCTAACCTAAAAGAGGGTGAGTTAGATCTGTACCTTTCCCATGATGAGGGGATTTTCCCCAACCTTCCTGCCTTACCGGGCCTGTTTCATCCCCGTCATTTCAAATCACTTTTGTTTAAAGTTAATAATGTGGCTAATCTGGGAGCCATTCTGATGGAAATTCTACTAAGGACCCGCTGTTTGAGGTGACCACCTTGGATGCAGAGATGATACTGGCTCCCCTGCTCTTTTTGGAGGCTGTTAGCTGCCAGTGGCCTTCTCCCACTTCGGGGTCCTTGCCCAATCAGCTGGGCAAACTATATTTCAATGTGGTGCAGGATTTGGTGCAACATTTGCAACTGTCTCCCATGGACATCCCAGTGTCTGCTTTGTACTCATTGAACCACATGCTGGATGAATCCAATGAGCTGCTGTGGCCAGAGAATCGGAGGATGGAGCACACACTCCAGAAAGTCTATTAGGCAGCTGTCTGGATGGTTAGGGTGTCCACCACCACCTCCTTTTCCTCATGCATGTCATTGAGGTGGCTGCGGCAACTTCAGGAGTGTCTTCCTGTGGCCGATGTGAGGGCTCATCAGTACCTCAATAAACTGCTGCCTACGGTCCAATTCACAGCTTAGTTCACATCCAGTGCCACCTTCCAGTCGTCCCATTTTCCAGAAGATATATGGGGCTTCGGCAGTAGCAAGAAGGATGCACTGGTTATGCAGCTGGCAATCAGACACATGCCACAAGTGGTGTCTGGTGTCTGGCCAGTTGTTTGGGGAGGTCTTGGATCCTATCGTGATAGTCTCCCGCAATAAGAGGAAGATCCTCCCTTCCTATTCCTGTAAGGGCTTCTTTTGTTCCTCACCTTATAATAGGCACCCTTTTCAGGCTCCAGATCAGGGGATAGGGTATGGCAGATCTCAGAGGCAGTATGGCACCAGACAGGGACAGGTCTCACACAGGGCCGCCTAGGCAAACAATACAGGCGGCCCTTTTGAGTGCAGGAGGTTACGCCTTCTGGCATGTTAAGTAACCCACCCCAAACCCTCCCATTGGAAAGTCACCTGGTGCTTTTTTCCAGCAGATGGGAGGAAACTATGACATTCTCTGTTGGCCATGTTCCTGAAAGCGGGTGAATTTCTGTTGTCCCGTCATCCACCAGTATCCAACTCTGAGGTTCTCTTCTTGCTGATGGGTTCCTCTTGAGGACCACTTCACTTCGCCACCTTACCTGTAAGATGGCAATAATAATAATAATAATAATAATAATAATAATAATAATAATAATAATAATAATTATTATTATTATTATTATTTATTAGATTTGTATGCCGCCCCTCTCCGAAGACTCGGAGCGACATTTCTATGGCAATCATGTCCACTCGTACCATCTCTGAGTTTGCAGCCTTGCCTATTGTGGGGGAGGATTATCTCTGCATATTTCACTGTGATCATTTTGTCCCAAAAATAAATTCTTATTTTCACAGAGCCCAGGAAATTGTCCTGCCCAATTTTTGCCATAATCCTTCCCACTCTTTAGAGAGACAGTGGCATAAGCTTGATGTTAGGAGGGCCATGAAGATATACAGTACCTCAAGCGCACTTCCATTCCTTCCATTCTTATTTTTCTTTGCATACCAACCACAAGAACCATAACAGCCATATTTATCAACTTAGATTTAAAAAATAAATATTTTAGATTTATATTTTAAAGTCAAGTCATTGTAGAGTATTGATTATTAGACTATAGCTTTCTTTTGTTTTTGTTTCCTCAATGATCAATTAATATATTTACATAGGAATACATTTCCCTATATTGCAAAAAATACAACATATTTAAATATGAGGCTAATAAAATGAACATCCATAATAAAATGTCTGCTTGCTTATCAGGAGTATGCACATAAGTAAATACAATTGGTCAAATGTTCCACATAACTATTATACTGGCTAACCCACAGCATATTGGCTGTTAACCTTTTTTATTGTCACATTCAGGGTGGTTACTAGGGCCTCCAATCACTGCAGCAGAGTTATCATGGGAATACATTTTTATTATCTGATGCTGGTTTAAATATACTGCCATACTTGTTGCGAGTCCTCAACTGTATTCCTACAGTGTACTTAACTAAGACAGCTCTCAACTTAGCAGTTGAATTTATATATACATTATGCCTGGTTAGTTTTGACATTGGTACATTTCTTATGGCTTAAATGTGTTATGTGGTTAGTATACAATTTTGTATATTTTCCAACCACAGAAAAGGGTTAAATTCAGCCTTTGAGAACATTGCCATTGAATGATTGACCACAGAACAAAGGAACTTGTCAGCTTCTTTGTCCAACTAGCCTGGCATTGCCCCTTTAACTGCCAGCAGCTGGGCTTTTAGCTCTCTTCCTTCACTTAATTCCTAATATTTCTAAATGGAGATGTGGACAACTGAAATGGAAATTTCTATGACAAAAAAAGTTGATTTGGACTTTATAGAAATACTAGCCTAAATGGTCTGTGGTAAGGATGTGATGCAGAAAAGAAAATCCCCACCAAAATTAAAATTAATATAAACAAAGCATAGCTATTTGTTTTCCATTTCATGTCTTGGCAGTTTTTTTACAGCTATGAAATTGTGACTTTAAATTCCAGCAGTGACCAAACATCAGCATTGTTAGGGTCAATGATTCTATCTTATTAACAAATTCTGAATTTTAACCAGACCTATATAATAGTGAAATAATTATGCTGGTAACTGAGAGCGAAGAATAAAGGCGTGGAGAGTGGAGAGAAGGGTCATCAAAAGCTAGAGCCCCAGGGAGGCTGATTAATCTGGTTTACTTATAGGGTTTCTTCATTTTGTGCTTAGGCCTCAGGCTCTCCTTTTCCTGACCTGGGGGGAAGATTGAGCTGACACCTGAATAAAAGAAGGGATGCTTTCTCACACTTTAAAGTCAGCCATCCCCAGGCAAATCATACAGCTACTTTACACTGATATTCTTTGATATCCGAATGTATTTGCTTTTTCATAAATATGAAGGAGTAACTCAATGGTCCCTGGACATTCATTTCTGAAAAAAACATGGAATGACTGTCCATTGCCTAGATCCTTTGAACAAATTCTTTCGGCGTGTTTATCAAGGAACAGTTTTTTTAGTTCATTACATAAATCCATATTCAACATATGTTTTTCTTGCAGAAAAGTATTTATTGATTAAGATTAAATAGGGAGGGATATTAATGTGTGGCTCATAAACTGAATGAGATTTATTTGACATTTAATAAAATTCTATAATTTGATAGCTAATTAATAATCCTAACCATCAACCATCAGTATCTCTCCAGCTATATTCCAAAGAAATGTCAAATGTATTTATCTTTTTCATCTAACTTCTCCTCCTTGCCCATAGTGGTATCATCCTGAGCTGTGATCCAAAAGTTCTCTTGTTCTAATTTTTGTTACTGTTCTTGCCAGTTTCATCATCCCTTTGGGATTTTATTCATGGAATATTGTGCAGAATTCTTCGTTGGTATATGCAGTTCATTTTGGTATATGCCAAAAGTGTTGTAGGAAGACATTTGCCCTGTAGCTGTCTATTTCTGTTTAAAAAAAGAAAAAGTTGTATTAAGCAAATAAATGAAGGCAGTGTGGATTATAATTCCAACTTCCTTTCTTTAAATGGACTATATGACTTTAAATAGACAGTCATTTAGTTCAAATGAGGATTAAATATCTAATTGCAAGGCAGAGAAAATTGTGAGGTAATAAGTTTTCCATGTAATGCTGGACTCATCTTATTGGTACTTAATAGAACCTCTGGGGAGACAATCTAGATTTGAGAAGTGGCACGGTGAAAGAATTAAAATGCCATGGTCTGTATGTCTGTTTTGATCCATTGAAAAATCTGATCATGGATTTCTATGGCTTGAACAAGATGGCATACTTGCATAATTGATGATGAGTGTTATCAGGAAAAATGTAGTAGTCTCACATGTAGAAGAATACATTCATGACTCGGAGGACTGCTTTACTCAGCATTAAATTACATCCAACTTGGGGCTGGCTCATTTGAATATTCTCCATTTCTTATGAGTACAATATGAAATAGGTTGCTTGTGCAAAACCGGCATGTCAAATAGAAGGCTAGCCTAGATGGATTCTTGACTTGCTAGCCTTGGGTGTGCAGGGAGCATTTACATTTTCATTCCTATAATAATTGAAGTGTGAACTAGAGTGCAGTGCAAAATAGTTTAGTTATCAGATGTTGCTGTTTATGATGTGTTTCAGTTCTCTGTGAAGCTCTATGAAAAAATAGCTTATTGAGATGTAAAGCTTTTACCTTCAAATGTTCAATGAGTGAAAGCTAGAAAATGCATATTAATAGAGGGCAAGAACATTGGGCTGAGGTATGGAAGGCCAATAAGAATACCACTAATCATGAGACAAAACTGGGACAGTAAAAATGATTCTAACAGCAAAGTCAGGCAATATTCATAAATAGAAATGACTAGCTAATCAGAAGTAATAACTACTTTCAAATAGAATGTCTTGTAGATACTTCAAACATGTAGAAAAGCTACATTACAGTAAATTAATCATTGGTCCATAAAGTTCAAATAATGAAGCTATTCCAGGTTATAATAGATAAGTAGATTTCAGGATTGTGGGACCAACTGTATAATTTCTAGTATCTGATAAAGCCTTTTTAGCACTGTAATAGTGAGAGAATTGGCCAAAGTTGTGATATAACCATAAAGGGGAGAACATTTAGGTAGTAATTTCTTTTTGGAAATACACAGATAAAATATTCTGATAAACATGTGGCTATTCACAAAAACCGCAGCTGTGCATACATCTTTCCCCCCTCTATAATAGTTAATAGTGTTTAGCTGCATTCTGTATTGTCACATTATATGGTGTGTACATGTTAGTGAAATATAAAATGCCAAAGCACATTCATGACAAAGAATCAGTAATGTATCCTTCTAAGCCTTTCACATTGAGAAAAGGGTATGACAAACGATAAATACACATGTTTTCTGCTTCAAGTCGATCCTTAGCAGGATGGGTGTGGCAAAACTTTGCTCCCATCCTAATTGCTGGTTTCAACAATTGAAATTCACAAGAAGATCTGTTGTGTGAGTTTGGACTCTTGCTTTACATCTTGAGAACCCGAAGATTCGGCGGAGCTTCAGCTCTGGCCGCTTTGGTGGGTGTCGGGCCATGCAGGATGGCATTGACCTATTTGACCCAGTCTGCCACAAGAGTTGGTTTTTCAGCTCCTTCACGCCTTTAGTGCACAGACAAAAAGGGGCCCTGGGCTCCACTCTAATCATGGCAGCAACTATCTCCTGCTCCAGCTGATAGTCGGGCAGCATGAAGGACTGATTTCTTTTGCGGCTCCTGATGGTCGCTAAAGCTTTGCGATCAGGCGATGGCATGAGGTTTCTGATGCTGGCAACCAAGATTATTTATGGGAGGAGGAAGAGAGTGGTGCCTTTGAGATTTCAGAAGATGAGGCAATATCCTCATCTGGCCTTTTTCCACCCGGCCTCTTTAAGTCCCTCCTATTTAAGGCTCAAGCCACAGCAGGACTCGATGCTCCCTCTCCAGCAGCAACTACATCCCAAGGGAACTATGATGGCCCTTTTGGCCAGCTGACCAGGGCTCCAGTTTCCTCCAGGGCCCAGGTCACTGTGGATCTAGGCATCACCAGCCTCAGGAGAGATCCGGAAGGGGGAAATAGCTTAAGAGAAAATTCTGGGGTGGTTCAGGAAGCTGTCCCTTCAGCGTGTGATACGATGCTCCCTTTGGGGATCTTCTGGCCTGATTTTGCTCTGTTTGGGAAGAGACCACCCAGGATATCTGAGGGAGCAATCCATTTTGATCTCTCTAGAGTTTCTCTCTCTTCCCCTGAAGTTTTTTGTCCACTGCCTGATCTTTAGGCTGTCCTCAAAAAAAGGCTCTCAAGGATGAAGCAGTGCAACAACTGCTGGACATACGAGACACCCACCAGGTTCCTCTGGAACAACAAGGACAGGGGTTCTATTCTATCCTTTTTGGGTACCCAAAACCTCGGCGAGTGGGGGGGGGGGGGAGGGGGGAGAGCAATTCTAGACTTAAAGCATCTGAACCTGCACCTTAAGTATCAAAATATGCATTCCCTTCTATCTATCCTGATTTACATCTGCTGGGACGATTTCATGGCATCTCTAGACCTTACTGAAGCCTACCTACACATCCTGATAAACCATCAGCATTGGAAATATCTTCAGTTTTGTTATGCAGGTAGGCATTTCCAGTATAGGTCCCTACCCTTTGGGCTGTCATCTGCCCCTAGGGTATCATCAAGATTCTGGTGGCCCTAGCAGCTCACCTCCAGTCCTTGCTCGTATGTGTCCAGTGTTACCTAGATCAGTGTTTCCCAACCTTGGCAACTTGAAGATATCTGGACTTCAACTCCCAGAATTCCCCAGCCAGTATTCGCTGGCTGGGGAATTCTGGGAGTTGAAGTCCAAATATCTTCAAGTTGCCAAGATTGGGAAACACTGACCTAGATGATGTCTTGGTGCATGCATCATCTAAAGACCTCACACTGCATCATCTTCAGGTAACCATTCTAACTCTGAGGCAGCACGGGTTTTCCATCAATTTGGACAAGAGCTACCTTTCCTCTTCTACTTCTATTCTTCATTTGGGGACCATTATTAATTCCCTAGAGTGTAGGATCTCCCTTTCCCAAGAGAGGCATGATAGTATTAGGGGACTTACGTCTCAAATCCAACTGAAATGCAGGGTCCCCCTGTGTGCTTGTCCATTCTGGGAAAAAATGATCTCATGTATAACATCTATAACACCTAGGCCATGACTTCTCTCTAGGGAACTTCAGTGGTTCCTTTTACCATTCCAGAAGGTAGGCCACAGCACTTAGCTACACACGATCCTGGTTCCTCTGGCAATACTTCGTACTCTGACCTGGTGATGATCTCCAGCTATTTCCAGGGGCTGCCTCTTCAGGGAACCTCACAGAGCAGTCATCACCCTGACTGCTTTTTTTTTTTTTTGGGGGGGGGGGGGAGGCTTCTGGAATGGTAAAAGGAATGGATGAGAGCATGAAGAAGCGGCCTTCGGACAACAGGTGTTGCAGAAGGTGATCAAGGAGGTTCCCTAGACTGCTTCCACCCAGACTGCTGCCATCCAACACACAGACTGCTCCCACCCAGAGGGGACTTTTGGTTTTGGTATAGAACAGAACAGAATAGAATTCTTTATTGGCCAAGCGAGATTGGATACACAAGTTATTTTTCTTTGGTGTGTATGCTCTCAATGTACATAAAAGAAAATATACATTTGTCAAGAATCATGTCCCATCCTGAATGCTAGGTCCACCCAAGATGGAGAAGGGCCGTTGACCTAACCTGATAGGCCTCTTCTCAAAGGGTGGAGTCAGCATTCAATCCCGCCCATGAACAGTCTGGTTTGGCTGACTTCTTATGCAAAATTTGCTTTGGACAGTGGGTTTAGACTGTAAGAGATTGTTGACTGGATGGGAGCCTATGATTACTGCACATTGCCTGAGTTTTACCATATCAAGTCTAGTCTTCGGATTTGTCAAAGCTGGATGCTTGCAGGGCCGATCCTGGTAAAAAAAAGACAGACTTGGTCCTCATTGAATGCTGGCTCCATCCTATGAGAAGAGGCATATCAGGTAAGACCAACACCCTTTTCACAGCCTAGATCTTATAACAATATTAATTGGGTCAGTTGGCAAGTGTGAACTTGCCTTTCTTTGTCCATGTCTTTGTGTAGGTGTGATTGATAAATGGTGCACATCGTTTTGCAAGATAGCCTTATATTGCCAAATCAAAAAGTCCATGTCTATCTGATTTAACTCCTTTATTTCAGAGCTACCTGTATATTTGCCTGTGAGAGAAAATTATTCCTCCAACTAAAAAGTCTGCTCTTTTTGATGTAACCTAGGGAGAGACAAACTATTCGATTATTTTTATCTCACAGGACAACGGTTGAAAATCCCATCCTTAGATTTTATAATATTGGGGGAAGAATCCAACTCTAACTGTAACTATCTCCTCTATCTCTACTCTCACTTCTAATGTACAGTGGTACCTCGTCTTACAAACTTAATTCGTTCCGTGACCAGGTTTGTAAGTAGAAAAGTTCGTAAGGTGAAACAATGTTTCCCATAGGAATCTATGTAAAAGTGAATAATGCGTGCAAACCAATTAGAAAAATCCAAAACCTTAAGGCTTTTTTTAAAAAAAGCAGCGACCAAAGGAAGCAGCGTGTGAGAGGTTACTTTGGAAGCGAGATCAGGCGGAGAACGTAGAAGCAGGCAAGGGACATTTTGGAAGAGAGATCGGGCAAAGAGCGTAGCAGCAGGCAAGGGACATTTTGAAGAGAGTTTGGGCACAGAACGTAGCAGCAAGGCAGGGGCATATTGAAGAAAGTTCGAGCACAGAACATAGTAGCAAGCCAGAGGCATATTGAAAACAGTTCGGAAACAGAACGTAGCAGCAAGCCAGGGGCATATTGAAGAAAGTTCGAGCACACAACGTAGCAGCAAGCAAGCGGCATATTGAAGAGAGTTTGGGCACAGAACATAGCAGCAAGCAAGCGGCATATTGAAGAAAGTTCGAGCACAGAACGTAGCAGCAAGCAAGGGGCATATTGAAGAGAGTTCGGGCACGGAATGTAGCAGCATTCTTCAATGAGCCTCTGCCTTCCGTTCCCCCCACCCCTCCCTCCGTTATTCCTACACACTTTTCTCGTCGTTTTTCTGCTACGTTCTGTGCCCAAACTCTTCAATATGTTTTGCAATACTATCTCCTGTTTCCTGGTGAACTTGAATTTTAGATGACAGGCTGATACATTTTGCAATTCTGGGTTGAAAGGCAAATGCAAATAATAGTTCGATGATTTTGATGCAATAGCAAACTGTAATTTGTCACAAATGAAAAGGTACAGGAAGAGACAAGGAGAGAAAGTACATGAATTCAAGCTCATTCATCCTGTGTCAAAACATGGCTAAATGTCACATCTTAAATGAGTTGCATTCTTTCTCACATTGATTTTCAAAACATTGAATATTGTAGGGTTTTTTCCTTCATCCTCCCCTCAGGCGTTATACTCTTAGAAGTGAGAATTTCAAAATGAACTGCACTTTTTCTTTGGTCCCTTCACCTGTTGCAAATCTGACAATTTATGATGAACCAGGTGCCCGTATTAGAAATGTTATGATCTATGTTTCTTATCAGGTCTTTTTATATGATACTGCTTTTGATATGTAAGCCCTGTCTAAATATAATAATGGCTGTGGCAGATACTTATTACACATGTCTATATCATGCAAATATAGTTCTAGCTACATACAGTAAATAAATCATTTGAGCACCCTACAAAAATATGACGATGATTCCATTTTTAATCCACCTGAACATTCGTTCAAGTCGATTAAAAGCTAAAAATAAAGTAATACTTATATGGGATAATGAATCCCACAAATGTAAGTTTATTACATTTCTACACTGTCCACCTTATCAAAATGACTCTGAGCGGTTAACAAGAAAAGTTGCATGCATATAGTATTAATAAGGGAAAATACTGGGAAAAATTCCTTCACCTCCCCCCTCATTTGTTCTACTCTATGGTGTTTTTGCAGATTTAGGAATGAAGTAGTCAGGGGGAGCTGTTCCACAACAAATGTAGCTGAAATTCACATATATTTTGGAAGCAAAACCTTAAAAAAACCATTTCCACAGCATTCATTATTAAGATATTCATTCTTATAAGAGTATGCTAAATAATTAAGCTGAAGGAGGGGGAACTATGTAAATAAATGCAGGAATATATTTAAATAATGAAGAACATTTTTAATTTGCTCATGTAAAATAATTGCAGGCTGGTGGCAGCTCAAACCTTCAAATTTATTAAACTCTTCTTTCCATTCCCGTTGCAAAGGAGCAAGATTGCATTATTTTCTTAACAGTAAAAACTTGTAGCAACTACAAGAATTTACACTTTTATTCAAAAACGGAGTCTATTGTGCTCTGAAGTTGTTTTCTGAACCAGTTTGGTAAATCTTGCTTATGAGCGAGGATCCCTTGTGCCCGTTTTGGGATGTGCTTGTGTTGTTGAGCAGGAGGCTGGACTAGAAGATCTTCAAAGTCCTTTCCAGCTCTATTCTGATTCATATTCTGTCCCCCTTATTTTTGATGGTGGCACACAGGGCTATATCTGAGGGCACGCAAGTTGTTGTCTTATGTTAGCTCCCGGGCACATGCGCATGCTGACCAGCTCACTTTTGGCTGCATTTTTGGCCATTTTCGCTTTCTCTACAGTGCAAATGGCTCAATGGGCCAAAAGGAAGTTCACTTGTCTGCTCATCCGCAGCCTCCTTGTTGCTGTCAGAGATCTTCAGGATCTTCTTCGGCTTGAATAGTTGCAGCCAGGTATCTCACATCTCGGCCCACCTCTGGAGCCGATAACAGAGCTCCGAATCGATCCAGAGCTGTGTTATCGGCTACACAGGCCTTCAGGAAAACCTTCCTGGCTGCAGAGGAAATGGGCCGAGGTGTGCAGGGCCTGGTTGCAACTGCCTGAAGGTAAGTAGTAGGGAGGCTCCACTTCCTTTAGTTTCCAAATTTTCAATTGGCCCGTTCGGCCATTTTTTGCTGTCTCTGAGGAGAGCAAAAAAACAGTCCAACAGGCCTACTGGAAGTCAGGAGGCTCCAGTGAGACCTGTGTTCATGCTCGGGTGGGTGTGGGTGGTGGGTTGTGCATATGTGTAGGGCATTGCATTATGGGCATGGGCATGTGCGCACATGCTATCACACATGTGTGAACGCTTTTGGCCCCTGAGCCGAGAAAGGTTTCCCATCGTTGTTATAGTTCATTTGCTTCACAATACAGGGAAAAGACATGAGAACTCATTCTCTAAAAATAGAAAATATTGTGCTTATTCCTTATCATATCCATAATACATCTATGCTGGTTTTCCAACAAGATTTCTAAGTATCTTACAGCCCGGCTTGTAGTCAAATAGTATCAATAGCATAAAGCAGTGTTTCCCAACTTTGGCATCTTGAAGAGATCTGGACTTCAACTCCCAGAATTCCCCAGCCAGCAAATGCTGGCTGGGGAATTCTGAGAATTGAAGTCCAGATATCTTCAAGTTGCCAACGTTGGGAAACACTGGCATAAAGGTTCAAGGTTCAACTAAAAGTTAAAATGATAGGGAAAAAATCATGTTATTTTAAGCAAAAAGAGACAAACATTCTCTAGAAAATGCTTTTAAAATCTTTTTAAAATTAAAATTCTTTTAATTATTCTTTTTAAATCTGCAATGCCGTGAGAACTTCTAGTCACTGGAATAAATGAGATCATTCTTGTTTTTGCAAAATTCTGCTTAAGTCTCTTCTGTGTGTAAAACCTACTGAATCAGAGTAAGTTTATTCTGAGTAAAAGGAAATAATAAAAAAACTCATAGAGGAAGTGGGGTTGCCCCTGCTTTATATTGAGTCCAGCCCTAAAATTGAATTCCTACTATAATCATAATAGCCCTTTTCTTGGAAAATTGTCCAGGAAGGGTTTGTAGAGGGAATGCAGAAGAGGCAGAAAATGGAACCAAATATCTGACCATTTAAACATAAATTTCAAACAACCCGTGTATTGACAGCAATCAGAATTCTCGGGCCATTGAAACTTCCCCTGTAGTTGAACTGGGAAAGGTAAACCAGCTTCAGTGCTCTGTGCGCTGTAATTGCAATAATTTAATTTAGCTATTTAACCTGTAATTCAGTGGTATTTATTAAAGAGCATAGGAGAAAATGAGGCCATTAGGAGCCAGAGATGAATACATTGAAATGAAAATGAACACTTCTAACTGCTAGTTGACCTTCGTTTTGTGGCAGTTTTTATTAGAGTGGTCATGGTAATTACTGGGATGTGAATCAGGAAGAAAAGTGAATAATTCTGTAATGAACATTTTTATTCATTATCTCACATTTTCAGAAAGTGGGAAAGTCTCTTGTAAGAGGACTGGCAGACGCTCTCCCCTTTTGTTTGTTTTTCGACAAATAATGGTTTGTGGACAATAGCCCAGTGCAAAACATCCTTCCACTGGGCGAATTTGTGTCATACTAAATTGATGGGCCTGTGGTGTTCAATATGCAGCATACCAACTTTCATAGTGCACTCAGGGAGACATAGCTGTTTGCAAATTGAACAAGAAAAGTACCAGCAAACAGAAGGCAGGCAAGTTGCACAGATTCAAAGACAGACTGTGCAATGTTTATTCAAACAAGTTTCTCATGTTACAAGATTTAGATGTATCCAGTACATGGGGGAATGGATCTGCAAAGATGAATCCCATCAGTGTTTTATTTTCATTCTGGTGTCCTTTATTGAGTAAAGTGAAATATTTATGGTAATTAACTCATAGGTAAGCATCTGCCTTTACTTCAGTTAGGAGCTGTTTAATTTTTTTTTAAAAAAAATATACACTCAGCAATAAGAGTGCATTGGTACAGAGCAGTTGTGCAATATTCTGAATGCTTTGTAGAGGACAAATGAACAAAAATTTATTCTCTCTTCATCAAAGGAACCCTGATATAGTACAAGTATGTACGAGCAATAGTGAAAAAACAGCAACAATTAGAAAATGATGATGAATGTATGGGTAAAGGTAAGAGTAAGGGTTAAAATGGAACTCATTTTTTCTGCTGAGATAATTTTCTCACAATAATGTTAGATATAAATATTGAGTTTAGCTTTTTTTTTAATTTAAAAGTACGGCTCATTGAACGACTAGTAATGCCAGGCATACTATTTAAAAGGCAAAAACAACATAGCATGTTACACCAAATAATCTCTACCAACAAATGCTCCGTCCTACACATTGGTAAAAAGAATCCGAATACTAAATACATACTTGGTAAAACTGAACTAACAGCGGACCCTCACTCAAAGACCTTGGAGTACTCATTTCCAATGACCTAGGTGCTAGAGTCCACTGTAACAGCATTGCCAAAAAAGCATTAAGAATTGTAAACCTAATCTTACATAGTTTCTTCTCTAGAAACACTGATTTATTAACCAGAGCATACAAAACATTCGTCAGACCTATTCTCCGTACTGAGAGAGTGGGTCCAGCAGTCACGTTGGTTGCTTGCTGTCCAATCCGTTGAGGACCGAGCTTAGTCTTTAAAAAGCCTGCTGGATCTGCCCCTTCCCCAGAATTCGCTCGGTCCTGCGATCCAGCGGGACTCGTGGTGGCTCGTTCCTCTTGCAAAACACCTTCCCTTCGTCTTCTTTCTATCAGATAAGTAAAATTCATTATTGTCTTTTACTCTAGAGCTTGCCTTGGTTGCGTGCCAGCCTTACTGGGCTCGCCGCCAAGGGAGAAGCTGCGGTGCGGCTACTGCGGGTTTTTTCCAAAACGCCCTGCTCGCGCTGCTGCCGGTAAATCTACTCGGCCAGGAGGTTTACCGGCAAGCTAAGGATTGATTTTAAAAGGGAAAAAAGGGCTCTTTTTCCTCCTGCGGTGTGGGACTGTTAGCAAGCTTCCCTTGATTGTCCCCCGGACTTTAGACTCCCCTCCATTTTTAAAATCTCGGAGCGGTTTATTTTGGTGCGAAGGCCCTCAGCGCCCAGTAATTGTCAGCCCTTGCGGATCGCCCACGCGTGTCCCATCTGGTGCCAGTAAGTCCGCCGCTTGGCCCTGGAGTAAGCTTTGAGTCCCTCAGGCCTTTTCTCCCTGGCTAGGCCTCCACAGCAGTGTGCCTTGGTTTACTTTGATTAAGGTTAGCGAGGCCTGCCCTTCTGCACTCCCTGGCACGAACTCTGGTACCGACCAGATTGACTGAGTTACAGAGGCTCCTGGGCCTAGGAGCAGGGCCCCCCTTCCTCTTGGGAACATTGCCCTAGAAGCTTCCCCCATCAGATTTTGGCTCAAGTCTTGTCCCTGTAATTTGTTCAGGCCATGACTTTGTTTCCCAAGAGAGGCAAATCTAAAAGTCCCAGAGAGGTTAGGCCTACTGGTGATGAAATTGATAATTTCCCCCAGGCATCTTCCTCCTCTTCCTCGGGAGCCCCTACAATGGCTAGACCCACCAGGGCTGAGAAGAGAAGGGACCAAGCCTTGCAGAGAATCCATGAAAAATCAGCGAAACGTTTAAAGGTGCAGGCCCAAGTTCACATTAGCAATGACCCCCCCCCCCGAGGCTTCTAACCTGCCTCCCTCTAGGGTCCCTGTGCTCTCTCTGGATGAGCCAAACCTAAACAGACCGCAATCTAACTTATGGGGCTTAGGTCCAGAGGAGCCAGACCTTATGGAAGATCCCTCCGAGCCAGACCTATTCCAGGCCTACAGGGAATCTCTATTTTTACCTGCAACCATTACTAAACTGCCTCCAGAGTTTCAATCTATGTTTTCTGCCTTATCTAAAGCCATTGATGCTAAGCTCTCGGCCATCAATGTGCCTTCTCACTCTTGTCCCCTTCCATGCGCCCCTAGGCCCGTGAGTTCACTCTCATCCTACAGAGTTCCAATTAATGAGGATTCGGATTCTTCTCAGGATGAGAACGATGACGTGGACGTACAGGATAAAGATGACCCTTTTCATTGCCTGTCAGAAGATGAGGAATCTCAAATCAAGATTCCAACTCCGGCAGCGATCTTTCCTTTTCAACTCTTCAAATCTCTTCTGTTTAAAGCAAGAGTTTCTACAGGCTTAGCCGGGCAAGATAAACAGTCTGCTCCTTCCACAGATCCTCCTGAGGAAAATCTACCATACTTCATGGAGGAAAAGGAAGACAAAGAGGTCATTCCAATGCCCAAATTGTTTAAAGACGCTCTGCTCAAGTAGTGGGACCACCCAGCCTTTGGCTTCAATCCCACAACCAAAGACAAGAAATTATATAAGCTTTCCCCATCTTATGAAGATCTTCTTGTCTGCCCTAAACCTGATGAACCGGTTAAGACTCTACACTCTGCGGCTGTTATGGCTGGTGAAGCAGAGGAGATTTTAAAACCCGAAGACAAACGCCTAGAGCAAATGCTCAAAAAATGTTTCTTTGCGGATACCTGGGCTATCAAGAGTGCAGCAGCAGCATCTTTCTTTTCTAGAGCTATGCTTTTATGGCTTCAACAGCTCCAGCAGCACATCCCCCCGATGATCTACGAGGCCAACAGGATTTCAACAAAGTTTTTGCAGCGCCCCAATATGTAGCTGATGCTACCCTTCAATCATCAAGATTTGCAGTCAGGTCACTAGCCGCCTCAACGACGCCCAGAAGGCTTCTATGGCTGCGCCCTTGGCAGACAGGAGTGAGTCAAAAATGGCAGCTGGCCATGGGTCCTTTGAAGCGCGACCTCCTATTTGACAACCTCCTGGACCCTCTTCTTACTGAAACTGCTGACAAAAAGAAAGTTTTGGGGCCCACCAACCAGAAGGCCATCAAAACTCAAACCTTTTGATGTCCCAATCATCAACAGTCACACGTTTTGGCCGGCCAGGATGGACGTCTTTGTGACATCAAAGCTCCGCCCATGGAATTCCCCACCTCCTTTCCAGCCTCCCGACAGCTCCGTGGCTCTTTTGAAAAGCTAACAGCCGGGCGGCGGGGCTTCTCAACATCCTCCTGAACCCGAACACCGACCGCGAACTTTTGCCGAACTTCCGGGTTCGGCATTTGGGAGAACGCTGAGAAGCCCCCCGGCTGTTTCAAAAGGCGACAGCCGGGCGGCGGGACTTCTCGGCGGCCTCCCGAACGCCGAACCTGGAAGTTTGGCAAAAGTTCGGGTTTGGTGTTTGGGTTCGGGAGGATGCTGAGAAGCCCCCTGGCTGTTTCAAAAGGTGACAGCCAGGCGGCGGGGCTTCTCGGCGGCGACCTGAACCCGAACCTTTGCCGAACTTCCGGGTTTGGCATTGGGAGAACGCTGAGAAGCGCTCAGCTGTTTCAAAAGGTGACAGCCGGGCGGGAGCGGTTTTTTTCTTGCACGCATTAATTCGTTTTACATTGTTTCCTATGGGAAACAATGTTTCGTCTTACAAACTTTTCGCCTTACGAACCTCCTCCGGGAACCAATTAAGTTTGTAAGACGAGGTATTACTGTACAATAGTTACATTTAGCAAGTAAAATTATTAGCCATTTTAGAATAAAAGACACATAGCAATAGATGGCTTTCTTCATGAATAATGGCCTGAAGGAGAATAAGGACTAGGACATCTAGGGCAAAAGATGTTTTGAAACTACATGACACCACAGGTACTGGAGATTATTTAATTCCTCGGGAGGAAAGGTATGGCAAATCTAGACAACATACTGAAAAGCAGCGACTTCATCCTGCCAACAGAAGTGCATATAGTCAAGGCTATGGTTTTCCCAGTTTCAATGTATGGCTATGAAAGTTGGACCATAAGAAAGGCTGAATGACGAAGAATTGAGGCCTTTGAACTATGGTGCTGGAGAAGACTTCCACGAGTCCCTTGGACTGCAAGGTGAACAAACCAGTCAATGCTAGAGGAGATCAACCCTGATTGCTCTTTAGAGGCCAGATCTTGAAGATGAAACTCAAATACAGTGGTACCTTTACTTAAGAACGCCTCTACTTAAGAACTTTTCTAGATAAGAACCGGGTGTCCAAAATTGCCTCTTCTTAAGAACCATTTTCTACTTAAGAACCCGAGCCCGGAAAAATTTCCCAGGAAATTTGAGAATGGCACGAAGGTCCGGCCAGTTTCCTGCCATTCCCCCTTTAATCCTGGCCATCTCGGGCTTTTCTGGGCTGCCAGAGGAGCTTTTCGGTGGTGCTTAAGGAGGCTTTGGCAGTTCAGAGCGAACGAAGCATTTTCCTTTCTCTGGGCACTTGGAGAGGTAATAAACCTCTGCCAGCGCCCAGAGAAATAAATTCTCCCTTTGCTCAGGGCAGCGACTGCCCTCTTCCTCCTCCTCCTCCCACCCAAATTCCGAGCTTTTATTTCTTTCCTAATGGGTTAGCATGCATTATTTGCTTATAGATTGATTCCTATGGGAAAAATTGCTTCTTCTTAGAAACTTTTCTACTTAAGTACCTGGTAACGGAACTAATTAAGTTCTTAAGTAGAGGTACCACTGTACTTTGGCCACCTAATGAGAAGAAAGGACTCACTAGAGAAGAGCCTAATGCTGGGAAAGATTGAAGGCAAAAGAAGGGGACAATAGAAATGAGGTAGCTGGATAGAGTCACTGAAGTAGTAGGTGTGAGCTTAAATGGACTCAAAACGATGGTAGAGGACAGGAAGGCCTGGTGGAATGCTGTCCATGGGGTTGCAATGGGTCAGACACAATTTCACAACTAACAATAATATAATGTGGGCACAAAGCCATGAATTATAGGAAATATAATTCAATTCATAGCCCTGATATTCCTAGAAATCATATAAATATCTTTTGATTGGCTCTAGATCTATGAATTAAAGTGGTAAAATATAGCATTTTTACTATATTTGATTATATATTATTCTGTTCCACTGGAGGGCAGAATGTTTGTTTTTTCCTTTTTTATATATGTATTGAACCTTCAGAATATAGTGAACTTCTCATCTAAAATAAAGAAATAAATATACAGGCTTAATTGTTATATGGTGAATATTACACAGTTGCAATTCAGATTTTTTATTTAAAGAAACCCACAATTTGATATTTTGGAGATATTTTGAATATTTTGATATGCAGGGTAATTTAGGCTCTGACACCCTAATTTTAAAAAGTATGATTAGAATGGATTCTTTATCTTTCAATCTGCCTGCCTAAAAACTTTGCCTCATACTTATCTACCTGTGCTATAAATTTTCAAGAACTAGTTTCTACTGTAGTCCAGCCACTAATCACTTCTTTCTTCTCTCAGATGGAAAACTGTAAGGGTCTCTTCCCTGCTTAAAGTTTAGCTGATAAAATGGCTTGCACATTTTCATTTATTTTAGATCTGATTTCTATACTTAATTTTAAAACAGATCTAAAAAAATGATAGCTTTATTCTGTTGAAAGGCTTGGACAGTTGCAATAAAATCTAGTGAATTTATCCACTTGTTAAAATGGTGTTAGGTTATACCACACCATTTCATTTGTTATAAATACTTACCTATTGGAGAAAATACTGTTTTCTAGTCTGCAAAATCATAGGCAAGGGCCTGATATTGCTTGACTGAAGCTATGGAGAACCTATTTGTCTCAAGGTCTAATTAGTCTATAATTTCTGTTATGGTTGACCAGTTATCATATTGGCTTGGGCAGATGGAAAGCCAATATTTGGAAGACACATTCATTCCATATTGTTTTATTTGACCTTCACACCTGTTTTTTTTCTTCTTTGCTCAAAGGTAATGGGCATAGTTCAGAGGTCCCCAAAACAAGTCTTCCTTAGGTAAACAGCACCCATAGATATACATTCATAAAAAACTAGAAGTCAAAGACATACCAATATATTTGTGGCAATATGGAATCTTTCAAATTGGTAGGTCGTCTTCGGATGTTTGTAATTTGAGATAATTAATCCTTTTATGAGTTATGCCTCCTGAATCCAAAACAATTGTCATCAATATTGGTCTATACGCAGAATAGTGGGCTGGAGTGGTGATGACATGAGGACAGAAGAACAAGCTAGCATTGAAGTCATTGGGATCAAGATGAGGAGAAAAGGCTATAGCAGCTTAAGGACAGTGTTAACCTATTTCAGTTACCTTCTGATGTTGACAACTTATGCTGTACAGATCTGTCTTTCTGATCTTGTTCATTCAGTGCTTAGAGCAGAGGAAAGGTTATTACTTTAGTGGGCAACTGAAATAGGATAACACTGCCCTTTCTTTTCAAAAGGTTTTGGCAGATTTTGTGCTTTGTTATGGACCACATAAAGAGATAGAAAGTTTCCTTGCTTTTCTGCCCTCAGGAGTAGGCTTTGTGTGCAAAAATAAAGAATTTAAGCACAAACCTGTCTGTAAGCATGTGTGTAAAAATGAGAGCATATGTTTTACACACAGAATATGAAAAGAGAATAAGAGATTATTGTTATATATGCAAGCGACTAATAATTCCACCTTGGCAACACAAAAACCTTGTCCCTCTGTTTTGTGCAAAAGTTCATGCACAAGAAAACTTAAAAACAGAACATTCTTAAGTTTTGAAGAAGAAAAAAAGCACCAGTTAGGAATAATTATGGGCATTGGAAAAGCAATATCACCTCTTTGGTTGGATCCTGTTCCCCTAAACTGTCAGCAAAAAATGATCACATGCTGGAACTTTGAAACTCTTCATCTGACTGGTTGCTTGGTTACAGTATCACTTGTCATGTATTCCATTAAAAGTGTGTGTGTGGGAAGTTCAGAAGATTGGATGTGCTGTTGGAAATGCAATGAGCCCATTTGATCATATCTAATTCCCATTCAATATTACTGTGGACAAGTGTTGTCTAATTATTTTCTGCAAGGCTCCAATTTATACATATTTTGGCATGAATGAGAATGGGGCACTGGGCCATATTTTTGTTTCTAGACTTCCATTTTTAAAACCTTCTGACTTTAAAAAAATTTTTTTTTGGCTTCCTGTGAGATGTTTATCTGGAGAAGCTTTAGAGGTGATAACTACTGTAGCACTCACTAGTTACTTGTAGCAAAATTAGTTTTTCTTAACATAATAGAAACGTATATAGCAAAACTATTTAAGTGATGATAACATCTGGAAATCATACTGAATTGCAGCACATAATAAACCGATTCCTCATGACTGGATTAAATGTATGTATAGACCTCTCTTCACATCTTCACAAACCTATTGCTAAAGTGCAGGTCTTTTCATTTTCTGATGGCGTTTGAGTGTCCAATAGATATAAGGGAAAATACTCTTTAAAAACAGCATGCTATCTTTAAAATATATTACATTTAATGTATTTTTTAATCTGGAAATTTCTGTGAGATCTGGGTATTAAATAAACTACTACTGTATTCACATTCCTCAGGCATCTTTGAAAAATGTACATGGGATTTTGAAGAAGAGAATCTAAGAGAAAATTATGAAGGCAGATATCTCAAGAACTGTTGGGAAGATGATTTGTCTGCAATTCCTGAGGGTAGGACTAGATTACTTGAAAGGAAGTGGCAAAGAAGTAGATTAAGCTAAAATTTGTAATATAATCTTGTTTGACAGTGGATATAACATCTTTACGGAGTGATAGGTTACCTTTCGTTGGAGATACTTTAGTAGTAAGTAAATGACATATTTGAGGGATGCTGTGGCTTTGGTGATTGGAGGAGAGAATAGAAATAAATTACCATAAAAGTCTCTTTCTATTCCATGATTCAATTATTTCTTTTCTGTATTAGATGCCATAGTTAGAAACATATGGTAAGAAGAGTAATGCAGCTCTCCCTTTTTATTATTTTTTAAAAAGCAAATTAATATGGAAATGGGATGAAAGAACCATAAGGTTAGACAAATGGAAACATTTGCGACTTTGCCAGATTTGTTCAACATTTAATATTTGAATAAATATATGCATTGGGGATGGGAATAAGGATAGGAATGAGAACCATAGGGTCATTGCCCACTAGTGAGAAAAACTTTCTCTGTAGGTCCTTTGCTTATCATCATCATCTGTAACAATTTTTATGCTGCTGTATAATGGACCTCCCTCCTGCTATTCTTGGTGCATGAGGCCCCTGATACTGTGGGGTTCAAAGGTATACAGTGGTACCTCTACCTAAGAACGCCTCTACTTACAAACTTTTCTAGATAAGAACCGGGTGTTCATGATTTTTTTTGCCTCTTCTCAAGAACCATTTTCTATTTATAAACCCGAGCCTCCAAATCTGTATTTATTTATTTATTTATTTATTTATTTATTTATTTATTTATTTATTTATTTATTTATTTCTTACTTAGATTTGTATGCCGCCCCTCTCCGAAGACTCGGGGCGGCTCACAACACGTGGAAACAAATCATAAATAATCTGATAAATTTAAAATTTAAAGATTTAAAAAGACCCCATATACTAACAGACATAGACACAAGCATACCATATATAAATTAAACATGCCCAGGGGAAGATGTTTCAGTTCCCCCATGCCTGTAACCGGAAAAGGCAGGGAAAAGCCTCTGTGGGGCCTCTCTAGGAATCTCCTGGGAGGAAACAGGGCCAGAAAAGGCGGGGAGAAACCTCTGTGGGGCCTCTCTAGGAATCTCCTGGGAGGAAGCAGGGCCGGAAAAGGCAGGGAGAAACCTGTGGGGCCTCTAGGAATCTCCTGGGAGGAAACAGAGCCGGAAGGGGCAGGGAGAAGCTTCCATGGGGCCTCTCTAGGAATCTCCTGGGAAGAAACAGGGCCTCCACTCACCCTGTGGTTTCCCCAATTGCACACATTATTTGCTTTTATATTGATTCTATGGGGAAATTGCATCTTCTTACAAACTTTTCTACTTAAGAACCTTGTCACGGAATGAATTAAGTTTGTAAATAGAGGTACCACTGTATAATGCTAGTCTCAGATCAGTGCAGCCCTAGCATGCAACAGAAGCTAAAAATGTTCCCAGCATTTAATATAAGAATGGTAAGAAGGAGTTTTCTCAACATACTAGTAGTGGGTTTTTAAGGTTCTGTTTATAAATGCTGTAGATTTACAATAATAGTAATAGTATAGGACTAACATATCCATACCTTATTTTAACTAACAACATAATATTGCTATTTCAGATGTGTCACATTTTTTTAGTGAAGAGAAGATTTCCTTTGAATAGTATTGAAAAAGCTTAACAGAGAAGTCTGTCCCAAATTCATGTTCCTTTCATGTAGCTTTTGTAATTTTAACTCATTAAAAAAAATCTATTATATAATACTGTATGTCCTTAAAAATCTCTGCTTTCTAAATACATTTTCCCCACAAAGCTGAGATCTGCCTTTGAAGTTATCAATATAAAGTTCCTCTTTCCCTTACCTACCACTGATTTTAAAGGACCAGGCATTTTAGAGTTTAAAACATCTAAAATGTTTACAAATTTCAGTTTTAAATGGCATGTGTTAACCTTTCTATCAGAGTTTTACTTTCTATTTCTGCTATCTTAAAAATAAGAAGTCTAATCTTTGAATATGTTGTATATGTTTACATTTAAAACATGTAACAAATCAACTGATGTCATCATTCTGAAAGACTGTATTTTTAACATTTAATATGAATGCTTTAAACTAGAATTAACCGATACTCATTTTTAGTTTTAATAGATATGAATGGGACAAACCTAACTAAATTAGACAATTCCCACTAGTGAAATTAGTGAACGATGAAATTTCACCCCCCTAGAAAAAATAAACATTCCAGTAAACTTGCCTAAATGTTTGAGTTTGGGAAATGAAATTGAGAATTTGTTACTGCCTTTCTGTTTCTGCTTCTCAGAGCAGGAAAACACACAGGGTTTGATAAGATTTATACTCCTGCCATATTGTCCTGATCTTAGGCTTATCATCAAAATTCCTTTCTTGGATAGAGCATAATTTTCAGAAGATTTTCCATTGAAATTGGCTTGAGGATTTATTCCTTTATTGGATAATTAAATCCAACATTTCCAATATTGTCTATAAAATTGGTAAGCATAACCCCTTACTGGTTTTGAGAGAAAATGAATGAAAACCTTTGGTAAACCGATCATCCAGATCGACTTGGACTGACGCTCATATCAGTTTTGAAAGTCCTTTAGACCCAATTTTGTTGAAATGGCATTTTTAAAATCATGCAAGTTAATAATAATAATTTATTAGATTTGTATGCTGCCCCTCTTCGAAGACTCAGGGTGGCTCCCAACATAACAGCAATACAATATAAATACAAATCTAATATTCAAAATTTAAAAAACTAATTTAAAATACATTGTTATAAAAACTTATCTGCTACACAATCATACACACTCCATCCAACTGAACATAAACATAATAGAGGTCAAGAGAAAAAGAGGAGGGGGGAGATTAATCCCGCCATGCCTGGCGGAAGAGGTGAGTCTTCAACATTTTGCGGAATGTGAGGAGGGTGGGGGCAGTTTGAATCTCCAGGGGGAGTTGATTCCAGAGGGCCGGGCCCGCCACAGAGAAGGCTATTCCCCTGGGTCCCGCCAGAGGGCCTTGTTTAGTCGACTGGACCCAGAGAAGGGCGACTCTGTGGAACCTAATCTGCTGCTGGGATTTGTGCGGCAGAAGGCAGTCTCGTAGATTCTCTGGTCTAATGCCACGTAGGGCTTGTTAATGAACAAGCTCTTAGTTGCTATCTATACTATAATCACCAATTCATGTAGGTTGATCATGTAAGAAAAAGAGTAAGTGAATCATTATATGAATAAGCCATATAGCAAAGAATATGCCCATAAATCTCTGGAATAACTTGTTTGGTTTCTTCCTGTTAGGCTGTTGACAATAGCTAGTAGTACTTTTGCATATAAACTCTAGCTTTAATTGATTTATTTGTGCCTTGTGGAAAGGTTTTTTGAAGAATCAAATATTGGTTGTCTGGCATTTTCCATTCCTGTGTGAATAATCACATTGTAGATGGATTTAGAAAGCAGATGGACAAATGGGTCTATGAAAATAAGCCATTTTGTACTGCACATTGGGGAAGGCTATATCTGCTTATAGGCTATGGCTGTTACCATATTTTCTAAGGGAAAAACGTCCCTTAGATTTTTGATCAAGTTGCTACAGATGGGTAGGCAGACAATGAAGGCACTATATGATTAATTTATTAATCATATTTACATTTTGATGATGATTTGCCCAAGTAGCTTCACACTGAAGAAAGAATGAGCAATTCTTTTACAATATTTTTGAAGAGCACTCCAGAAAAGTAACGGGGGGAAAGAACTGGAGGTCACAACAGGAACAAGTGAAATATGCTGTTCATGTGTAAGGTTTCGTGCAACTGATTATTTTTTTCCCAAAGAAAATAATGTCCTTTTTATTTGCTTTTAACATTTTGCCCTTGGCATCTGTTCCATCCATTGTGGACTATCCTAGACAGTTTTCTGACAATGGGTTAAAGTGAGCACTTATTGAAAAGTGTTCTGTACTTAATTACTTTTCCTTCTTCTGGAAGCTATTTTTTTCATAATCACATGTTAATTGTGTATTAGCAGCCTTCCTGATTAGTTGAAAACATAATGAAACCTTTGTAAACAAGGGAGAGAGTGAAGTAGATAGAATATAAAGCAAAACATAAGAGGTGTAAACAGGAAACATCTCTAATGGGGAAGTTTCTAAAAAAGTAATGCCAGTTACACAGGGCAAAACCGTATATTAGAAGAAATGTGGGATGTCACTGAGAATAGCTTATTGAGGGTCTGATGCCTCCTCCCTAATTTATTGTTTACTTATTTAACATCTAATATCTTTTAATATGGTCTGGAAATCTTACAAAATTTAAACAATTGTAACATGTCGTACATTTTAAAAAATGCAACAGAAGTAGTCAGTAACGATGGTAAATAAAATCTTTAAACAGTAGTAAGCAAAGACTAATAATTATACATATCTTGGGCAAATAAAACATCTGGGTTTATACAACTTACTCTTTGATTATAGATGTCTTTATGGTAGGTGTTCTCTTCTGTCTTCCATTTCATCCAAGGCTCGCTTTCTCCATATGTACTAGTATGCCTTCTAAATAATTTATAGCAATATTTTCCAGGGTTACTAAAAACTTTTAATAATGCTAATAAGAGTTGCTGGGGCCAAGATTAAACACCTCTTCATTTTTCAGGGATTCTCAATCTCTTACTCTCATTTTCTAGATGATTGCAAACTTAACATTGCAAAATAAAATGTCATTAATTGTAAGCTACTATTCCACAAACTGATGTGATACACAAAGTTGGGGTGCAGCAGATGCTAATAAGGAATCCAGGAATTATAATACCCCTAGAAATAAAAGGAGAAAAGTTTGCTTTTCTGGTTAGATATAATGTAAGTTATAGTTTCAAGTAGAAGAGAATATTTTTAGTCAAGGGGTTTGGAGTTTAGAGAAGGATGCATATATTTTCCCTTTTTCTTGTGATATTGATTTACTTTCTTGTTGTATAGAATAGTTCGTAACTAGCCATATAGTTATTGTTTTTTGGTAGCAGCTACACAATTAGCATCTCATTCGTCTGTAAGGATTTAAAATATAATGCAATCCTAGTATCTTCTATCTTATTGATTTGATGCTACCAGTATGCTTGGTATATTTCTTTTTCTTGCTTTACTCCTGCATGAGTTTTTGGAGAGGGGCGGCATATAAATCCAATAAATAATAATAACAACAACAACAACAACAATAATAATAATAATGAAAAGTTTTTAGTATTATGGCCATATGCTAAAACAATTTTTCGATTTAAAGGTGTTTTTGATAAGGTGGACATCGCCCTTGATTACCCTCTTCTGCTGCTGCATGAGAGAAAGTCACTCAAATAAGTTTCTTGCAGCTCTTTTTAAAAAAAATATTCTTTCTTTTTCTTTTTTCTTTTTTTTTTAAAAAATGGGTGGCTGGGATGCTTAAAACGGGAATGCTACTGTATGTGAGAGCAATATCCACTGTAAGCACTCCAAGGGAAGCCTGCCAAAGCTGTATGTGAACAGCAGCCAAACAAAACACAGGCGCCTTTCCAGTGAAAACCAGCACACTTCTGCAAATAGAAGAAAAATTGACTTTCTGATTTGGAGTGTTTCTACAACTCAGAAGCAATGCTACAGAAATTGTTCTAAAAATAATTTCAGGCAGTGCATTTTTACAAAGCTTTTAAAATGCTCATTCCTTCATCATACTTACAAGAGAAGATTGACCAGAATAATATTAAAATAAATTTGCAGTATTTTTTAAAACTTACAGTATAGTGTATATGTGGCTACATCTAAGGAGCAATGTGTAATGCTTCTCCCACTTCCATGTTTAGGATTTTTTTTCTTTTGATACTGTAGTTACTTCATTTACAATTGTTATTTCTATAGTTATCAATAAACTGAGTTACATAGGAAAAATAGTAATGTATAAAACTAGGGAGCAAACTCATACAATTTTCCCATTGCAAAGTCTTCAAGACTTCAACAAATATTTTTCATAAATTCAGAAAATCAAAAAATCTGTTATTATTCAGATCATTGGCTTGGTTTGTCATCTATGTTTCCAGTTTGATTGTCAAAGCTTTTACCATTTTCTTTTGTATACCCATAGTTCTTATTTTACAATCCATATTTTTTTATATTTCCATTTTCATTTTTGAAAATCAAAATTTGCTTCTTTACTATTCTAAGTCTATTTAGAAATCCCTAGAATGTTTGAAAAGCTGTCCGGTGAGTTTACTTTTCATCTAGAACAAAAGAAAAATTATGAATTTAAGAATGTAAATAATTAGAAATAAAAGCAAAAAGTTAAATAAGGTTTTGATCTAAGGAAGTTATAAATGTATTTAGGATCCAGACAACTTTGAAACATGGAGACTTTTATTAAAAGATTTTGCAAATAGTTTAAATAAAATAAACAGCATTTCTTGGTAACCAGAATCTTTTCTCTCAGAAAAATAATTTGAGATTTTAAATTTCAAACATTGGACACTAGAGGAGACTGAAGATTCCAAGCAAAAAAAGAAAGAAAGAAAAAAAGAAATAAGGAGGAAAGGAGACAAGATGCTATAACATTAGAAAGTTCTCCTTTGCTTTCTTCCTCTTCTTTCTTTTTTTTGTTTGGCATTTTTCTTTTTATTTCTTTTTTAGTTTTCTCTTTTTATTTTGCTGTGTCTTTTCATCTATATTTATTGTATCTATTTAGTATAATTTTCTATTTTCTGTCTTATGTTTTTTTCTTTTCTTAATTTTATTATAGACTTAATTCTATCTTTTATATATAGACTTACATTTATTTTGATTTAAACTTTTATTTTTAATTTTTATATAAAAGAATTATTAATTAGGTAATATTTGGTGATATTATTGGGTTTATTTTTCCCCTTTGACTATGCTATTGTAAGATTTTTTTCAAATGTTTTTCTTTTAGGGGTATTTTATCAATAGGCATTAACTATATGTAAAGGGTATTGATTATTGATATGAAAGCGATGAGGAGAAATTTGAAACATTCTCCACTGCAGCTGGAAGGAGAGTCCAACATGGGTAGTTAACCAATCTTATTGGTAGAGACTGAGTTAATTATTTACATATTAATTGGGTACCGCCCCCTTGTATCCCCCATGAGCTCAGTTTTAAAAACTCAGTCTAAGAGTAGAGACTTACTGAGTTTGATCTTGAGCTAATTAAAGCTAATAATTTATTTAAAAAATTCGTAAAAATAGTAAAAAAATATTTAAAAATGTTGTGAACCTGTTTAATGTTCTGCTTTGTTTTTCAGACACAGCTAGCAGCAGTGGAACAGTCAACAAGGGGTACCTGCCCTCCGTGGGCAGCACCCCCAACGATTCTCAGGGGTTTTGTATTCCCCCCGAGGGAACACCCCGTAGAGGAGCACCCAGCCTGGGAGTCCCTGGCCTCCGAGGCCACACTAGGGCTGCCGGCCGAAGGTGGGGGGGTCCGCCCCCCCCACTGGGAGGCTTGGAATCGCTCTCCGGGATTGGCGCGGCGAGCCGAAAGAGCGATCAGCTGTTCGGCGGCTGGAAAGGAGCCGCCGCCGAAGCCGCCGCCGCCGGAGGAGAGAAAAAGCCGCCGATAACGCCGCAGGCGCTGCCGAGACAACGGCGCGACCGCTGAGACCACCAGGCGTTTTTCTGGACAGCGGAGGCGAGAGCCAGGGCGACCAGCCTGGCGGGGATCGCCATTGAGGCGGGCGCAGAGCGGCGAGCCCAGAAAGAGCGCGAAGCGCACGGGCGCCGCCATCTTGGCCATTCCGGCGCGAAAGCCGGAAATTCGGGCGGAAAAAGGCGCGAGAGTGGGTTATGAGCCCCAGTGCGCATGCGCAAGAGGCCAAAGTGCCGAGACGCCATTTTTAAGGTGACTTGCACGGGCGTGGAGCCAAAAAGTTTACTGGTCTGCAATATTAGACTTGGATTATCCTCCAACTGTGAGTAAAATGGAAGAGAAGGCAGGAACTGACAAAAGCAGTTCCCCAGCCGCTAAGGATAAGGGCAAAGGGAAGGCAAAAGACAAGACAAAAGCCTCCCAATCTTCTAGCTCCTCATTGAAGGAAGCAGAAAAACGTATTAAGGCCCTTGAAAAGAAACTGGAAGCGGCCCTGCAGCCATCTCCTTCGGGACTGCCCCTTACACAGCGGCAGCAAATGACCCCTGAACAACTGACCTCCCAATCTCCCCTGGGGACCACTGGGGCCATGCTAACAGGGGACTGGTCGCCTGACAGACAATTTGTACCTATACCTCAGGCCATGCCATCACCTGGCACCTCTTGGAACAGACCGGGGTCTGCAGGGCACTCGGTCAGAAGCCTACAGGGACCTTCAGCTACGTTTACCCCTACGGCAGCAGGCTTAAGGGGTCCCTCTGGCCCTTGGCAACAGATGACACCTGACCTTCAGGAGCTCATTGCCAACGTATACTCACAGGGCATTGCTACGGGGGCACAACAAAGTGCGAAGCCCCCACAACAGGCTCCAGAAAGAAATACATGGACAGTACCGCCCCCTTCTGGCGTGGGGTCGCTGATGGAGGAACCACAGTTTGAGGAGAGTGACAGAGAATATGATTGGTCAGAGGACGAGACAATGCCGGAGCCGCCACCATCGGTGGGACTGTTTAAGCCCGCACTATTCAGGACCTTGCTCTGTAAGGCCAAGCAGGTGATGAACCTCGCAGCAGCGCCTAAGGCAACTGATCCTACTGACACAACAAAAACTTCTGAGGCACTCCTCAAGGAAGATCAGCCTGAGACTGAACACTTTCCGGCCTCTCACATATTTGTAGAAGGAGTTAAGCGGCCTTGGCAGCACCCTGCGGCTGCACAAGGGCCTTCAAACATCGAACGGAAGTTTTACACCTTCGACGAGGAGGTCGAAAAACTCCTGGAGTTCCCGCCGATTGACCAGCCAGTGGTGACTCTGGTGTCCAGCGCGCTGGTGCCTTCCGAAACTGGCGACAGCCTGAAACCCGAAGATAGGAAGGCTGAGATATTGCTGAGGAAGGCGCATCAGGTGTCTGGCTGGGGGTTCAGAGCGGCTGCCGCAGCATCATTCATCAATAGAGCATCCATCATGTGGCTGCAGGAAATGCAGGCCAGACTCGGACCTGAGGACGGACGACTCCGGCAGGACCTGAGCAAGCTGCGAGCGGCAGCGGAGTTCTCAGCAGACGCCACCCTCCATGCGGCGAAGTTCTCGGCTCGAAGCATGGCAACCACCATGTCGTCACGACGGCTTCTCTGGCTGCGGAATTGGCCAGCAGACTTAAAATCAAAGTGGAGGCTGGCCTCGAGCCCTTTCCAGGGTTCCATGCTCTTTGGGGAGAGTCTGGAGAAGGTCCTCATTGAGGACAGGGACAAAAAGAAAGTGCTCCCCAGGGCTAATAGGAGACAAGACCGCAGGTTCACACCATACACGAGGCGCCAGAACCCTCGCTGGGAAGCCAATACAGGTGCAGGACAGACCCAAAGATCCTTTGGTCAGGGTCAATACAACCAATACAATCAACCATCCTTTCGGTCCGATCGGGGATCTTTTCAGGACAGACCCCGAGGTTACCAACAATCGAGACGGCCATTTCGAGGAGGTAACCAGAGAGGCTTTCGTCGCTCCAAGTGACTCAGCCGGGATGCCAATAGGAGGGAAACTTCAGCATTACAGTCTCTCCTGGCATCACACATCATCCGACAAATGGGCCTTAGCCACTGTTTCACAGGGACTTCGACTGGAATTTGTCCAGTCTCCACCATCACGATTCCTTCATTGCCCCGCGATACGGGACTCACAAAAGAGACTACAACTCCGAGAGGAGATAAAGCATTTATTGGACATTCATGCTATAGAGCCGGTGCCCCGACAGGAAGAGGGCAAGGGGTTCTATTCAGTGATCTTTATAGTGCCCAAGGCCTCAGGAGGCTGCCGGCTCATACTAAACTTGAAGCAACTGAACGTTTTCATAAAGTACAGGAGGTTTCGAATGCACTCCTTACAAACAATTATAGCATCCATACGCTCCCACGATCTGTTAACATCAATAGATCTCAAGGAAGCGTACCTCCATGTGCCCATACATCCAGGTCATCGACGGTTCCTCCGCTTCTGCGCCGAAGGGGAACATTTTCAGTACAGGGCCATGCCATTCGGCCTCTCCTCGGCCCCGCGAACCTTCACAAAACTGTTGGACATTTTGACGGCAGACCTGCGCCAGAAATCTGTTCGGCTGATGGCTTACCTGGACGACATAATCGTTTTGTCCAGGTCCCCATTGGGAGCCAGGAGGGACTTAGACAGGACAGTGCAATCACTGGTATCTCACGGTTTCACAATCAATATGGAGAAAAGCCACCTGTCTCCCACCACCAGATTACTCCACCTTGGAGCAGTCATAGATACCATAGCAAACACGGTATCTCTCTCTCCGGAGAGACAACGCACAATACGACAACTAATCTCCAGCATCCGACACGACAGGAGAGTTTCTCTGGCGTTATTATCCAAAATCCTGGGGACCTTGGTGTCGGCCATCGGCATCGTTCCCTGGGCAAGACACCACATCAGGGACCTACAGTGGTTCTTGCTCCCAGCACAGAGGGCCCGGAGGAGCCACTGCAACAGGAAGGTCCGGGTTCCAAGGACAATCAGAGAGTCCTTGGAATGGTGGACGTCACCAGCCTTAAGCAAGGGTTCCACCTTCCGACTCCAAAGCCCAGTAACCCTCACGACGGACGCCAGCCTTTTTGGATGGGGCGCACACATTGGACACCATATGGCCCAAGGCCTCTGGTCGGACAGGGACTTGGAGCCGGTCAACATCAATTTCCTCGAATTGAAGGCAGTGTTTTTGGCCCTTCAAGCGTTCACCCCACTAGTGCGGGACAGACACGTGCGGGTCCTGACAGACAATGTTGCGACCAGGGCCCACCTGAATCATCAGGGGGGCACGAAGTCACAACGCCTCATGGCAGAGGCCAACCGTCTATTCAATTGGGCCGAGACCAACTTGGCATCCTTGTCGGCCGAGCATATTGCTGGCATCAGCAACACTCAGGCGGACTGGCTGAGCAGGGCCATTCTAGATCCCTCAGAGTGGAGATTGGATCCCGACATCTTCCAGCAGCTGACACACAGATTCGGCATGCCATCCGTGGACTTGTTTGCAACCCAGCGGAATACCCAACTTCCCAGGTTCTACACACGTTTTCCGGACCCAGCGGCAGAAGGGACCAATGCCCTTCTTTCCCCTTGGCCACCGGGTCTACTTTATGCCTTTCCTCCCACCAGTCTCCTGCCCAGGGTGGTGGAGAAGATATTAGAGGAGAGAGCGGAAGTGCTATTGGTGGCACCTCACTGGCCTCGACGCCCTTGGTTCTCCGACCTCGTGGCACTATCGGTGTCTACACCGTGGAGGATTCCGGATCGGATCATCGCCCTCAGCCAGGGGAACCTTCAACATCCGGATCCCCAGTGGCTACATCTAACCGTGTGGCACTTGAGAGGAGCAGGCTGAGGCAACAAAAGCTACCAGAGAAGGTCATTGATACAATACAGGCAGCACGTCGCCCTTCGACGTCAAGAATATACCAAGCAACTTGGCAAGCGTTCTGTAAGTTCTGTGACCAGCACCGTCTGAATCCAAGGGAGACATCAGTTATTCCGGTGTTGGAGTTCCTACAGCAAGGAATAGACCGGGGGTTAGCCCCTAACACTTTAAAGAGGCAGGTGGCAGCCCTCGCCACTATGATACAAGTTCCAGAGGCACGCTCCTTGACATTTCACCCGTGGGTGAGGGACTTTCTACGAGGAGCTACAAATAAACATAGCCCGCCAGTCCGGAGGTTTCCGTCATGGGACCTCTCGTTAGTTCTCAAAGCATTGACAAAACCACCTTTTGAGCCGTTGAGGACCATATCTCTCCGACTGTTATCCATTAAAACAGCTTTTCTGGTCGCAATTACCTCCGCACGCAGAGTGTCGGAAATAGCGGCCTTATCTGTCAGACAGGACCTCTGTATCTTTTACCCAGATAGGGTTGTACTAAGACTGGATCCCACCTTTATACCAAAGGTAAACTCTACATTTCATAGGAAGCAAGAGTTGATACTTCCTGATTTTTGTACTCATGGGAACCACCCATCGGAGTTGCGATGGCACAAAATAGACGTCAGGCGAGCCCTGAAGATATACATCAGGCGTACGGAGACGTTCAGGAAATCTGAGCAATTGTTCATATCATGTTCACCTCACAAGATGGGACTTGGACTATCCTCCAAATCTATAAGTCGATGGCTCAAGGAGTGTATCACGGAGGCTTACAAGGCTAGAAACCAGATCCCACCATTGGGACTGACGGGTCATTCAACACGTAGCGCGGCCACGTCTGCTGCCTGGGCCACGCAAGCGTCCATCGAGGATATCTGCAAGGCCGCAACATGGGCGGCCCCTACCACCTTTGTTAAACATTATAAGTTGGATTCGTTTGCTTCAGCGGACGCAGCGTTTGGAAGGCGTGTTTTGCAACGAGTTTGTGCCTCCACGACGTCCCTGACAAGACCTTCTCCCTCCCATGGGCCTTAATCTTTGGCATATCCCATGTTGGACTCTCCTTCCAGCTGCAGTGGAGAAGGACCGTTGTACCTACCTGAACGGTCTTCTCGCTGCACTGGAAGGAGAGTCCAAACCCACCCGGCACTGCAGAAGTTCAGGGACGCCGGTGTTGGGAGGCCCTTGTTGTTGGTTATTGACAATAAATATTGGTTATCCTCTTACATTGTCTTCGTTTTTAAAACTGAGCTCATGGGGGATACAAGGGGGCGGTACCCAATTAATATGTAAATAATTAACTCAGTCTCTACCAATAAGATTGGTTAACTACCCATGTTGGACTCTCCTTCCAGTGCAGCGAGAAGACCGTTCAGGTAGGTACAACGGTCCTTTCACCCTATTCAATATGAGATACTAGAATTTGGAACAGTTTAAATGGGGCCTTAGCTAATAGTATATTTGTATAGCATTAAAAAATTGGGCAGCTAATTTTATCCAGATGTCAAAACTGAAGGTGGTAGCATTTGGTTTCTATACTATAACTTCCTGAAATTGATTTATTGTAAAACAATTTGATGTTGTTGTTATAATTGTTATTGTACTGTGATTGGAGAGAAAAAATCAAAAAATTCTTTGCCACAAAGAAATACTTAAAGCAATTTTTGAAAAACGGTACCTGACATTAGTAGCTTCAATATCAGAAATATCAGTAATAAAGTTTGTTTTTGTACATAAATTAGTGTCAAGCTGCCAGTCAGAATTCAGACAAATAAAACTCAGAGTCCTTTTATAAAGGTTCAAAAGTGAATTTATCAAAATCAGAACTTGAAGCATCGAAAGAAAAGCAAAGTCTGAGGAAAAATGGTGCGTTACATACCTATCAAAAACCCCTTTCCACCCCCTGTTGGGCATTTGCCCAATCTCCATTGTCCAGATGCATCAGGTGGCACATGTTGCTCCTCCCGTACTCTTCAGGAATTTTCCATCTAATGGTCTCCTCCTACCACCTGGGAAATCGAAACTTAACTCTCCTCCTGCACGCTTCCCAACCCCCCCATGATCTCTACCCCTCCCGTCTCTATGACACCCAAGCAAAAGAATGCAGCAGCATAGCAAAGGTTGACATTTAGGTCCAAAAGATATCAAATCTGATGCAGAAATATTACAACCAGAAATACAGGGTTAAAATGTGTGGTTTACAAAATAGGGTAAACTATTTAAATGCCATTCAAAATAAGTTCTATAAATGAACGTCTTAATTAATTTTGTTTTATTTCTGAATAAATAGATATAGTACATTGATTGTACTGATGGTGATTTCTAAATCATGGTTAATAATAAGTATACAGACTTTGAGGTTATACAGAAAAATTCGTTAGGAAACTATGACAAATATTTTCAGCTGTGTAGATTTTTTAAAATAGTTGCTTCCAGACCTGAAATTCCAATATTTTATTAGTGCTATAGTAGTAAATATACTGCTCAAAAAAAATAAAGGGGAACACTTAAACAACAGAAAATAACTCCAAGTAAATCAAACTTCTCTGAAATCAAACTGTCCACTTATGAAGCAACACTGATTGACAATCAATTTCATTTGTTGTCAGCATATTCAGCTTTGTACATAACAAAGTATTCAATGAGAATATTTCATTCATTCAGATCTAGGATATGTTATTTGAGTGTTCCCATAATTTTTTTGAGCACTGTACATTACAGCAAATGTTAGATTACATGACCCAACATAGAAAATGATTTAAAAATTAAGGGACAAATTAATGAGGTTGGGCTTTACATATTTTTTTTCAGATATGAGAGTTGGTAGTTTAGGAGAATCATAGCAAGTTGAATGGGGAATTTAAGAAGCAAGTGAGGTAAAACGAGATATGCTCAAGAATGAATGATTGCAGATTACAAAAGTGAGTAACCGACCTAAAAGAGGTTGAACATAAGAGTCATGCTGAATCGGGCCAAAGCCCTTCGAGTCCAGCATTCTGTCTCACGCAGAAAGAGAGGGCAAAACTCTCCCTTTCCCTTGACCCCCAACAATTGGTACCCAGTGGAATCCTTCCTGCCTCAACCAACATAGAGGTGGCACTTGGACATCCTGTTCCTCCCCAACCACCTCTTTGTCTGAATTTTCTGCCAGCTCTGCTGGTAGACCACAACTTCTGTATCACAAGACAAACAGAAATAAAGCTCCCTGTTAATGAGAATTGATTGATTGATCATGTACTATCAAGTTATTTTTGACTCCTAGTGACTAAACGAATCTTCTCCTTGATGATCTATCCCTAGCCTAGGCACTTAGGCATTCCAATGGCCCTCACATCACCACTGCATATTACAGTGGTACCTCAAGATACGAACCCCTCATCTTACGAACAACTCGTGATACGAACCCGGGGTTCAGAAAAATTTTGCCTCTTCTTACGAACTTTTTTCGAGTTACGAACTGGCGTTCGGAGACTGCTGGGAAGCCGCGCGGCTGTTTTAAAAGGTGACAGCCGGGCGGCGGGGCTTCCCAGAAGCCTCCTGAACGCCGGTTCGTAACTCGAAAAAAGTTCGTAAGAAGAGGCAAAATTTTTCTGAACCCCGGGTTCGGTTCGGGAGGTTGCTGGGAAGCCCCCCAGCCCGGTTGTCACCTTTTAAAACAGCCGCGCCGCTTCCCAGCTGTCTCCCGAAGCCGAACGGGGAAGTTCAGCTTTAGCGTTCGGCTTCAGGAGACAGCTGGGAAGCGGTGTGCCTGTTTTAAAAGGTCGCAGCCGGCCTGGGGGGCTTCCCAGCACCCCCCGAACCACGAAACCAGGTTCGGGGGGTGCTGGAAAGCCCCCCAGGCCAGCTGCGACCTTTTAAAACAGCCGCGCCGCTTCCCAGCTGTCTCCTGAAGCCGAACGCCAAAGCCGAACTTCCCCGTTCGGCTTCAGGAGACAGCTGGGAAGCGGCGCGGCTGTTTTAAAAGGTTGCAGCCGGCCTGGGGGGCTTGCCAGCACCCCCCGAACCCGGAACCCGGGTTCGGGGGGGTGCTGGGAAGCCCCCAGGCCGGCTGTCACCTTTTAAAACAGCCACGCGGCTTCCCAGCAGTCACCGAAAGCCGTTTGTTTGCGGGGGTTTTTTTGGTTGCACGGATTAATTGACTTTACATTGTTTCCTATGGGAAACAATGTTTCGTCTTACGAACCTTTCATCTTACGAACCTCCTCCTTGCACCAATTAAGTTCGTATCATGAGGTATTACTGTAATCCATTTTGCTGCTAGTTTCCCTCTTCTTTTTCCATTCACATTCCTGAGCTCTAGAGCCTTATCCAGAGAACTAGATCATTACATAATAGGTCTGAAATAGAATAATTTGAGTCATTTGTGTCTCTAATGAAAACTGTGGCTTGATTTGTTTGATGATGCATTTGTGTGTTTTCATGGTTGTCCACAATATTCTCAGGAGTCTTTCCCACACCAGGTTAGAAAAGTGTAAATATTTATATTCTCTTCCAAAGCCAACTTTCAATTCCGTAGAGTGTCACAAGGAATATTATTGCTTTCATGATTCAGATTATTGTGGGTATAAAGCTATTGTGGCATTTGAATTTCTTTTCCAAAACAAGATTTGATTCACAAAGTAAATATATATGAAGGAAGAGTGAATCTGTTAAGAAGGAAGATGACTGAGAAAGTCATAGTTGGATGGTTCTTTGAAGAGAGGAATAATAATAATAATAATAATAATAATAATAATAATAATAATAATAATAATAATAATAATAATAATAATATGATCTTTCCAAACAATAATACATATTATTATTATTATTATTATTATTATTATTATTATTATTATTATTATTATTATTATTGTATGCCGCCCCCTCCGAAGATTTGGCGCGGCTCACAACAATAATAAAAGTGTGACAATGTAAACAAATCTAATATTAAAAAAGCATCTAAAAAACCCCATCATTTAAAAACCATGCAACACACGCATACCATACATAAAACTATAAAAGCCTGGGGGAGATGTCTCAATTCCCCCATGCCTGGTGATATAGGTGGGTCTTAAGTAATTTGTGAAAGACAAGGAGGGTGGGGGCAGTTCTGATCTCTGGGGGGAGTTGATTCCAGAGGACCGGGGCTGCCACAGAGAAGACTCTTCCCCTGGGGCCCACCAGATGACATTGTTTAGTCGACGGGACCCGGAGAAGGCCAACTCTGTGGGACCTGAAAGGTAATATATAAAGCAGTGTGTGGACAAAGCATAGAAAGATATTGTGTTATACAATTATTTATTATTTATTATTTCAATTTCTAGGCCACCCCTCTCCGGAGACTCATTAATTAATTGAAGTAGTTTAAATTAGATGTATTTCCTTATTACTATTATATTATTTCTGGCTATTTGTCTAATTATATTATTTCTTATTATTTGGTTCTACTTTGCATGAATTGTATATCCTGAAAAAATTGATGGATACATTTGTATTAGTATATATAATATACATTTTGTTTTTGGAAAATGGCAGTGACAAAGCACTTCTGTTTTGTTGCCAAAACCGACATAGAAATTAGCCATAAAGTCATCAGGAATGGAATGCACCAGGCAGGAGGCTTCAGTATTACTGTTACTCCAGGTCAATTTATACAGCTGTTTTGATAGAAATATTAAATCTTTTCACTTGTCATCATCTTGCTATTGGACATCCTCCATTGTTTTTATTTATAAAAGACTGAAAAAAAGCAAATTCCTGTAATTGTTATATCCTATATTCATGCAAATTGAGTGGCTGTGAATATAGTCAACATCAAGGATCTTGAGATAGTTACATGAAAGCCAAGTGAATATCGATAGCCTTCTGGTCAATAATGCAATACATATCAACCCAAAATATCGATTTCAAGATGCAGCAACAAATAGCACTGAGATTAGGGATGTTCATGGGTTGACTAACTGGGGGGGGGGGGGGGCTTCACCTTTTTTTCTGGCTCATGCAGAAACCTGAATAAAACACAGCCTGCTTTAAAATGTGGCAGAGAGGGGCTGTGTTTGCACGAGAGCCAAAGACTTTATTCCAAATCCTTGTTGAAGCAGGAAAAGCCTGATTATATATCTCAAGCATGTGTTGTTTGAGCAGCTGCTTCCCATGCCATGATTTTTGAAAGTGGCAAATTTTAGATTCAGTTTAAACATGAATTATTTAGAAATTTTTGAGAAGTGAAGTGTTCAATATTGAATCTATGGATTGCAACTTTTTTTTTTCAAATCAAAGCATTTGTATTTTTTTTCTTCTGTTCACTTGTGTCCAAATCTCGGAGATCGCCTTAGACAAGTCCAGATTTTGTTGCATTTCTTCAACTACTGTGTCCAGTTCTGGACACATACTGTAAGCTTTTGTCTGAGAAATAGTTTTCAGAAGTTTCAGAAAAGTGCAGCAAGGATGATAAACATTAAGTACTGGGGAAAGAGATTGAAGAAGCTGTGGATATTTAGCCTTGAGAAAAAATAAATGGGAAGGCAAATGGTAGTAGTCCTCAGACATCTAAAAGGAAGTCACATAGAAGGTCAAGACCTAGTCTATCTCATTCCAGAGTGGAGAAAACAGAGCAATTAATTTAATTCACAGAAAGCAGAGTTGCACTGGGTGCAATTCAAGGTGTTGGTTATCACCTCAAATACCTAACTGGTTATTTAAGGCACTCAATCTGTATAGTCTGGAGGACAGAAGGGAAAAGGGGCGACATGATCGAAACATTTAAATATGTTAAATATGTTTATCATGTTAAAATGTTAAATATGTTAAAGGGTTAAATAAGGTTCATGAGGGAAGGGTTTTTTAATAGGAAAGTGAACACATGAACAAGGGGGCACTATCTGAGGTTAGTTGGGGAAAAAATCAGAAGCAACGTGAGAAAATATTATTTTACTGAAAGAGTATTAGATGCTCTTTCCTGATTGGTAAATCCACAGTAACTGAATTTAAACATGCCTGGAATAAACATATATCCTTCCTAAGATAAAATACAGGAAATAGTATAAGGGCAAACTAGATGGACCATGAGGTCTTTTTCTGCCGTCAATCTTCTATGTTTCTAACCTTAAATAAATAATAATCTATGCCCTGCAGTTTCTGTCCAGATGATAAGAGCTGATCGAATTGGTGCATGCTGGGTCCATTGAGTAAACAATTTGTCAAAGTTCCAGGTAACATCCAAAATAAATCAGAATCTGAGTCAAAGTACTCCTCAAAGTTCCAGTTTATTTCTGGAGCCATCCTGACACCTACATAGGAAAACTTGGATCTGAGTTTCCCACTCTGTTGAAAGTTCACATCTCTTGTTCCCCACCCATAAACTTATCACGCTGCCCACTCAGATTGTGCCAGTGTGGCCAGCCCTTGAACCAGTCAAAAAATATGCTTTGTGGCTGCATTTATTCCCTCCCAAGTTCCCATCAACATCAGGTCTTCTATAGATAATGTAGCAAGCCGTTAATTTATTAGCAACTTCTGCACCAGCTTGACTGGCAGCTTCCTCTAAAAAAAAAAAAAAAGCATATCCTTCAGTGGAGAGAGATCACAAGGGTTAGGGTTGATGTTGTCTGGACTGCCATTCTGTCATTTCTTGTATTGTACTTTTAATTCGTATTGGTATTCTGTTTTTATTGTGAGCTGCCCAGAATCCCCCTGGAGTTGGGCAGCACCAAATTCAAAATAACAAATAAATAAACAAGTAAGTATAGTTATTGTCTTGTTTATATATTAGAAACAGTACAAGGATCCATCATGTAGGCAATCTAATTATATTGTCTTGGATTAGAAGAAGAATATGAAATATTAAAGTTCTAGTTAGCTTGTCCTTATTACCCAAACTCTGCTATTCATATTTTCTATAGCCAGATCATCTTGATTTTAGGAATTTGATTTCATAATATAAAGCAACATACCATGGATGCTTGTATTAATAAGCAGGACATCCACCATATGACGATAAGAGTCACATACCCTGCTTTATGTCTCTTGCTGTTCCACGTACATAATACTGCATCAGCTCCCCCAGAGTAATGAACACCTTGCTGTTTTGTTCTCACAATCGATAACATGGATTAGGATCCCCACTTCATACATTTGAAAGGTTAGCCTGGGAGGGGGACCCCTCCATTTAACTATTCTGCTTTATTTTGTGATTACATCAGGGTGGTTAAGGAACAGCTAATCCTCATTAAGTGACCTGAAAAATTCCATCCTTAGATCGGTATGCAAACAAATTATGTAGCAGAATTGGGGCAATGGGTGGTGGTGGATGGTGGAGAGTGAGAAAAATTGTTAATTTCACGTTGAATTCAGTTTTCAGTTTGGTTTTAACGATCTACTGGGCTTTGGGGTGAGTTTACCTCATGGCAACCAGTTATTTTTGAAGTAAGGGAATGGAGGTAGTAGAAAAGAATAATGATCATTGCTGAAGGCTTACGGTTTTTACTTTAATTGCTATAGTTTTGTATAGCTGGAGAGAGGAGGAAGGAAGGTTTTATTTTGAGACATCTGTAGGTTGGCAGCTGTGCCAGCCATGTCAAGCAACAGAAGCTTGCAAAGCCAAGAACCCTGGCATTTTTGATAGCGACAGTGTTGTGAATATAGGTTGCATTGCAGTGTGACAGCATATTCCCCCTTTCCCTCCTTTGCATATGCTTTTGATGTGTGTGTATGTCGCGTGCACATATGGAATGGTGAGGGAAAGGGTTGTTTTGTGTTTTAACTCCAAATAGCACTTCCTCAGTTTGTGTGCATGTTCATCAGCATTGTAGCAGAGCAATTTTGCTAATTATATTGAGCAATCCACTTTAAATTCAGGAAGGTTGCAACTTTGAAACTGTAGCATTTTGACTGGCTAGAATGACCAAGCTTCCTTTCTCTCTCTTTTGCATCCCCCTCCCATTTCACAGTGAGCTAGTTGAAGGAAGCTGGCATTGTCGCAGAGTGAAAGCTCTGCAGAAGTGCCGCAGGTTTTTTCATATGGAAATGTGAAATAATGGGGTGATTAAATAGAGCTGTATATTAAAGTACATCTGACATTAGAATTAGCATAATGTGCTCTAGCCCTAGGCTGAGTACTTTATTTGCCATCTGCGTTGGACCAAAATCCCCTGGGGAAGCGCTAAAATATTCTGAATAAACTCAGCCCGAGTTCTTATTGAGAGTAAAATACCATTTGTGGCACGTCGTATTGATTCGTCTTAATTGCGGTGCAGAAAAGAACATTCAGTCGCCGATGACTTTTGTATTCTGTGACAAGTCAGCTGGAGTTATTCTAACACTGCAGTTGGTTAACCTGAACAGGCTGTGGTGCTCGGAGTAGGAGAAAAACACTATCTTCAACCACATAAAGTGCAATATCATCTCATTTTTCTTTGGGATTTTGAAAGCCAAATATAGCCACAAAATTAACAGAGAAACAAGTAGCTATTAGAAAACATATTTTTAAAATTGAAGTTGAATTTCACTCTAATTTTATATGACTATTTGAACAGCATTACTTGAGGGGGTTGGAAAATCACCTATTTTGAGCTTCACTTATAAACAATATGCAGATTCTTCAAACAGTGCTGCTTATGAAATTATTTTTTATTTTATCACTGAGATATATACAGTATCTTTCATCATAACTTATTGAAACATATGAGACAAGAAAAAAATAGAATAATCTCTAACCCTCGTTAAAATGTACAAAAGCAGTTTTTAACTCTATAATTTTGTATCATTGTGACTATTCAAATGTTCCCCAAAAACTATAGGAGGTTTTTGTTGCAAATTCAGATTAAGGGAATAACTCTTAACTTTAGAGACAAATGAGACAAATTTACAAGAACATGTCTGCTGTTTTCTTGTGTTTTATAAATCTCTGTGGACCTGAACACTTTTGCTATAATGCCACTCCGAACAATATACATACATTACTACTTGTTTGTAGTGCTTCAATAATGAGTCCCCTTTGTATTAGATAACCTATATAATTCCATATCCAGACTCGCTATAACATCAATTATCTCCTCATACGTTAATGTACATTCTATTAAAAAAAGATTTACAACCCTTACAATACTCTTTTTGCTTGAATGTGGAGATTTTGTGGACTTGAAGAAGACAGAATAATGACTTCATAATGGTTAAAGCAATGAATTAAAATAAAAGCACGTTCTTTTGCTAACTAGGAATAGATACCTAATATCCTCCAGTATATGTCTTGTTAAAATATATTTCACCCATATACATCTAGGAGATACATTATGTCAGATTTGTTTCTTATCTTTTGGAATAATTTTATATAATTATGATTATATAATTTTTTCTCACTTAATATTTCTGTCTATTCTCTTGACTTCCAAACTATGGGATTATTCTGTCCTGAAATTCAGTTTTGTAACATCAGCACCTCAAAATTCTCCTCTAGAAACAACAGGGGGGGAAAAAGTAGGGGGAAAAAAATCCTTGCTCCAGCTTTTAGACAATTACAGTGTAGGAGCTAGATTTTAAAGGAAAATTGCCAGTTTATTTCATACAATGTAACAAGGGTTGAAAGTACTTGAAATGTATTTGAATGTCTTATGCAAAAAGAGGCAGGCTAAAATGTCCTTGAAAAACCTTCTTCTCAAAAGGCATTAAATGTGGTGTTATATAAAAACCCACCTTGCCATGGGTATATCCTATGTCCTTTTCATTTCACTAATGGACAGATCTTTTCTATCTTACATTAATGTGGGTTTTTTCGCTTAAATTAATGATATTTCTATTTTTTGAAGCTTATTTCTAACCTGTCTATCCACCCATATTCTGTCAACTGCAATAAAATATGATTATTAAAACTACCTTTTTTAAAGTCATTAAAGCATTTATGAATTGTGTGGATTTGAGTGAAATGATGGACTGCAAGGGGTTAACTTAAATATTACCTGGTTACACTTTTCTCCTTATTCATCCATCACCCGCCACCTTCGCCTTTCAGGGAAAAAAAGAGCATTTTCTGTTTTTTTCATGCTGTTCGCAGGTATCAATGCGTATATAATGAATTTCACAATTCAGATTGTGAATTGTGAATTTTCAGATTGTGAATTTTCAGATTATATGGGAAATATAGATAAATCTCTAAACTTGCATAATATTTTTATACTCAGGGTTCTTTAAAAAAGTAATTTATGTTTCTAACGTTGGCTAAGGTTCTGTCATTACCTATAAGAGGGCATCCATTCTACAGGGTTGGAAGTAGAATTGAGAGAATAGTAGGCTGAGCACCCTGAAAATTTGGCATTGCTAAATATTTTTTAATTTATAAAATAAGCTGGATATGTTCATGCACAAGTTTAATTATTTTTTTCCTTCTCTCTAATCCAGGGGTCTCCAAACTTGGCAACTTTAAGATTTGTGCACGTCAACTCCCAGAACTCTTGGAGTTGACATCCACAAGTCTTAAATAGCCAAGATTGGAGATCTCTGCTCTAATCAATCTCTTTGTAAATAACCCATATTGTAATGAAAAATGAGGACAGTAGAGATCAGTATCTTGCCAAGACCAGTCAACCTTTAATGTTGATTTGTTTCTATCTAAAAATGTTCTGTCTAAAGACAGGGTTTTCTGTCTAGAACTGTTTCACCTATAATATGAGAATTTTTGTCCATAAGCAGTTTCTATGCACTTGGTGGAAATCTAAATGAGCATCTTTTTCTTTTTTTCTTTTATTTAGATTTGTATGCCGCCCCTCTCCGAAGACTCGGGGTGGCTAACAACAATAAAAAACAATGTAACAAATCTAATATTAAAAAGTAATCTAAAAACCCCAATTTAAGAGACCAATCATACCAACAAACATACCATGTATAAATTCTATAAGCCTAGGGGGAAGGGAGAAAAAAAATTTCAATTCCACCATGCCTGACAACAGAGGTGGGTTTTAAGGAGCTTGCGAAAGGCAAGGAGGGTGGGGGCAACTCTGATATCTGGGGGGGAGCTGGTTCCAGAGGGTCGGGGCCGCCACAGAGAAGGCCCTTCTCCTGGGTCCCGCCAAATGACATTGTTTAGTCGACGGGACTATATTTTTTTCTGATTCTTAGTGTGATTCCATGTGAGTCCCTGAGCTCCTAGTAATGACTGACTTGTTCTTCAGATTAAGATATTGCTACTCACAGAATCGGTAAAACCTTTGCCAATGGCATCCTTAATGGGGGAAAAATGCATGTGTTGCTCATATGTTGACTCCCAAATTGCATGCCAGTTTATATATATTTATTAGTTTATATTTTATTAGCAATATATTGAATTTTATTATATTTCTACCTGATTTACTTAGTAAAAACTGAAATGGAAGTCATATATATTGCTATGGCATAGCTGTGCTGAAATGCAGACCAGTACATGCTTACATTCAGAACATCTTTGTTCATTGTATAATTCAGAGTTACTTAAAAAGCAGCACTGTAAACATTTAGAAGTCCGGTAAAGGACTGACAGCAAGGAAGCTGGATTGTTTCCAGTGTAAACTCTTCCTTCTGTTTTGGTCTAGGTTAGAATGGTCTGCTCTGGCTCTGATTTAATTTAGTAACAGATAGTGAGAGAAAGGAATAACAATTCCAATGGCGATAAAATAATTTTCCAATCTAGCTCTTATAAGTGAAATAGTGTTATTTCTTAGAAATTAAAGTCTTGCTTTGAGAAGTTACCTTCTAATAGTGAGCATCTAATAAATAATGTTTTCTCCCACAATGCTTGTTATTTCTTAGAAATACAAGTAGTCCTTGAGTTATGACCGCAAATGGGACCAGAACTTCCACTGCCAAAGCAAAGCAGTTATTAAATGTACCCTGCCCAATTTTACAACCAATTTGTTAAATGAGTCAGCCTAGTTAAGTGAATCACATGGTCAATAAGCAAATCCTGCTTCTCCTATTGACTTTGCTGGTCAAAAGCCAGCTGGAAGGTCATAAATTGAGTTCATGTGATCCCCAGAATGCTGTAATTGCCATAAAGACCTCCCAGTTGCCTAGTGTCCTAATTTTGAACACATTTTCATGGGGATGCTGCATCGGTGGTAAGTGACCAGTTTTTATTTATTTATTTATTTATTTTATTTATTTATTTAATTTATTTATTTTGTCCAATACACAATACACATGGAAGAGAATAGACAAGTAGTAATATATATAAAGAAAAGGATAGGAGAAAAGATATAAAAATAGAGGAGAAGATATATGAAAGGAAGAAAAGATAAAGGAGATAAAGGAGACCCTTTTGTCATAACTTCAAATGAGTGCTAACTGAATGGTTGTAAGGTGAGGACTGCCTACATGCCAAAGTCAGTCACTTAATTCTACGAAATTACCTGACCTACGGGCAATGCTTACTTTGATTTCATTTCCTATACCCTTCTATGCTGATAACATCTGTTAAAAAGTTGTTGCATACAATCTCATTTACTATATGTTTTTTGTGTGTTTGAGTCAGTTTTGACTTCTGGTGTCTCCCTGGACTAATATGTGTAGTTTTGTTGGCAGCTTTTTCACTTTTTGCCTGCTTCCTAGTGCTGAAAGACTGGCTCAAGGTCACCCAGCAGGCTTTATGCTTAAAACAAGGACTACAATTTACAATCTCCCAATTTCTAGCCTGTTGTCTTATCCACTACACTAGACTGCCTGTCATATTCCTTTTCACATTTTCCAAGTCAGATGCTCAGATTTACCAATATTTTTTCCATTACAACTCTTGGTTCTGTTCTGATCACATCAACCTTGCAATATTTCTTTGCTGTAATTCTGTAACCAGAATTAAGCATACCTGTTTTGTGGATTCCTATTGGTATGGTAGCATAACATGTAAAACTGAGCTTTAATTATATTTAATAAATATATTTAGTAATAATTGAATTAAAGGTGTGGTTTAATTGAACATTCACACTATTTGTTATTGGGAGCATTAAAATACAACAACAACAATCCCAAAACAATCCTTAAATAGAGAAGTCACTTAATACTTGTTATATGAAGAAAAAAAGTAAAGACAATAGAGGAAATGGAAACATGTCTGCTTTTGAAAGATGTGCTTGCTTTAAAATCCTGCAAATTGTTATTTTCCAAAGTTTCTAAAGCTGAACTGAAGTAGCATTAAAATCTCTGTTTTTTATGATGTCTGATGCTGATATCTAAAAAGAATGTTTCATTGTTTTCTTAAAAGTTAATATTTTGTGCTATGTTTCTTTCAGACATACATAGAGATTACACTCTAAATTCAAGTGTATTTGTAACTAGGTTATTTTTTTATTTATTTCTAACAACCTTAGCTTATATCTGATTAAAAATAATGCTAAAACAGGAAATCTTACAAATTTGAAAAGGTAGATAGACACAATTCTACTGATTCTTCTTTTAAAATTCTAAAGCAAATTAAACTATATTTTAAATTCAATTATTATTATTGAATTAAAATGCTATAATTGAAAGCACTGTTTTGCTACATTGTTCTTTCTGTTGTAATTAGCTTATATATACATAGGTAAAAATGAGTTAACTACTGTGTTTTATTTTTACGAAACATAAGCAAATGGAAGTAAATTCCTTTTTAAGACTTTGCATTTGGAACAAGATCAGGAGAATTCTATATGGCCGTTCCTTTTTCTACATATTGCATCCTACCCTCAAAACGTCGCTACAGAGCACTGCACACCAAGACAACTAGACACAAGAACAGTTTTTTCCCGAACGCCATCACTCTACTAAACAAATAATTCCCTCAACACTGTCAGACTTTCTACTAAATCTGCACTTCTATTCTACTAGTTTTCCTCATCATTCCTATCACCCATTTCCTCCCATGTTGACTGTATGACTGTAACTTGTTGCGTATATCCTAAGATTTTTATTAATATTGCTTCTTCATTGCTTATTTGACCCCTATGACAATCATTAAGTGTTGTACCACATGATTCTTGACAAATGTATATTTTATTTTATGTACGTTGAGAGCATATGCACCAAGACAAATTCCTTGTGTGTCCAATCACACTTGGCCAATAAAAATTCTATTCTATTCTATTCTATTCTATTCTATTCTATTCTAATGCTTGCTCATAGCCAGCCCTTTTGTTGGAAATATTTGAAGAATATTCACAATGTTGATACTCCACTTCCTTGTCCAATAGACCTTCCATCTATTGAATCAAAACGTAGCCAGATCTGGCTTAGAATCCAAATACATACTGTAACCAATATTAATTTTTATACACAATATGTTAAATATTACATAATGCTATAATTCTTCATTTAAAAGAAGCACTGATTTAAATGAGATTTAGCTCTTAAGAGAAACAGTAGCCACATAGTTTGAATTGAGTTTGAAACCATATTGCTGGCTTGTTTATGTTAATCCTGTAAAACATAGAAACATAGAAACATAGAAGTCTGACGGCAGAAAAAGACCTCATGGTCCATCTAGTCTGCCCTTATACTATTTTCTGTATTTTATCTTAGGATGGATATATGTTTATCCCAGGCATGTTTAAATTCAGTTACTGTGGATTTATCTACCACGTCTGCTGGAAGTTTGTTCCAAGGATCTACTACTCTTTCAGTAAAATAATATTTTCTCATGTTGCGTTTGATCTTACCCCCAACTAACTTCAGATTGTGTCCCCTTGTTCTTGTGTTCACTTTTCTATTAAAAACACTTCCCTCCTGGACCTTATTTAACCCTTTAATATATTTAAATGTTTCGATCATGTCCCCCCTTTTCCTTCTGTCCTCCAGACTATACAGATTGAGTTCATTAAGTCTTTCCTGATACGTTTTATGCTTAAGACCTTCCACCATTCTTGTAGCCCGTCTTTGGACCCGTTCAATTTTGTCAATATCTTTTCGTAGGTGAGGTCTCCAGAACTGAACACAGTATTCCAAATGTGGTCTCACCAGCATTCTATATAGCGGGATCATAATCTCCCTCTTCCTGCTTGTTATACCTCTAGCTATGCAGCCAAGCATCCTACTTGCTTTCCCTACTGCCTGACTGCACTGTTCACCCATTCAGTGCAGTCAGGCAGTAGGGAAAGCAAGTAGGATGTAAACAATTAGTGTTAATAACATAGCCACCAGGAACTAAATTCCCCAACTTTTTTTAATCTTTAATATAAACAGATCTTTGTCTGCAAAAGTTTGGTTACTTGTGTATCTAGGTATAGAGAGTGGAGACAAGTTGAACCAGAATAGAACAATGACTACCCAGAACTTAAAGCAAGAATTAGCCACTCCATGCCCCCCAAACACCAGAAAGGGTTGCATAAACTAGAAATTAAAGATACGTCAAAGGATGGAATTTGTCCAGCATTCTTTGTGGAGTGTTGGGGGGGGGGGGTGTGTGTTACTTGTTTCCAGCACAGGACAAAACCACAGCAAGAAACAGAGCTGTTAGGGGAAGCCCTGTCTTGAGCTGTGGGTATGCTTTGCTTTGCTTGCTTACCTTTTTAATGCATTCAGATTTTTGCACATAATGCCAGCCATCACAGAATAAGGAAGAGCACAATTATTTTCAGAAAAATTATATATTTCAAAATAGACTGGTGAGTTCAGCAAATGTACAAATTAATTACTTGTATAGGTTTAAACTATGGGATACTCAACACTCATTGTTTAATCTAATGAGATATATTTGTTAGAAGTCTAAGTGGTGTTGTAGCAAATCATTGATACCGAAAGTGACTTTTGTGTAGAAATGTGAAGTAGAAATAAGGAGTTTATATGAGCTATTTGAGAAAATTATTGCATTTTAAAATGATTTTTGTTATTTTTGCAAGGAAAAAATAGGAATAGTCATACATTATTCTGTTAACATAGCACATATGTTTATATATTATACAGTTAATTTGTTAATTTGTCTAATATTAGAAATAGTTTTTCTAGTTTGTAAATAATCTTACCATTGACAGTGCTGTCAATGGAATTCTAGTTTTAAAATGAGAACAGAGGATTGAGGACAGAGAACTTGTTCAAAGCTAAGTGCACACAATAACATTTCTTTTCTCCTTATGTTTTAATACTGCTAGTATCTAGTTCAAAATAATATGATCATCTGCATAACTAATGCAGGTAATTAGCTTATGATAACCAGTATGGTGTAGTCGTTAAGGGGTTCCCAGTTCAAGATCAGACTCTGCCATAGAAGCTTATTCTCTCTTAATCCAATTTATCTAACAAGATTGTTGAGGAGGAAAATTGGAGGAGAGGCTGCTGTGTAGGCCACCTTAAGCTTCTGGAGGAATGGAATGATAAAATCTAACAAAGGGTATCATATTAGCACAAGACTATATCTTTTGAATCAGAGTGGTGTTATCATTCTAAGCAATTAGTTGAATGTCCTATTTTTTCCCTGAAAAAAAATACATATTTGTCAAATATACATAAACAAATATTTTGATCAATAAATTAAAATTCTAATCCTGTAGAAATCTGATTTATAGCAATCAAAAATCTTAAATATAAATATATATATATTTTAAAAAATTAAAAACAGGGTCAATTGTTAGTGACAGAATCAAATTGATCAGCACAGTATTATTATTATTATTATTATTATTATTATTATTATTATTATTATTTTTAATTGGATTTATATGCCGCCCCTCTCCGCAGACTCGTCCATCCTCTGGATCGACCCTCCAGTCTAGAGGGTTTAATGTAACCTTCCATTTGTAATTTCCTAATACAGTGATCCCCCGCCCCGCTCGTTGCGAGGGTTCCGTTCCAGGACCCCCCGCAACGAGCGGGTTTTCGCGAAGTAGCGCTGCGGAAGTAAAAACACCATCTGCGCATGTGCAGATGGTGTTTTTAACTTCCGCAGCGCTAGCGAGGAGCCAAAGATTGGGGGCGGCGCGGGTGTTTTAAAACGTCGCCGCCGACATGGGGGGCTCGCTAGCACCCCCCCGAACCCCCAACCCGGGTTTGGGGGGGTGCTAGCAAGCCCCCCATGTCGGCGGCGACGTTTTAAAACACCCGCGCGGCTTTCCAATGAGTCCCGAAGACAAACGCGGAAGTTTGACGTTTGTCTTCGGGACTCATTGGAAAGCTCCGATCGTTTTAAAACAGTTGCGCCGTTCTCCGCTGACTCCTGGCGAACTTCCCCGCTTTAGGAGTCAGCGGAGAACGGCGCGCCTGCTTTAAAACGATCGGAGCTTTCCAATGAGTCCCGAAGACAAACGTCAAACTTCCGCGTTTGTCTTTGGGACTCATTGGAAAGCCGCGCGGGTGTTTTAAAACGTCCCCGCCGACATGGGGGGCTTGCTAGCACCCCCCCAAACCCGGGTTGGAGGTTCGGGGGGGTGCTAGCGAGCCCCCCATGTCGGCGGGGACGTTTTAAAACACCCGCGCGGCTTTCCAATGAGTCCCGAAGACAAACACCGAGGTTTGACGTTTGTCTTCGGGACTCATTGGAAAGCTCCGATCGTTTTAAAACAGTTGCGCTGACTCCTGGCGAACTTCCCGGGCGAAGGGCGAAGGGCAGGCGAGCGGGTGCTGGGGGGGGCTTCGCCCTCCCGCCAGCAAGAGGGGGAAGACCCAGGGAAGCCGCCCAGCAGCTGATCTGCCGGGTGCCATCTACGCATGCGTGCCCATAGAAAAAAGGGCACGCATGCGCAGATGGTGTTTTGACTTCCGGGTTCAAAAATCGCAAATTACCCTGTTCGCAATGGTCGGGGACGCAATAACCGGGGGATCACTGTAGTCCATTTTGAAGAATTATATTGGAAATCTAACCCTTCTTGAAAATGGCCTTCAGCTGATTAAATAATAGACCTCATGCTGCTCCTGTTTAGCTCTGTTTGCTGTTGTAACCAAATTCTGAATCAAAATAATATCAACAGTAAGTTTAGGATTTGTAATTTCAATCCTGCATAGCACTTCATACACGATTATGTTACTTTGTAGTCACTTGTAGATGTACCTTATGCGTCGCAGAATGCAAGTAGTGTTGTTACTAAAGCTACTATAATATTATATAAAGTAATATTAATTATAATGATGATGTTCTTCATTATTTGAACAGATTACTGTAAAAGTAATAGCAATTTAAAAAAAGAAATAAGCTTGAACAAAGCGAGAAAGCAGAAAGAAGTATAAATTTAATTTTCTTCAATTTAACATGTTGGGGGACTGCATTTTATTCCTGGCCATATACTAGAATTTGAGTAATGTATAATGGGAACAGGAAATATTGTGTATTCAGGTAGCACACTTCTACTCACAATATAACACCTAATGTAATAGAGTACCATTGGTATACAAGAGAAAAGTAACACTAAAGTGTGGAGAAATGGGCACCTTAGGGTTAGCAATATTGATCGCATTCAGTGGACCCAGAATGCTAAAAGTGAAATGTTAGGAAAATAGACAAATGGGAGCAAAAGAATTGAATACTCTTTTTAGACCAACTGAATAGAACATTGCCCTCCACACCATAATGTTTATTTCACCCTTAGTGCCTATAAAGAATGTAATTGACTCAAATGTCTTTTTCCCACTTGCATATAATATGCAATGCCAAGTTAGACAACTTAGATACACATTGAAACTAACCTTACGGCAGATTTTTTCCAAAGCAGCCATTGTGCCTCAACTATATAGCAATCACTTTACAGCGCTATCTGACCATCTGAGCATTTTAAAAATACTTGGCAAGTTTTAGCATATAAAAATATTCAGAGTGGATCTTCAAAGAGTTTTTGACGTTGTTCTGTTCTTAAAAGTGAGCGTTTACACTGCTCAGGGCGATTTTGAGGCAAGATAACCATGAAGTGATAATATGGAAATGAACGTTTTATTTATTTATTTATTTATTTAAAATAGAACTTCATATAAAATAAAGAGAAAATCTAGAGAGAGCCTTTGAGGGTTGTGAAAAGTGAAGCAGGCAGCAAAAGAAGGAAAAAACTCATCAAAATGAATCTGTCAGAATAGATTGGTAGTTGGGGAGCCCCAGTCAGTCTGTTAGCATTTTGAACAGGGGCTGCTGAAGAAAACCATTTAGGGCCTTGGAAATGAAAAGAAAGAAGGCCTATTTTTATCATTAGAATTTCATACTAATATACAGTGATACCTTGTCTTACAAACTTAATTGGTTCCAGGACGAGGTTCTTAAGGTGAAAAGTTTGTAAAACGAAACAATGTTTCCCATAGGAATCAATGGAAAAGCGATTAATGCGTGCAAGCCCAAAATTCACCCCCTTTGCCAGCCGAAGCGCCCGAAGCAAAAACATAGAGATCTGGAGGTGGGGTTTCGAGGACTTCAGTGTTTTTGCGATGCTGCAATTTCACTGATGCTCCCTTCGCTGGGAAACCCTACCTCCGGACTTTCGTTGCCAGCGAAGCGCTCATTTTTGCGATGCTGGGATTCCCCTGCTGGAAAACATAGCAAAAACATGGAAGTCCGGAGGTGGGGTTTCCCATGGAGGGGAGCCTCAAGAGAATCCCAGCAGCGAAAAAACGAGTGCTTCGCTGGCAACGGAAGTCCGGAGGTGGGTCATCCCAGCAGCAGCGGTAGGTTTGTAAGGTGAAAATAGTTTGTAAGAACAGGCAAAAAAATCTTAAACCCTGGGTTTGTATCTTGAAAAGTTTGTATGATGAGGCGTTTGTAAGACGAGGTATCACTGTATTTATGTTGGATACACATTAATAAATGGGGTTTGAAAGGGAAGCAGAAGTAAAACAGATTAATTTTATTTTGCATTTCATAAAGGTAAATTTTTAATGACAGCTATTTTACAGGAACATCCCTTGTATCTGGTAGTAAATTATTTTGCTGATTTTAAAAATGGAAGACTCATTCGGCCATAAGTAATTCCAGCCAATATTTCTAGGTGCCAATTGAAGAATATCTTTTCATTCAAAGTTTCGGTTTTTCTTTTTTATACCCTCACCCCAATTTTAATTAATATTATTTTACAGTGCTTTAATTTATTGTATAATTTTTATTTATAAATTGCTTCAAGTCATATTTGCATGTGAAGTGGTGTAAATTATTATTGATCAATAAAAATAATTAGCTGCACAAAATCAGTTTAAGGAAATGGAATATTCATTCTTTTGAAGCCATGGGGCTTTGTAAGATTATGTATTTGATTTGCTGTTAGATCACATTTCAAAAAAAGGGTTTGTTAAAATCCATTCATGGGTATGCTGAAGCAAAATGTATTGTTAAAACAGCTTTTTGACAGAATATACTATAAATTTTAACATACCTCTGTGATTTCTGTCACTTTTTATGCTACCATTGTGTTTTTAAGAAGCATTAATGGTCTAGACTTTTTTCACATTTAGTTTGAAGAAAGAAATATTTAACTCTGAGTACTAATAATAGGAGCACTAACTGTTGAATCAACCTCAGAATTGGTATAAAACACCTTCTCTCTTTCAGATGTCTCAATTGCTAGGATTAAGAGGCCTTTCTTACATTTTGGACTATAACACCAATATTAATTGCTTTTAGAAAGCTATAGTTGAAATTCATATTATTCCAAAGCATTTTATACATTTGGAAATACCAGCATTTCTATGGCCATTTGCCCACTGTTAAAATTGGGGAGGGAAAGGAGGAATGAGAGCATTATATTCTCAGGGCATGAATATCCACCCATTTGTGATTTCTTAGTACATCTTAATTCTTAATATAGCCAACACTTTGGGAAGTAGTAGCATCTGTGTGCTTAAATTGTCTGGTTTAAATTGTCTGGTTTACTTACTGATTAGCTTCCCTCCCAGCTTGTATATGAGAGTAAGAGAGTTTGCTTTTTCATTCATGAACTGGCTCACATTCATTTATTCTGTCTTGTCATATTCAGGGCAAGTACCCATGATCAAAATAATTAAATGTCAGAGCCCATGTACCATTAGCAGTTAGTATGTCTGATCATGTTGCCATGTTTCTTTTTTATGGGGTGTGTGTATTATCTTCTAGTAAAGCAGAAGTTGGGGGGGAAGAAACATGATATTATCCTGATCTATTACTTCTGGTTGTTGTTGCTGGGAATAAAAAAAACAGAATTAGAAAATTTTATTATTTTTTTTGCTTTGAATTTATCTGAATTAATGTTTCACAATGAAGGAATTCACATTTTAGAGAATGATAACAAATCTTCCATTTTATAATTTGTAAAATCATGAATGTTGAGTTACAAATTGCCTATGCTGTCTTTGATAAAACTTTTTAGGAAGTTTTAAACCTATATTCTGGATAGTTCAAGGAAAAAGAAGGGTATTTTAAAAAGGCAAATACATTGCTGACCCCTTTCTATTAAACAATTGGTATGATTGTTACATTAAACACAATTCAAAATCAGTTCTAATATCTATTACCATTCAATTATTATAGTAGCTTAAACATCAGCATGTTCAAAGCTTTTGATAAAGGGAATGATGGAATGATTTGTACACAAGATTAATTTTTCAGATTTAGACAGGATTCTAATATTCAGTTTTCACTGGATGCTAAATGATTGAGTAGAACCTTGGATATGGAGAAATGTAAGCTGGTTCCTTCTAAGTTGGTATTAAAACTTCAAAGAACTTCTATGCTATGAGCTAGGACCGATCCTCGGATGAAGATAGATTTCAGGCATGTACAAGTTATGTTAAACAAGATGTTTCCTCTTTAAATATGTTTACATTACAACTGTTAGTGGGAAAGTTTATTTACAGTTCTCTAGATTACCTTTCTAATTATTCTCCCTTTTTCTCTGTCTCTTATTTTTTCAACAGGTAAAGATGAGCCTTCAAGCTATATTTGCACAACATGCAAGCACCCTTTTAATAGCGCTTGGTTCTTGCTTCAGCATGCCCAGAATACACATGGATTCCGCATCTACTTGGAAACTAGTCCTTCAAACAGCTCCCTTACTCCACGCATCACCATCCCTCCTCCTCTGGGACCCGAGACTGTTGCACAGTCCCCGCTGATGAATTTCCTAGGCGACAATAACCCTTTTAGTCTCTTGCGAATGACAGGTCCCATCCTGCGTGATCATCCGGGCTTTGGTGAAGGTCGGCTTCCTAATACACCTCCCCTCTTCAGTCCGCCACCTCGTCATCATCTGGATCCACATCGCCTTAGTGCCGAAGAAATGGGGTTAGTTGCCCAGCATCCTAGTGCCTTTGACAGAGTCATGCGTTTAAACCCCATGGCAATTGAGTCGCCAGCGATGGATTTCTCCAGAAGGCTTCGAGAACTGGCAGGAAACAATGCCACCCCGCCACCAGTCTCGCCTAGTCGCAGCAACCCTATGCATCGCTTATTGAATCCTTTCCAGCCAAGCCCTAAATCTCCTTTTCTGAACACCCCTCCATTGCCACCAATGCCTCCAAGCAGCACTACGCCTCCTCAGCCTCAGGCAAAGAGTAAGTCCTGTGAATTTTGTGGAAAAACCTTCAAGTTTCAGAGCAATCTCATTGTCCACCGGCGTAGTCACACAGGAGAGAAGCCCTATAAATGCCAACTCTGTGACCATGCTTGTTCCCAAGCCAGCAAATTAAAACGCCATATGAAAACACATATGCACAAAGCTGGATCCATGACAGGGAGGTCTGATGATGGATTGTCTGCTACAAGTTCCCCAGAGCCTGGCACAAGTGAACTTACTGGAGAGGGACTAAAGTCTAGTGAGGCAGATTTCAGGAATGAGAGTGATCCTTCTTTAGGCCATGACAATGAAGAAGAGGAGGAGGAAGAAGAGGAGGAAGAGGAGCTGGAAAATGAAAGTCGACCTGAGTCAAGCTTTAGCATGGATTCAGAACTAAGCCGTAACCGAGAGAATGGTTCCAAATCGCTGCCAGATGAAAAATCCCTTGTTCTAGGAAAAGTTATAGAGAATGTAAGCCTCGGTACCATCCAGCAATACAGTGACATGCTGGCTGAAAAGCAGAAAAGAGGTGGATACATGAAAAGGTCCTCAGATCAGCGAGATCTGTGTCCTCGAGACCTTTGCCAGAGAGACACAGGTGATGAAGACTCAGTAGCTGGAGAACTTGACCGCACTGAGGAAGGGACAGTGAATGGGAGAAACTTTGGGCCAGGTGAACCCTTCCCAGGGCTATTCCCTCGCAAGCCTACGCCTATCACAAGTCCCAATTTAAACAATTCCTCCAAAAGAATAAAGATAGAAAAAGATTTGGACTTGCCACCAGCAACAATAATACCTTCTGAAAATGTTTACTCTCAGTGGCTGGTAGGATACGCAGCATCAAGGCACTTCATGAAGGATCCATTTCTAGGATTCACAGACTCCCGACAATCCCCCTTTGCAACTTCTTCTGAGCATTCCTCAGAGAACGGAAGCCTGCGTTTCTCTACTCCACCAGGTGATATGCTGGATGGTGGTCTCTCAGGGCGCAGTGGGACGGCGAGCGGAGGCAGCACCCCTCATATCAGCGGACCCGGTCCTGGTCGACCCAGTTCAAAGGAAGGACGGCGGAGTGACACGTGTGAATACTGTGGCAAGGTCTTTAAGAACTGCAGTAACTTAACGGTGCATCGCCGGAGCCACACAGGAGAGCGGCCTTACAAATGTGAGCTCTGCAACTATGCATGTGCCCAGAGCAGTAAGCTGACACGTCATATGAAAACGCATGGCCAGCTAGGGAAGGAGGTCTACCGCTGCGACATTTGCCAGATGCCCTTCAGTGTTTACAGCACCCTGGAGAAACACATGAAAAAGTGGCATGGCGAACACTTGCTGACAAATGATGTAAAAATTGAGCAGGCAGAAAGAAGTTAAGCCCCCCACTCCCAACTGGGTTAAAAGCAGGGGTCTAGGTAACATTTAAGTTGTACAGTTTAACTATTGCCAATTGAGAAAAGCTGACCTAACTTGCCTCCATAAACATATCTTAGTGTAACTATGGCAGGTGCCAGAATTTGGCACTTAAATATAACCTGTGTCTACAAAGTTCTATTAAACCTGAGGATTGGTTAAGGCAGTAAAAATTGTGAAGCCTTTTAACTGTGCAATAATTTCTGTATTTATTGGGTTTTTTGTTTATGTTTTGGCATGTGCAGGTACTTTTTTATTTTAGGTTTCCTTTAAAATTTTGTTGGGTATCCCATTTTAGTTTTCCCCAATAGTAACCTGAGATTCTTTGCATTACAAGGGGAGATGCATATCAATTTAAATTATAATTTTAGAGGGCCGCTGCTTTGTTGAATCTTACGCTGAGTATGTGTAATTTCTTGTGAAGAAGCCAACATTTTATATTTTTTTGTTGTTGTTGTCCTTTAAAAAGAAAAAAAAATCATTTGAGAATTAGGAAATATTAAATAGTGTCGCGGATAACAATCTTAAAATTTAGCACTTTCTTTTGGATTTGGATTTAAAAATTAGCACTGATGATGCCACTTAAAATAGAGGCCTTTATTTAAAATATTATTTTTAACAGATTCTAAAATAAACATTTTGAGAAATAAAAAAAATGGGCACCAAATTTTCTAAAGGCAGCTATAATAAAAGCAATAGCAAAATTTGTGCATTATTTTTAGGGAATTTGTTTAAATGCCTTATCCATTTTTTTCTTCCCATTTCTCTTACACGGTTCATTAAATAAGGAGAAACCTAGAGTCCTGAGAGCTTCATTGCCAATTTTAGGAAGCAAAATATAAAGAAAAGCTTGGTTTTAAAAAAATTTATTTTGCAGGCATGTCACTTATCTTTGTTCACATTACACATTATGCACATCGTAATTTTCACTTGCTAACCTGAGTATGTACATTTACAATAACTGACCATTCCATACCAATATGTGGCAAAAGACTAGTCAGTGTTTTAACTGAAGGGTAGTTTAATTAGTCAACTTGTGGGAGTACATGTGTGCATCAAGAAATGCATATACAATATGAGCAAAATGATATTTTGATTATGCCATTCACTGAAAAACTATCAAATCAAGTTAAGTCTGCATAAAATTGCTTAGGAGTAAACAAAATCTCTGAAGAAAAAGGAATTCATTTTAGGTGTTCATTTTAGAGTCATTCCATGTGTGTGAACTGAAGGGGTGCATAGTGCATGCTCTATGTGCAAAAAATTCCCAGGCCTTTTCTTTTTTAACATCCTCAGGTTGGGGTGGGAAACACCCATTTCTGAAATGCTCCAAATTGTTGTTCATGTATTTAGCAATTCAAAACTGGACAAACTATGTAGCTATCAGACAGCCTGTTTTAATAGTTAAGGGGAGAAAGTGCTTTTTCTTATATGATGTTTACTATTAGCATTTTATAATTATATTAGTTGACTAATAAAAATATTGCCCAATTAATAAGAGATTTCTTTATTTACTTATGGTACAATTGTACTGTATGCTCAGAATATTGTTCTGAGAGTAAGCCCTGTTAAAGATAGTGAATATGCTTTTTAAAGCTGATTAATCAATTAAAGACTGAAGCTCTAAATCTTAAATTATTATCATATCACAGACTTTCTCTAAATGTTGTCCTGATTAAATAGGTATTATTTAATTATAAAATAGGTTAATCCCTTTTCTCTAGTTTATTCTAATGTTCTTTTGAAAGGAAATTCCACACAATTTTAACACTTTGCAGCCTTCAGTGCAAAGAATTGGATGCCAGCTAATTAGCTAATGAAAAAGCAATTACTTTAAACAAGATGAATACTAAACATAATTTTATAGTATACCTATGTCACTAAAAACTAGATATTTCACTTTATATGTAATATGCCATGCATAATATGCCTGAATAAAGAAAGAAAAACATATCAATCACAAATAGAAGTTGTATCATCTATCCCTATCCCCAAGGATTAGTTTTTGGGCCCAGTTTTTAAAAACCTATTCATAAATTATTTAAATTAGGGTTTAGCAGCTAGTGGCCAATTTGCTGATGACGTTTCATTATTTTAGGTGGTTAAAACAACAGGTTGCAAAGAGCTCTAATAGAGCTCTTTTCAAACTGCATAGCTGGGCATTAAGAAGGTCATTGCAGTTCAGAATAAAAAGTATATTACCATGTGCTCTTTATTTTTAATTTCATGAGTGTTTTTATGAGGTCTACTGGCACAGCTACACCTAGAAATGGATTTTACAAACAGAGATAGTTTAAAGATAACATTGCAGCAGTGTATAGTTCTTATAAAAACAACAACAGCAAAAGTGTTACTCCATAATAGAGATTATTAGGAAAGGAATAAAAATACATTTCAGGATACTGTAATATCTTTATATATACAATAGTTATATTCAATATTCATGATGTAATCACACTCAGGATATCTCTATGTTTCTGGCCATAGCATCTCAAAAAAAACCCCAAAACCCAACCCATACTGGAAAATATGTATGAAAGGCAACAAAATTATCAAGAGGCAAGAGCAAATACTTTGTGAGGAAACATTACATCTGGGACTTTTTAGCTTAGATAAAAACAAGTAGCTTGGGAGAAAACAAAAATGTATAAAATAATGCCTACTGTGGAAAAGCTTTTTTCCCCAGTTATTAGAATCAGTATTATCCGGTAAAGTTGAATGTTGTGAGATTCAGTACAAATGAAATCTGCTGTCACACGCTATAATGATTTTCCCACCTTTTTATGCCAAATGGCGTATGAATTCTTTATTCGTAACTAGTAGACACGATGGTCTTACATTATTTCCTGAATCAAAGTTGGTACGCTTCAAAATACCAGTTGCTGTCGAACATAAGAGATGCTATGAGGTTTGGGTCTTAAAAATAGAATTCCCAATGTTATCTAGTTGTACACCGTAAGAAGGATCAGGACTAGTCAGGACTTTTCAGTAGACCCTTCTTATGTGATCTAATTTATTATTATTATTTTTCTAATTGGGGAGAATCATATTTGGAATGTATGTTAAGGCAAGATATAGTTAATGTGGTAATAAGGGATTGCCAGCGTCGTTAGAGCACTCTGAATTCCTGAGTGTAGGAAAAACAGAAGAATATGACAACACGGATTTCAAAACATATATCTCCAGAACGTGAATATAATATCACCCCTTTGGTTAATCTTAGGAACAGTTCTTTATCTGTTTGAAATATGGCAATTTTGCCTGCTTCAGTTACTGTTCTAAGAACTTCATCATCCAGAATCACTGGTTTGAGATGGGCAGCTATACGAATTGAATGAATGGCTAATTTGAATGAATGAATAAATAAATAGATCTCCAAACTCAATTCCCAATACACATACATTTACAACTTCATTATAGAGTCCTTTAATTTTTCTTCCAGCATTATCCTCCATGGAGAATAAGCAGGGTCATGGCTGGTGTTCTCATCCCTATTCAACTCTTTAAAGTTCATCTCCCTTTGAAATGGCCAACTTAAAAGAACAACTGAATAAACAGTAAGATTATATGTACCCCTAACTTTGCCCAGTATTTAGTAGATACCAACTAGCATAACATCCAGCACCCTAATAGTTGCCTTAGAAACAGCCTACCAGCCACATAAGGTAGTTCACCAAAGGCTTCCTGTTTTGGCTGCTTGCCGGAGATACTGAAGCAGAGATTTTCAAGTACCTGGCAGGCCCCTATATTGCTGGTGATTTGTAGTCAGATTGTACAGATTTTTAACTAATGGCATGATGAAGCCAGTGCATAAGGCTGCTAATCATCACAGTTAAACATTCATGGGAACATTTGTAAGAATATTACACCCCAAGATTAGAATGTAAACAGCATTTTCTTTTTAAAAAATGCTCTTGTATGGTTGCATAAAACTTGATGCAACTTTCTGGACAATACTCGTAGTTTTTAAACTAGTTCAAAACAGAAATGGACACAAGGCAGATGTTGATCTCCAAAATAGTGAAAGTTTAACTTTATTGGCCTACAAGTATATTTGCACTGGCTTATGTGGCTAGTAACTTTACATTAAATACAGCAATGCTTTTATTGTTCCTATGGTCATTTAATCAAAATGTTTCTTAAGAAAACTTAAGTCTGATAGTAAACCTTTTCATTGGACCTTAGTAGTAAGCTCATACCGAACAACGATAGACTTATTAAGTACAGCAAATATTATATAAGGACCGACTGAACTGATGAGGCATTTTTTCATTAACATTCTCATATAATGCACAGTTATGTTATTGTAAGGAAAATAGGTCAACAACCAGTTTTTATGTGGGTGTTGACAACTTGTAAGAATTACATTTGTTAGGAAAGTTTTGAATTTTGCAGCCTTTCAAATGGTACTGAAATGAAAGGTGCTTGGTTTAACTAAACTCTTGAGTTTGAAATTGCAGATCTGAGTCCTTTAAAGCAAAATGTAAAATGCAGTTTCTTTATAAATTCTGAATTTATACAGTTATACAAAGCTCTTAATGACTGAAATTAAAACTTCCTTAAGAACTCTGCCATTTTAAATAAGATGTTTTGGGCTTATGCATTTTTTAATTTAGCATTTTTAAAAAAATACATTGTTTTTGTACATTTGTTTTGGCACAAACATTTCAATCCCATTTTACACATTGCATAGTTATTGGAGATTCTTCATATATATTAAATCTTTTTTTCCAATTAAATGGTAAATGAGAGTTTCTGAAATGGGTGTTTCTGAAATGTTCCCTGAATTACTGAAGTCACTAATCGCTTCATTGTTACTTCTGTTTGAATATTTTATTGAAAAACCTTTTTAATTCGGAACATTCATTTGGTAAATAACATTGATTTGAAGAAGAAAATATACTGTAGTATTTATTCACTTGCTTTGCTTTTCTGTTTCTAGTTCCATGGTTCTTCTGAGGGAAGCATGGACAGTGGCTAGAAGAGATAGAGGCTCTTCTTCATTTTCTTCTCCTCAACTTGAGTATTTTGACTGAAAGCAAAGCCTAATTTCTGTTAATTGATCAGACGTGGAACAATATGCTTTCCCTTTTTTACAAAGATCCTTTCATCCTGACATATAATACTTTTTGTGAGTTATTGTAGCTCTAACTCTTGCTGTTCGTTTAGCCTTTCAGATCAGAACAGGTGCCCTAAGCTGAAAATGTCAATCTTTATCTGTTTGTATATGTTTGTGTGCTTTTGATGTAGTGGTTAAGTCATCAGGCTTAGAAATCAGGAGATTGTGAGTTCTAGTCATGCTTTAGACACAAAGCCGACTAAGTTATCTCGACTAGCCACTTTCTCACAACCGTAGGAAGGAGACAGTGGCAAACCATTTATGAGAAACTTTGCCAAGAAAACTTGCAGGCAATCTCCAAGAATTGACATATTGGATGGGAGGAAAAACAAAACACACCTGAACACACATATCCATATACAAATCTTCATAATCCAAGACTTTCTAGGTAATAATTTTAAAACCCCTGATATAGCTACTATACATTATTATAACATTTACATTTTGATTCTGTTGACCCGCACTTTAAAGCTATTTTTTTGTTTATTTGTTTGCATTGAAGACCAGTGGCTTCTAAACAAGAAATTACTGCATTTTTGTCTTTGCTGGGCCCAGAGATGGGTGAACTATTAAAGGGGGACATCTGAGATTAAGTGTCAGTGTTGCTAAGCATGGCATTCACAATACTGGCACTATAAAAAACTAATAATAATTTATTGGACAGTTTTTTTACTGCCATTTCAATTTGATGTGAGTGCCTTGAAAACTGATCTTCCTATTTCAGTCTCTTGAGACACATGCAAACAATTTTTGTGAAATGAAAAGACTTTTCAGAAAAGATAGAACAAGAAAGGTATGTTCTTTAGATGAAAAAAACAAAGAGCCACATTTACATTTTTTTAAAAAAAGCCTGGTTGAAGATAGTGGACATGAAACTGCCATAAGACCCAATCAAATGAAGATGTATATCCAGCACAACTTCGGACATCCATTTGCTGAATTATTCTCAGCCTTTCTCTTTTTTTTCAGGACAACGCTGCTTAGGAAATGGAATGGAAATGATTTACTGCTGAATTAAAACTCAAATGACACAAATTGCAAGTTGTTATCATTGAATGAAAAATAATTCAGGAACAACGGCTAATTTTTTAAAAAGTTAAATTTAGTGCACTCTGTCTTAAAATACGTTTACAGTATTGAATACATACAAGGGTAAAAAATGTGTGTATGTGTGTTTGAGCAATCTTTTTTTTTTCAAAGTTTGCTTAATAGGTTATTAAAAATGCCATAATGGCCATGTGTATATTGTTTTCTTTTGGTGACGGGGTTTTAGTATATATTATATATATTAAAATTTCTTGATTACTGTAAAAGTGGACCAGTATTTGTAATAATGGAGAATGCCTGGGCATTTTACAAAACCAGAAAGAAAAAAAAACTTTTCTCTTTTTTCCTTGAAAATGTTGCAGTAAAATTTAAATGGTGGGTCTATAAAATTTGTTCTTGTCACTGTAACTGTAAAGTCTGAGTTTTAGTAATTTTTTTTCTGCCTTGGGTGTTGAATTTTTATTTCAAGAAAAAATGTATAGAAACTTGTATTTGGGGATTAAAAGGTGACTGCTACACCATGTAGAAAAAGTACGTAGAAAAAAATGCTTAATATTGTTATTGCTTTGCAGATTTAAAAAAAAAAATCACATTTCTGACCTGTACCTATTTTTATCTTCCTCCCTTTCCCACCTTCTCCCTTCCCTCTTCTTCTGGAATGAATATTGATATTGGTTGATTCATATAATGTAGGCACTTGCTGTATTTTTACTGGAACTTGTAATTTTTTAACTGTACGCTTGTCCTTTTAAAGGGATTTAATGTACTTTTTTGTTAGTGAATTTGGAAATAAAAATAAAAACAAACAAACAGGCTGCCATAATATATTTTTTTAATTTGGCAGGATAAAATAGTAAAAAAAAATGTATGTCAAGACCTTATTGTACAGAAGAAGGTAAAGTAAAACGGTTGTTTGACAACCTGTGGGTAAAAGAAAAAAACCAATTATTATTTTTAATTATTGGAGGGTGCGATAGGGGTATTAAATTTTGTTTCATTTAAATTTTGTTCACTATTTCAGTTGTGTGCATGTGTATATATATATGTATATATATATATAAATATATATATATATAAATATTTTTTCTGTCAGAAATGGCCTACAAAAAAACTGCTTGTTCCTTCAAGGCAGTAATAACTTTGAAGCTGCCTGGACCCCTTGTATCAAGGCCTTCCCAGGTATAGTTGAACTAGGTGGTTGGCTGTTGTCTGTTATTAGAAGAAATTTCATTTTTGTGAACTTGTTTGACTTAACATTCCACAATTCCCCTCACCCCAAGTGGAGGTGACTTTTTCCTAGCAAACGTAAACTTTTCTAGCTACGTTCCATAAAACATATATTTGTGTTTAAGGTATCCAACGATACTGAATTAGATGGCACTGCATCTCCTGAGGGATGAAATGGTCTGAATGCTGTCCTTCCCTCATCACTGAGCAGATGGCGGTACTCTGTCAAGTGTGGGTTGCGTAACCAGACCTCACCTCTCCCAAAAGCTCAAGGTTTTCTACTATGTAAAGCCTTCTTCCTTCAGAAGGGCCTGATCTGGAGACTTTAAGGGATCAGGGTACCTGTTTATTTCCACCTTCTATCCTGTTCTCTTCACAGCTTTCAGGTGAAGTCATTTTAAAAGGGAAAAAAGAAGAAAGTGCAGAATTCTGTTGAGTACAACTGTGAATTGCAGTGAAATAAAAATTGGTCCAGGCGCATCCTACTTCCCCCTCACTCCTCTTTCTGTAAGAAAGGGACCATTGTACAGGTTTTGCCAGTCTATGTTCTTTTGTCTGCTTTGCTGCTACTGTTGACTCCTAATTGTACATTCCATAAATTTTACAAATATTTGAAGGACTAGGATGAAATTCTGTACTTATTTTATTGACTAAGTTATCTTTCCCCTCCATCTTTTATTTTATTTGGGTGGAGTAAGGCAGGGAGTAATTGCTGAAGTCTGATGAAAAAGCTACTGATAACTTTACCTAAGAGGGTTCTGATAATGTTATAGGAAAAAAAACATTGAAAGAAATTGATCACAAAAACAAAACACAGATTTAGATCTAAAATGCACCAGTTACGAAGGAGACTTTTCCTGACCATGGGATGTTTTTTTGCAGTGGAGAGATACTACTCATGGAGAGATAGATCTTCATTAATTGTCCTCTTCCAGCAATCTTATCCTCTCCCAATTTCTTCCATCTCTGAGAACATATTTTGCTAACATTAGGGGCAGTGAACAATAACAATGAGCTGAAGGTCCCATTCTCAGTGTTAAAATGTACAAATATAACACTCTTCAAGAAATGCTACAGTCAGGAAAAGAAGATGCATCAAAGTTATTCCATCTCTTTCATAAAATAATGCTGGAAGAAAAATCCATTGTGGAAAGACAGTTCATTGGATGTATCTCTAATGAACTTCAAATAGCAGATAATTAATTTAACTACTATTCTACAATATTTTATGCATCTGATTTTTCCTTAACTGGGTTATGGTGGGTGAATTCTTCTGGAATATTTTTGGTAAAAATTCAGGAGTATAATTTTTATTCCGAGATGCTTGTTTCACCTTATCTGTAATCAATTGAATTCAAGATATCTCGCTTAGTCTCTTTTTCATTGTAAACGAACTCAATTCTGAACCACAAGCAGTTGTGATTTGAATACCTGAGAATACAGTACGTGGTATTCTAAAGCACAAATGTAACTATCAGGACTCCTCCTTTTCTGCTTTTAGAGTTCAGGTTTTACAAGGCACAATGTTATAGGCATATCCTACTTATTTCTGCTGTTACAACTGAAAAAAAATAAATTTTGTTTAAGTGAAAATTATTTCATATTTCAAGCCAGACCCACACTTGTTAAATTCATTCAAAGAACATTTCTGGGCTGACTTTTTAAAAAAAATAAAATAAATGGATGTACATTTTTTTAAAAAAAGGACAAGTTGTACCTTTTGAATACTGCCATGACTTCAGCATTTCATCCTAGTCCTGATCACAGTCCAAGGTTTTATTTTCACAGGCATACTCATTTTATGGTGCTCTTTGTATTTTAGAATTGCAAAGCAAAGTATTGTTGATTTCAGTTGTTTGCATTTGTACCAGCAAGTAAACTATTTTTATTACCTTTTTCTATTATTGTATGAGCTTTCATTGTTTACTTGGAGGTTTTGTCTTTTACAACAAGTTTGGAACTATTTATTATTGCTTGGTATTTGTGCTCCATTTAAAAAAACGAGCACATTTTCTATTATGGATACAAATGCTGAGATGGCAGGATGTCATTTCAATATCACTTAGTAAAATATTTATTGTTCCTTTTATTCTCTGTACAAGACTTTTGGCCTCTTTTTCTCCCCTTACTGTCATATTGTTGAGTTCAGCATGTGTCTACCATTTCATTTGTACACTCATTCAAAACAACGTTTGTTCCAGTTTCAAGTTATAAAAAATAATAAATTGGACATTTGACATGATCTCCAAATATTGTCTTTACTGCTTATTTTAAGGAGTTCAAACTAGCATGGATTATATGGAAGACATTTTTTCAACACATTTTTAAGACTTTAAGATTTTTAGGGGGGAGGGGAGGGTTTTTACAATATGTTGCTAAGTGTACTTTGAAACTTGTAAGAATACTTCTTCGATTTCCCTTTTTGCCTTTGTATACATTTGGATAAAAGGAAAGTTTTTCATCTAAAAGCAAAGTCGTGATTATTCGAAGAGATTCAAGTACAGTACTTGTTTTCCTTGTTCAAGAAATAAATCTAGTATCTTGGATTTCATATTCAGATTTTATTTTTTAATTTCCTCAAAGTTGAATCCTGGCCCAAAGTCCAGCTCTCAACAGCCTTATAAAAGCCTCATAGCTTTATACCTTCAGTTACATCTACAGTAGTAGAATGAAGAGAATGGGAATGTATAGGATCCACAAACAGTCTTCGCTATTAAAATGATTGGGGAGCACTTTGTTCACAACAGGAGTTAAGAGAACGTTATACATTCAAGTAAATATGCTTAAACATTGTGTTTTGATGAAGGACCAATCTAAAGAATATTAGAAACTGAACAGAATGTGTTTGAGTTAAAAAGGCAGTAAGCAGCAGCACAGTGAAGGGAACTTTTAGTGTGCATAAACATTAGAGTAATCTAAGAAACATGCATATGCACATTGAGGATACCTTGGCTACACACATAAAACTTGAGAGTGTTCTAGAAAGGAAGCTGAAGAAATCCTGCTGAGAATGATAGACTAAATAGGTATCCAGAAAATATCAGTTGTAAGGAAACTGGTAAGGTAAGGCTTTAGTTGTGAAATATAACAACAACACCCCATGGAGAGGGGTGGCATACAAATCCAATTAATAATAATAATAATAATAATAATAATAATAATAATAATAATAATAATAATAATATTGTGGAGAAAAAGAAAGTATGGATCATCGACATCGCAATCCCAGGAGACAGCAGAATTGAGGAGAAGCAGCTAGAGAAATTAGTGAAATACGAAAATCCAAAAATCGAGCTGCAATGACTGGCATAAGCCGATGAAAGTGGTCCCAGTGGTACTTGGCACGTTGGGCGCAGTGCCAAAGGATCTCAGCGGACATTTGAAAACCATCGGAATTGACAAAATCTCCATCTGTCAATTGCAAAAGGCCGCTTTACTGGGATCAGCAAACATAATTCGCCACTACATCACGCAGTCCTGGGTGGTAGGGAAGCGCCCGTCTGGTGATGAAATACGAAATCCAGCATAGTGATCTCGTTTGCTGTGTTGTATTGACATAATAATAATAATAATAATAATAACAACAACAACAACAACAACAATAATAAATAATAATAAAAATGATGCTGCCTTAAGCTTGTAGGATTTTATGTAGGATTACATAAAACCTGAAGAAAGACTAGGATGTGGGGCGGAGGAAAAACATTATACTTGGAAACCATGGGTGTTTAGTGTTTAGGGTTAAGCAGCGTTTTAAGATTTTTCAAACAATGCAGGGTAATAAAGATGGTTATTTACATAATTTTATCTACGTGATTTCAGTATTATTACTAAATTAGGAAATAACGTGTAAGTCTATGATGGCGATCCGTCCTAAAAAAGGAACTGTCTCAACTTTTCATGAGGCCTGTTGACTTTATTTCTGTTTCAATATGACTTGGAGATTGGGGGATTCACAGCAGGCATGATTTGATTCCAATTTTGTGTTCTGACATTTGAGAGCAATCTGATTCAATCTGAGTTGCTATGAAATTTGATTTGGGAGGAAAATCCATCCACACTATAATGGGGAAAATTCAGGCATGTTTTAATTTTTTGCTAGAATGGGATGAATATAATAGAAATGGTAAATGCTTCAAAGGACATTAATTAAAGATGACTTTAGTTGGGTACCTTCAAAGATGTTACAACAATACATTTTTAAGTGTCTTCCATCAACCTCTTTCAGGACAGAAATGTTGGTGAAGAAAGGACAATACTTTTTAATATGGTCAGTAATAATATGAACAATTGTATACAAAGCAGTGCAGGTTTTTAGATCAGGGCGTTTTCAAATATATTTAAACAAATTCAATTGCACTAACTCTACACACCATATATGCACAGTTCTCCAAAAGTACATAAAGTGGTGATAGGATGAACCTGAAATAGCTGTAAATAGTTTGTAAAAAGAGAGCCCAAACTGAAAGAAGTCCTTGGTGATACTTTCTGTCCAGCCTGAACTTGGAAAAAGAAGGAAGGAAGGAAAGAAAGAAAGAAAGAAAGAAAGAAAGAAAGAAAGAAAGGGGTTTATGTTGTATTTAGAGGAAAGAGACTTTCTCCCTTAAGCAGCTAGCATGTCTTCCCGCTTGAAAAGTGTTCCCACATACTTTTGGAGTGGGAAGTCCTCTCCTTTTTCACTAGAAGAGAAAAGTTGGGCAGTTATTTCCTGACCACTGGAAAAATGGAGCATAACCCAGACTAGGGCTATGCATGTTTCAGTAATGGTTTTGAAGAAGTGATTTAGACAACACAGGTTACAATGAATGTAACAGTCCTTTAAAGCAACTACAGTGGTACCTCTACTTACAAACTTAATTCGTTCCGTGACCAGGTTCTTAAGTAGAAAACTTTGTAAGAGAAGCATTTTTTCCCATAGGAATCAATGTACAGTAAAAGTAAATAATGCGTGCGATTGGGGAACCCACAGGGAGGGTGGAGGTCCTGTTTCCTCCCAAGAGATTCCTAGAGAGGCCCCACGGAGGCTTCTCCACGCCTTTTCTGGCCCTGTTTCCTCCCAGGAGATTCCTAAAGAAGCCCCATGGAGGTTTCGCCCTGCCTTTTCCGGTTATAGTTTTGGAGGCTTGGGTTTGTAAATGGAAAATGGTTCTTAAGAAGAGGCAAAAAAACCCCTTGAACACCCAGAAAAGTTCATCTAGAAAAGTTCGTAAGTAGAGGCGTTTGTAGGTAGACGTACCACTGTATGTCTTTTTTCAGGTGGAAAACACGAATAAGTTGATTTATTCAATTAGAATTTCACTTCTGCATTTTTCTCCAAAAGATGAATTTTAGCACTGTGTTTTAGATCAGAGTTCCCCAATATTTCCAACTTTGCAGACCAGTGGGGGGAGGAGATAGTATGCACAAGTGGCTGGCAAGCACACGTGCCTGATGCTCATATAAATGTGCATGTGTTCACCCACTCCTAACCCAAGTGAGGTATGTGTGCATGCGCTTGCGGGCCCTTTTCATGGCCCAGTTGCAAACCCCTCGCAACCCACTAGTGGGCCCTAGCCACAAGTTGGGGACTCCTGTTTTTGACTACTGTACACTATGTGGGGCTTGTGAGAATTATTAGTAATTGACACTGGTATTAAATGTGGCTAAGTTATTGACACATACTATGTAGATCATTGGATACCTTTTCTACTTTATTCTGATGTATGCGCATATCCTGCATTTCTATTTAGAGATCACACTATAGCTTCACTATATATTTGGAACGAACCAACCTTTTTAATATCTAAAAGGTCTGAGGATATCTGAGATATTGTTTTTACTTCAATGTTTAACATCTAATGAGGTTTATCAACATAGTACATTAGATTGATGCACACGTGGCAACATTTCATTTGTCATAAGAAGAACATACTGATCCAATATTTCCCTAGCTTTAATGGGCTATAATGAAGACATAAACTTGGATTAAATTATATAGAATCCTGGGGATCTTTTGGACAGAAAAACAATCTTCCCATTAAAAATCTTGAGAATACCAGCTTGTCTCTTTAAAGTTGATTTACTTCAGGAATATACAAGATAAGAGCCCTGAAAACCTTGGATACAGTTTCTAGAATCCCCCCAAAAGTTGTCACCAAAGCCTTCAATTTTAACAGAAGAAAGTGGAAGAATTTGTACTTAACTGTCTATTTAATTGGAATTTAATTTAAATCAAATGTCCTTTTCCAACCACTTCTGACTTCTATCACCCTGATCCTTGATATATCAAGTAAGTAAGGGGCGTGCATAAGTGCACAATTGCGCCTACTGTCCCTGCCTTACTGTTCTATTGTCTTAATTTACCCATACCTACTTTATTTATGTTTATATTTATACCAACACCTGCTATTCTGTACATGTTTTTGACAAACAAACAAATAAATATACTGCTCAAAACCTAAATTTTGCAATCTTCCTGTGGAAAAAAATTGATGGAAGTGAGAAAACAAAAAAACGAGATATAAAACTACCTACACTTTCAGTCTCCAGGGTTCAGTGTCTTAATAGCTGAAGACTAATTCTTTCACATATAGCAGATTATGTCAGGGAAAGTTGTAAAGTCCTCCCCACTGAGAAATCTTGGAGGGGTTGGGGGAATCTAACTCACAGTAGGAAGAACTGTATTTTGCTCTTGATCTTTGTCTACCAAATGTTGGGGTGTTGATCTACCTATCTTATATGCACAATTCTCAAGTAATGATTTTCAAAGCAATCTGGAGAAGATCATTCCATATGTCATGCAGAACAATTTAACATTTCATTGGAGATGGTTTGCATCCCTGTATGGCTGGTCTCATCGTACATCCAGTACTTGAAATGGAATGGTTTAAGATAATATAAAGGCTTGAATTTTATTTGTCCATCTGTAGACTATGGATGAATTCCAGGTTTCACAGTATTTTCAAATATACTTTTCTATCTATATACTGAAGACACGTCTATATCCATTGTGCATTTGGGATTAAATGCCTCTGTGACCTGCAGCTAAGTGAAAGACTACAGACATTAAGCCTGAAGTTTGTACCTCTACTACAAGTACAGTATATTTGCTAACAGGGCTGGCATTTCATTTTTCTCAGCAAAACTATAAGACTTGGAAAGTGAAACAATCCACTTTTTAATAAGAGTAAATAGCTTTATAGAATAACAGTCAAACTTTTCATTTTGCTTTTATCATTTGAAAACTTACATATTCCTTTCATAACAGAAGCTAGTGCTCTTTTTTTTATAAAAAAGCAGAAACAAAATCTGTTCCTTGCCCAATATTCAAGGGATATTGCAGAACAACTTGGGAAACATATTTTGAATTCAAAATCCCACATGTTCATGCCACAAATATGCTTCTGAAATTTGAATTGAAGTAAAAAGCTGAACCATACTGTGAAAATCACATTGCCAATAAAACCTTACAAAAATCCCATAATTTTTACTTTGCTCTTTATTCTTTAATGATATGTTTATTTGTAAACATATTTTAGGGTGGGGGGAACAAAGGCAAATATATACATCTCTGCTAAATCTTTAGTTGTCAAATGCTATTGTATAATTTATTATTCCAACAGTTAACAGCCTATTTTCTGAAAAAAAAGATTTGCAAGTTAAAGATGCTCAAAAAAATTTAATAACTAGGATAGCATAATTAGAAAGGGAACAGTCAGGGAATCAAAGGTTTGAGGGGACAGAATGTTTTAGCAAGCAGATTAGATAAGGAGGTCCCTAGCTTTTTTTGCTGAGATCTTCAGCTATTTCCATCTTTTGGAGATATTTAAGAGAACCCTGGAAAGGTACTATGCTGCTACTACATGTTCCTGGGAGAAACTGTACGATCATTGGGACATTTAGAGACCCTGTGAAGTCCTCTGCTAAGTACAGGGAATCCAAATTAAAACACTCAAAATGTGTTTAGCCTTATCCTCTGCTTAAATGCATACAGTGAAAGGAAATCTAAAAGTTCTCTGATTCAACTTTTTAACTGATCTTATTGTTTGGAAGTGCATTTTTTTCTTGTCTAATACTTGCTAAGAATCCATTTTAAAAGCGTTGCTCTGCATCTATACTTGGAATGATGGAAAATAGATCTTCATTCTTCATCATTAAAATATCTATAAAATAACAGATTTCTTCCCAGTCTTCTTTTTCTGAGGCTAATCATTTTCAGTTCCTTCAGTTTCTTCTCCTGTTGTTGTTGTTTATCACAATTGTTACTCTACTCTGAATCTGTTCCAGTATATCTGAATCCTTAAAAAGTGATATCCAAAACTTAATACGGTGGTTAAGATAGGGTCTTCCCCCAAATAGAACGGCTTGGAACTATTATTTGTCATGATTTATAAACAATATTTCTATTAATGCAACCTAAAACTACAGTGCATTGATCTCTTTTTCATTCACATATTCATTTTTCAGTTTCTTGCTATTACACAATCCTTTTCACAAATTCTATCGCCATATCATGAAGTAAGAGTCAACTGCTAGCAAGGAGAATTTCAATATATAGAATAAGGTCAGGAAGCCTTTTTCTACTTTGCCCAAGACACCATAACATCACTGAGTCAGTCCTGGAATTAGACTTCATATTAGACTTGTCTTCCACAAACTGTTACCTTTTAGACGTTTTGGAGTTTCTGGCACCAAGATTTTTTCCACAACATAGCTTTTGGTTGAATTATGGTGGTTACAGTTACAAAATATAGGAGGTAAAATTTGTAGCTCAGGAATGAATATCTCCGGGACCGCCTTCTGCCGCACGAATCCCAGCAGCCGATTAGGTCCCACAGAGTTGGCCTTCTCCGGGTCCCATCGACTAAACAATGTCGTCTGGCGGGTCTCAGGGGAAGAGCCTTCTCTGTGGCGGCCCCGACTCTCTGGAACCAGCTCCCTCCGGAGATTAGAACTGCCCCCACCCTCCTTGCCTTTCGTAAACTCCTTAAAACTCACCTCTGCCATCAGGCTTGGGGGAATTGAGGCATTCCCCCCTCCCCCGGGCCTATAAAATTTATGTATGGTATGTCTGTGTGTATGTATGTCTGGTTTAATAATGGGTTTTTAAAAAATTTTAAATTTATTAGATCTGTTGTGAATTGTTTTATTGTATGTTGTGAGCCGCCCAGAGTCTACAGAGAGAGGCGGCATACAAATCTAATAAATAAATAAATATCCTTAGTGGTCTCTGAGCTTGGTTGTTTGCTGGCAGATGTTTCATTCCCAAACTAGGTAACATCATCTGTAGAGATATATCGCAGTCCCAGCATATGTAGACAGCAACAGGTTGGCTCATTTCCTTCATATCTTTCCCTAAAAGAGATAAATGGTTGAAATCATAGCTGTTGAATATCTCTCAATTTGTGCTACAAAGCAATGGTAGTTGGCCATTGAGATAAGGTTTTAATTTAGGAGTTTCTTGCCTCCCTCATTTATCTTTGTCTCTTCGTGTTGTTATTATTACTCCCCTACCTTCAGTGCATCCAGCTCTTTCTTGGAGTCTGACATTTTCTATTTGGTGGCTTTTAAGGAATATGGATTTTAAGAAGAAGTATAATTTATGTTCTGCCCTTTAATGATGCACCTTTTAACCAATGAAAGAACAGCACTGCATTTCTATACATATAGCCCTGCTGTCCCGGTTGAAGTAGATCATTTTAGCAAAGGAAAACAAAAGGTTGTCTGCAGTGGGTATCTCTCGGCCAGGGAAGCTACTTTGTCTTAATTACCTCAGGATGAGAGACTGCCCCTGAAGCAATCATCTTTGTTTGTTAACACACCCTATCGGCTCCACTGCTCTGTATAAATAAAACATGACCAAGATTACAATGTCATGTTCTTCTGCATTGCATACTCTGGTAACTGCTCAAGCTGCATTGCAAAAACATCCCAGAGCAGTCTGGTGCATATCAGAGGGCATCAAGGAATATTATTCATTCCTAAGCAACCACATGCAAACTTGTTTCTAATATTAAACTCAATTGTTTGCTCAAACGTTAAAAAGAAGTGCACAAAACTCACTTCGTTTTGCTTTTGTTTCGGTTAAACCAGAGGTCCCCAACCTTTTTTGCACCAGGGACCGGCTTTCAGCTAGACCAGTTTTCCATGGCCCGGTGGGGGGGGGGGGGGAGGGAGAGCTAGCTGTCAGCGGCGCCGTAAAAGGGGCGATCAAGAGAGGAATGGGTGAATGAATGGACGGAGGGTGGGAAGGAAGGAAGGAAAGAGGGAAGGGACAGGAACAAAAGAAGGGTGCAAAGGAAGCAAGGAAAGGTGTGAAAGGGGAGAGTAAGAGAGGAAGGAGTGAAAGAAGGGAATGAGGGAGGAAGGAAGGGAGGAAGGAAAAGGAAAGCAAGAAATGGAGGGAGGAAAGGAAGGAAAGAAAGAAAGAAAGAAAGAAAGGGGGAAGGGACAGGAACAGAGGAAGGAAGGAAGCAAGGAAATTATGAAAGGGGAGAGTAAGGGAAGAAGGTAGGAAGGAGAAAGAAAAGAAGAAATAGAGGAAGGGAAGGTAAAAGAGAGAAAGAAAAAGAGCAAGAAAGAAAGCAAGAAAGAGAAAGAAAGAAAGAAAGGCAACTTCAAAGAAAGGCTCACTGAGCATCTCTCACTCTCTCTCTCTTTCTATCCCTCTTTCTTTCTTTCTCTTCCTTTCTCTCTCTCCTCTTCCTTTATCTCCTCTCTCTCTCCCTCTCTCTTTCTCTCCCCCTCTCTCCCCCTTTCCCTCTCTCCCTCTCTTGCTATCTCTCCCCCCTCTCCCTCTCTCTTTCTCCCTCTCCCTCTCTTTCTCTCTCTCCCCCCTCTCTCTTTCTCTCTCTCTCCCCCTCTTTCTCTCTCTTCTTCTCACTTTCTCTCTCTTGTTTTCTTTCTGTCTCTTTTGCTTTCTCTCTCTCTCACTCTTTCTTGTTTTCTTTCTCACGCTCTTTCTCTCTCTTGTTCTCTCTCTTGCTATCTCTTTCTCTCCCCCCCCCCTTTCTCACTCTCTCTTTCTCACTTTCTCTCTATCTTGCTGTCTGTTGCTCTCACTCACTCTCGTTCTCTCTCCATTCTTCTCAGCGATGACGCGCGCACGCCCTGCCCGCCTCACCTTTGCGAGAGCACTTTCGCCCCGGGCTCTCAGCAAGGGGGTTTGGAGGAGAGGCGGGGCCGGCGAAGGTGATATTGAATGTCGGGGGAGAACGGGCGGCTGCAAGCGCTCCCTATCCCCCTGCTAGCCCACTCGGAATATTCAAAATAAGAAAAGCCTTCGCCGGCAAAGGTTTTTCTTATTTTGAATATTCCGAGTGGGCTAGCAGGGAGATAGGGAGCGCGTGCAAATACCCGTTCTCCCCCGACATTCAATATCACCTTCGCCGGCCTCCGCTGAGGAAAGCCTTTGCCGGCATTTCCTCTCGTTGTCAAGGAGGCGCAGCGGCGGGCGGAGAGAGGGAAGGAGGGGGGGGGGGGCAGCGGCGTCCCTCCTGGCCTTGGCGGGCCGCCCAACCCTCCCCACCTCCTGCAAACGCGGCGGGCGGCGGGGGGGAGAGCGAGGAGCCGGTTCCGGCGGGCGCGGGGCTTGGCTGGCTGGCGGGGGGAGCGCCGCTGGTGATGCGGAAAGGCCGAGGGGGCCCTGGCGCCGCGGACCGGCTGAAAAGCTCCAACGGCCCGGTCCCGGTCCGCGGACCGGCGGTTGGGGACCTCTGGGTTAAACACCAAACTGACAAGGATGCATGGTGGCATGTATAATAATAATAATAATAATAATAATAATAATAATAATAATAATAATAATAATAATAATAATTTATTAGATTTGTATGCCGCCCCTCTCCGAAGACTCGGGGCGGCTCACAACAATAATCAAAGACAATATAACATTGCAACAAATCTAATATTTAAAAGAGAAAGATATATAAAACCCCAACAATTAAAAACCATGCAACACATACAGACCAAAACATAAAATATAAAAGCCTTGGGGAGGTGTCTCAGTTCCCCCATGCCTGGCAATATAGGTGGGTCTTGAGTAATTTGCGAAAGACAAGGAATGTGGGGACCATTCTAATCTCTGGGGGGAGTTGATTCCAGAGGGCCGGGGCCTCCACAGAGAAGGCTCTTCCCCTGGGGCCCGCCAAACGACATTGTTTGGTCGACAGGACCTGGAGAAGGCCAACTCTGTGGGACCTTATCGGCCGCTGGGATTCGTGAGGTAGAAGGCGGTAAAGCTTTTATCTCCTTTCCCTTTAAAACTCCCTACTAATCATTTTTAGTGTGTGTGTGTATGTATGTTTTTATTTTATTTTTATTTATTTATTTTGTCCAATACACAATGAGGGTTTTAGTGGGTATACAGTATATATATATATACACACACATAGTAAAATACATGATGAAGGTTATAGAGGAGATACTCATAGTAAAGAATAGAAGAAGAGATATAGGAATAGAAGAAAGGTATAGGAGATATAGGAGAGCAATAGGGGACGGGGGATGGAAGGTATGCGCATCAAAAAGTATTGCAACTTAAAAACTGAAACATAATCAGGGGTGGGCTACTGCCTGGACGGGGGGTGGAATGCAGTGGGGCAACGAAAATGAAGCTCCATCCCAGAGCACCCAATTTCTACTGAAAGATGTTAAAAGAAGTTGCAGGGTGTCCTGCATAAGCCACTTCCACAGTGTGGCAGTAAAAATTTTGGTAGCCCTTCACTGAACGTAATATATGAGAGAGACTCATTACATGCAAGGCAAGATAGTTCAAGCCATGATTAGTTATAATTGTGATGATTATGGGGTACAGCTCATGAAAACTCCAAATCCACCATCTCAGAAAATTAGAACATTACATGCAATCAATAAAACTACTACCCTTTTGCAGCAATTACTGCCTCAAAGTGGCGTGGCATGGAAGCTATCAGCCTGTGGCACTGCTGAGGTGTTATGGAAGACCAGGATGCTTCAATAATGTCCTTTAGCTCTTCTGCAGTGTTCGGTCTCATGTCTCTCATCTTTCTCTTGGCAATGCCCCATAGATTCTCTGTGGGGTTCTGGTCAGATGTGTTTGCTGGCCAATCAAGCACAGTAATCCTATGGTAATTGAACCACTGCTTTTGGCAGTGTGGGTAGGTGACAAGTCCTGCTGGAAAATGAAGTCAGTATCTCCCCTTCTGCAGACCTCTCAAATATACTTAGTCAGAAAGAAACTTTGAGGAACATATTATAGGAAATGTTGACAGGAGATATAACTGTTTTCTCCCTTCCCCCTTTTTTTGGGTTGGATATAAATGCATCCGATCATTAAGGTTGTGCCAGCATCTCTGTGTTCCCTTGGTGCATGTTGGCACTCCAACGCTCAATCTGGGAACAAACATGCTTACATAATATGCATTAAAAAACAAATAAGTTTTGTTTGCCTCTTGAAATTGAGGAACAAGGTGGGGGAGAGAAATGAGAGAAAATTCATTTTGAAATAGCTTATTTTGTCCAAAGGGAGAGGATTTGATTTAGTTTACTGGTTATCTAAGTTATGAATTGTGCACAAGATTTGCTGTGAACCTCTTCTGAAGCAAAATTCTGTCACTCATGTCTGGTCAGGTGCTGGTTATAGAGAAGATATTACATGATAAGTTGTTACCTTTTAAAAATATTTTATAGTTTTTTTATATAAGCTATATTTCTGGTCGTGAATCAAGACACCACTCTTAATATAATATGAGAAATACAGTACATCCAGTGATGGGCCGCCAGTCGCATGCATGGAAGCAAAAAACTGGCGAAAATTGCCCAAATCTCGCTCACATGAGGATGCTCGCGCATACAAGATTTGGGTGATTTTTGCCTATTTCTTTGTTTCCATGCATATGCAGAAGCAACAAAACGGCAAAAATCACCAGTATCTTGCTGGTTGCACACATGCATGGCTCCAGACCTACCGGAGCCGTGCACCTGGGCACACAAGACGTACCGGAGCCTTGCACCTGGGCACACAAGACGTACCGGAGCCGTGCACCTGGGCACACGAGACGTACCGGAGCCTTGCACCTGGGCACACAAGACGTCCGTGGGAACCGCAATCTTTCTTTGAATTTTTTTTTGAATTTTTAACATTTTTTCCTTCTGAGCATGTGCAGAAGCTGAGTTCCAACACTGTCATCATCTTTTTTTCAGCTTGTTTTTTTTGCTATGTAGCACAGGAGGAAACAAACTGGCAGTGAGGTAAGTTAGAAACCACTTACAAATTCTAGTGTTTTCTTTTCTGTATTAGAAAGACTTCTATTTTGAGCGGGGCAATTGTAGCCCCTGTATATGTTCGATGTTTGTTTGTTTGTTTTGTTTGTCTTTTTATGAAAAAATAATAAAATATTATGGGGGGAAAAAGAAACCACCCCTGCTTGCCACCCCCGTGCTCCCTTTGGCTTCCAGGGGGTTGTAGGAGAAGTTTGCTAAGCCTAAAATGGAGTATGGGGTGTGTGTGTGCGGTGCCTCCATGCCCCTTTTGATTCCCAGGTATTGCTAGGTCTAGAACAATGTGCAGGGGATTGCATTGCCCCTGCCCCCATTTTGATTCCCAGGGGGCTGTAGGGAGGCATGCTAGGCCCAAAATAGGGTGCAGGGGGGAGGTGTGGTGCTTACCCCATGCCCCCTTTGGCTTCAGACTGCTTACAGGCTGCTAAGCTATCCTTGTTTAGGCTAAGCCAGGGGTCCCCAAACTTGGCAACATTAAGACTTGTGGACTTCAACTCCCAGAATACTCCAGCCAGCATAGCTTGTATATGCTGGCTGGAGAATCCTGGGAGTTGAAGTCCACAAGTCTTAAAGTTGCCAAGTTTGAAGAGCTCTGGGCTAAGCTAATCAACAGTGGAGCTCTAAGAATGACAGATGATTGCCAGCTTTTCTTCCTGCTACCAATGGAAGGGCTTCTTCACAGGGAGGGAGGGAAGGAGGGAGGGAGAGAAGCAGTGATGGGCTCCTACGGGTATGGTCAGGTACGCAGTACTGGTAGCAAAATTTTAGTCAGGTAAACAGTACCGGTAGCAAAATTTTGATTTTTTTTCTTTTTTTGCCTTCTGGGCTCTGGATATGATTTTCCTATTGCAGTAAATGAGGTTGAATGTGTATAATTTAGAAGAGCTATGCATGCGTGTGTGTACATACACTTTCTAGCAGATAATCAAAGGAACACAGTGGGGTAGCGAAAATGGAGCTCCACCCCAGAGCACCCAATTTGCACTGAAGGATGTTGAAACAAAATGCATAAGTCACACCGACAGTGTGGTAGTAAAATTTTTTGCAGCCCATCGCTGGAGAGAAGGGTCAATCCTTTTACTCGCGCTTTAACCTCAGTGTTTGGGGATCCCCACATGCACTGAGCATGATTTGAGAGCTCATTGAACGGGCTGTTAGCTATCCTTGCTAAGGCTAAGCTAATCAGCAGTGGAACTCTAAGAATGCAAGATGATCAATGGGTGTGTTCTCAGTTTCGAAACATCTGGCTATTAGAAACATAGAAACATAGAAGTCTGATGGCAGAAAAAGACCTCATGGTCCATCTAGTCTGCCCTTATACTATTTTCTGTATTTTATCTTAGGATGGATATATGTTTATCCCAGGCATGTTTAAATTCAGTTACTGTGGATTTATCTACCACGTCTGCTGGAAGTTTGTTCCAAGGATCTACTACTCTTTCAGTAAAATAATATTTTCTCATGTTGCTTTTGATCTTTCCCCCAACTAACTTCAGATTGTGTCCCCTTGTTCTTGTGTTCACTTTCCTATTAAAAACACTTCCCTCCTGAACCTTATTTAACCCTTTAATATATTTAAATGTTTCGATCATGTCCCCCCTTTTCCTTCTGTCCTCCAGACTATACAGATTGAGTTCATGAAGTCTTTCCTGATACGTTTTATGCTTAAGACCTTCCACCATTCTTGTAGCCCGTCTTTGGACCCGTTCAATTTTGTCAATATCTTTTTGTAGGTGAGGTCTCCAGAACTGAACACAGTATTCCAAATGTGGTCTCACCAGCATTCTATATAGTGGGATCATAATCTCCCTCTTCCTGCTTGTTATACCTCTAGCTATGCAGCCAAGCATCCTACTTGCTTTCCCTACCGCCTGACTGCACTGTTCACCCATTTTGAGACTGTCAGAAATCACTACCCCTAAATCCTTTTCTTTTGAAGTATTTGCCAACACAGAACTGCCAATACAATACTCAGATTGAGGATTCCTTTTCCCCAAGTGCATTATTTTACATTGGAAACATTAAACTGCAGTTTCCATTGCTTAGACCATTTATCTAGTAAAGCTAAATCATTTACCATATTACAGACGCCTCCAGGAATATCAACCCTATTGCACACTTTAGAGTCATCGGCAAATAGGCAAACCTTCCCTACCAAACCTTCCCCTATGTCACTCACAAATATATTAAAAAGAATAGGACCCAGAACAGACCCTTGTGGCACACCGCTTGTAACCTGACTCTGCTCAGAATACTCGCCATTAACAATAACTCTCTGATGTTTACGCTTCAGCCAGCTGCAAATCCATTGAACTATCCAGGGATTAAGTCCAATCTTCACTAATTTATCTATCAGCTCTTTATGTGGAACCGTATCAAAGGCTTTGCTGAAGTCCAGGTAGGCAATATCCACGGCACCACCTTCATCCAACACCTTTGTGACATAGTCAAAGAAATCAATGAGATTAGTCTGACATGATTTGCCTTCAGTAAAGCCATGCTGATTTGGGTCCAATAAGTTATTGTTTTTTAGGTGCTGATTTATCCTCTTTTTGAGTAGAGTCTCCATCATTTTAACTACAACTGATGTCAAGCTAACTGGCCTGTAGTTACCAGCTTCTTCTCTACTGCCCTTCTTGTGAATAGGCACAACACTGGCCATTCTCCAATCCTCAGGAACTTCTCCTGTTAACAAGGATTGGTTAAACAAATCAGTCAGGGGGGTAGTAATGACAGATTTGAGTTCTTTAAGAACTCTGGGGTGGATGCCATCTGGACCCATTGCCTTATTTATCTTTAATCGTTCAAGTTCTTCTAAGACATCGGCTTCTAAGATCACTGGAGCTGAATCCATACAGCTGGAAGCAATGCTATATCCCTCTATAGTATTATTTTGTAAGGTGTCAAAGACCTTCTGGGGTTCTTCACAGGAAGGGAGGGAGGGAGAGCGGGAGGGAAGGAGAAATAGAGATGGGAAGAGAGAGAGGGGAGGGGAGAAAGAAAGAAAGAAAGAAAGAGAAAAGATAGAAGGAAGAGAGACTAGAAAGAAAAAGAAAGGAAAGAAAGGAACAGAGAGAAAGGAAGAGAAAAAGAGAAAGAAAGAGGAAGGAAGGAAGGAAGGGGAAGAGAAGAGAGAGAGAGAAGAGAAAAGAAAGGAAGCACCATAACCCTGCCACTAAGTGTGTCTTCAGAACATACTTTGAAACAGCACAGCAATTTAGGCTGGAGGATATCTCAGAAGTCATCTAGTCCAATGGGTGTACACACATAGCATATATATATATACTGTATATAGGGTTAAATAGTATATTTTGGAGGTTCAGTAGTAGTAAATAGACAGGGAAATTGTATCTTGTTGAGGCCAGGCACCCTAACCCTAACCCTTGATGTGAGTAATGTCAAGTTGGCCATGCCCAACCAGTATGATGCTCATGTGACCTAGTCACATGATCACCCGGCAACCCCCGCCCAATCATTATGTATCAGTCAATCCACTGAAATAAGTGAAGAAGGTATGCTGGACATCACTGCAAGTTTCAGTATGTCATTTGAAACAAGCATACATTATTTACATTATTCATCTTGAAGACATTTTGTGCTTTGATGAGAAAAAGGGTCAAAAGCACGGACATGAATTATTGGTAGTATGAGGTGATAAAAATGCTATTTTAGTTCAACTCTGGGATTATTTGATGTATGTTTGGATTGCCTTTAGTAGATTTCGGTGGGTGGGAAGGAACAGAGAATGGGAGGAGTGGAAGAGAATTCCTAATAAGAATTCATATTCATTGGGATATATGTATAGGATTCGTGAATAATATGGAAGGCAATGAATTTAAATTTAAAATTAGGAACTGGAATACAAGTGCATTTTTAAAAATTAAACAAGTCCATTGTTTGCTAAAGTATCAGTGATACTAAGGGATGCATTCTTTTCCTATAAAGTACTCATTAAATCTTTTCATGGTTTCTGGGGGGGGGGGTTTCTAGATTTTTAATTAGTTAATTGGATTAAGATATTGTGTATTGTATATTTTATATGTTCTGAGCCGCCCCGAGTCCTTGGAGAGGGGCGGCATAGAAATCCAATAAATAAATAAATAATCTAAAGAAAAGGCTCATCAAAAAGAGCTACTGTAAGTAGATGATCTCATTGTATTATTTTTAGTTCTGTACACTATTGATAATTAATTTATCTAACATGATACTGATTTTCTGTGGGGGGGGGTTGGAAACATTTTTATATAATACACAACAAAAATTAATTAGATTTCAATTAACCCTTCTGTCCAAACAACATCCAAAATACTAAAAAAAAACCTTCTAATTCACTTAGGAGAAAAAGCAGTGATGGGCTACCAAAATTTTTACTACCACATTGTGGGCATGGCTTATGCAGGATGCCCTGCATTTCCCCCCAACATTTTTCAGTGCAAATTGGGTGCTCTGGGGTGGAGCTCCATTTTTGCTACCCCACTGCGTTCCCCCCCATCCGGGCAGTAGTCTGAGAAAAAGTTATATTTTTGATCAGCATAGATTTAAAAGAATTAATAAGCAAATTATTCTTTATTAAATGAACAAATATAAATATGACAGAATTGGGAAGCAGACTCTGCAAGTAAGAAATTAACATCAAATTATTTTTGCCAGTTCTCTGAAGCTGTTCTGCTCTTGGTTTTCACTTTGCCAATTAACATTTGTTAGGGAATATTTATGCATGAACAAATCAGTTATCTGTTACTTTCCTTGATGCAATTTGATGGCATTAGAAAGCTTGATATTCTTACAGTACAGATATAATTTTGTCCTGGGCCACTGTGGCCTGACATAGCTTTCGTTGTCTTAATTGCAGGTTCTCTTATTTCCTATCGCTGAGGTGTCACAAAGGATTTAACAGGATAATTACCAATGTTTATCATCACTTTTCCAGTTCTCTTCCTTCAATGTTCTAATAATACAAGATCCTGCTTCTGAACAATCATCTCAGTCATTATACATATCAAGCTAACTCGAAGTAACTTGAAAGCCATGTTGGGAAAAAAACCTCCAACTTATGGAGTAATAACATAAATGATTATTTTTATCTAATTATGTTAAACAATAAAAGAAAATGGAGCAATTGTAGCATGTATGATTTACATTAACTAATCAAAAACAAGCATAGTACACATGTACATAAATATATACATAAATACCAATACAGGAGAATATTTGTAGCTCGGCTGAAGTGAGACATCTTGGTGCTTTTCTTGCAGATGTTTCATTATCCAAACTAGGTAATATCATCAGGACTAGGTGCTCCTCAGAGAGCATCAAGGACTCCTCATACAGAAATAACTTGAACTCCAAGAAATATATATATATAGTCTTTATATTTTTAATTATACGCATAAAGTTCATAACAACCATCATTTTTGAAAAAAAGCTTTTCTGTGTCTGGGAGGGGAGAACATTTTTTTTCTAAGAGGGCCCATGTGACCTATTATTTTTGCAGCTTATTGCCTAGAACAGATGTTTCTTTCTATTTAAAGAAAATAGATGAATGGCAACTGTTATCTGATTAGAAGAGAAACCCTACAGACTCTATAGGTGCCACTGATTAGCTCATCCTTTATGGTCAAACATGGATTCATTAATTCATTCATTCATTTAAGGTGTGATGGCTCAGTGGCTTAATGACTCTGGAGATGGTCTCTCAAATGGTTTGAGTCCTAGCACTGTGGTGGGGTGCATTCCCATCACTTGCTTCAGCTTCATATAGCAGATTGAAAGCATTGAAAGTAGATACGTAAGTACCACTTCGATGGGGAGACAAACTGGTCCTCCATATGGTGGTTAGAATCACCAAACATTCCTGGCTGCAACATCCATTTGTGAGGCGGTTTTGGTGGAGAGAAGATCCTTGGATGATGCTGTAGGAAAAGCCGCTCATCTTTATTTATTTATTTATTTATTTATTAGCTTTGTATGCCGCCCCTCTCCGTAGACTCGGGGCGGCTCACAGTAATAATAACAATATATAACAAATCTAATAATTTAAGAGAAACACTAAAACCCCCATTATTAAAAGCAAACATACACACAAACATACCATACATAAACTGTATAGGCCCGGGGGAGATGTTTCAATTCCCCCATGCCTGACGGCAAAGGTGGGTTTTAAGGAATTTACGAAAGGCGAGGAGGGTGGGGGCAGTTCTAATCTCAGGGGAGAGCTGGTGCCAGAGGGTCAGGGCCGCCACAGAGAAGGCTCTTCCCCTGGGTCCCGCCAAACGGCATTGTTTAGTTGATGGGACCCGGAGAAGGCCAACTCTGTGGGACCTAATCGGTTGCTGGGATTCGTGCGGCAGAAGGCGGTCCTGGAGATAATCTCGTCCTGTGCCATGAAGGGCTTTATAGGTCATAACCAACACTTTGAATTGTGACTGGAAACTGATCGGCAACCAATGCAGACTGCGGAGTGTTGGTGTAACATGGGCATACCTAGGGAAGCCCATGATTGCTCTTGCAGCTGCATTCTGCACGATCTGAAGTTTCCGAACACTTTCTTTCTGGTGCAAAGCTAACTTGCTCTCCTGTAGTACATAAGAGCTGGTAAACTACTACTTTGCACTAGCATTGTAGTTGCTTGGCTAATGTAACAACGGTATACACTAAAGCAAATAAATAAACAAATTCCATGTTATCCCAAGTCTAACTGTAGAGGAATCATAGTAGAGAAGTCATGGTCACTGCTAAGACTGATCCTTTTGGAGATAAAGTTTGTTGGGACAAATCATAGGAGTCATTGAAGTTGTGTATTCAAAGCCTCCTTTCCTGCCAGATGTGACCCCTTGCATGGGGAATAAACTGTTTTCCCCTGGTGTTAACATATTCAATACATTGTATAATTTTCCAATCGTAGGCAGTGGGATTGATCATATTTTCCAGAAATTTCTCCCTATAGAATTTTATCTGTCACTAGCCATATTTAGTTTTTTTATATCTTTCTAACTTTCTAAATGCCTAGTTCTATACGGGCTTCAGTTTGTTACATCATTAAAACTTTATGGAATATTCTATCCTTTATTTTCTTTCCAAGCATTTTGTAAAACACTTTGTGAATGTGTATACTTAAGAAGTCGTTTGTGTGCAAGTGTGTAATAATACTGATCAAATTCATCAAGTAATTTTGAATGCTTTAATCCAATGATTTCTCTTTTGAATTACATTCCACTGTATAATTTAACATTTTCAGACTCGTTCACTGTATCAAATGTTTAGAGTTAGAATGACATGTGCAAAATATGGAGACGCAGTACCTTAAGAGGAATTATTGCAGATGGGGTGTCAAATAGCACATCAAAGAGCATCAAAAAATATTATAATCTATATCTCATGGGTTATTATCATAGCTCACTTATAATATTGTATATGTTGTGATCTCTGCCACTTTTAGGAATGGCTGGGGAAGATTCCAAGTGAAATACTGACTTAGGTTTCAAGTAAAATTGATTTCTTGAGGAGAAAACAATTAGATTATTTATCCAACTTTCTCCAGGGCAAGGGACATTCTAATAGAAAACATTTCATGGGAGTTCTATCAATAATATTTCCCATGGGAATTGACACGGAAAGCCACGGAGATTGTAGAATCTCTTTCACTTGTACTGGAGAAAGGATGATATTTATTTTCTAACAAAATAAGTGCAACAACAAATTGTAAACATTTTTACTGAGGAGAATTTCTCTGATATGTTATTTTACTTCTAAAGAATCCCCAAATTTTATGATGAAATAAGAAATGACGGAACAAAATGACATTTTTTAAAATTACCAGGACTGACTATTCATAAAGTATCTCCTTATATTAAATATGTAACGAAAGTACATTCATATGAAGGGGAAGGTATATTAATCTATAACAATTCAATTCTGGTCTGAATTTTATAATAGTTTCTTTCAGTTTCAGCATTTCATTAAGGACAAAATTTAATGATTATTTTTCTTTACTACCTCTCCAAAGAATGACAATGAAATAATTTAAAATACTATGATATGAGAATATGTTTAATAATTAAAATAGAAATATATTAAAGTCCATAATATAATTGGAAAATTCTAATTCCCAATTATAGAGAGACAGTTCAAAACTTTTCTCTATTCTTTCTCCATTTTAGAATGCTGACAATAAATAAGAACATTGTTTTTTCAAATGATTCTGGAGAAAATTCAAGAAGAAATAAAATACAGTGGTACCTCTACTTAAGAACTTAATTCATTCTGTGACCAGGTTCTTAAGTAGAAAACTTTGTAAGTAGAAGCAATTTTTCCCATAGGAATCAATGTAAAAGCAAATAATGTGTGCAAACCCATTAGGAAAGAAATAAAAGCTTGGAATTTGGGTGGGAGAAAGAGGAGGAAGAAGAGGAGGAGGATAGTCGCTGCCCAGAACGAAGAGAGCCTTTCTTTTCTCTGGCCGCTGGCAGAGGTTTATTCCCTCTCCAAGTGTCCAGAGAAAGGAAAACGCTCTGTTCTCTCTGGGCTGACAAAGCCTCCTTAAGCGCCACCAAAAGGCTCCTCTGGCAGCCCAGAAAAACCCTTGATGGCCGGGATTAAAGAGGAAATGGCAGGAAACTGGCTGGGCCTTCATGCTGCTCTCAAATTTCTTGGGAAATTTTTTCAGGCTCGGGTTCTTAAGTAGAAAATGGTTCTTAAGAAGAGGCAAAAAAAATCTTGAACTTTTCTAGATAAGAACCTGGTTCTTATCTAGAAAAGTTCTTAAGTAGAGGTACCACTGTAACTTGTTCCAGTGAGAAAAAAGGAAAAGCAAGTGATACATGCACAGGTGAGAAGATAAAAGAAGCTGGTAATGCACAATTAGAAATCACAGTAAATAAAATTGGGATATCCTTGTGGGCAAAGTGGAGAGAGGGGTTGAAATCTTGAAATGGATTTCTTTAGCCACCTTCATTTTCAGCTAGTTTGTGCAAGGGTTTAGTCTACTGGGGCATCGGCTGTGAATAGAGAATTAAGAATGTAAATATTCATCATGGTACCTTGACATCTGAAAACTGCACACATTGTGAAAATATTCTCTGGCTTATTATTAAGTCCTTCAAACTGTGGAGGCTCATAAAATGCCCTTCTCCTTATCTCTTGTCATGTCACATTTGTGTGCCTCTGGGAGAAAAAAATGTGTTTTTGGCACCCCCATCCCCCTGCGATAATTACAAATATACTTTATTTAGGTCATAGCAACTAGGACTATTGCACTTCCTAGAGATTCATTTTATTAACTTCAGAATTTAGGCTCTTATCTTGACAAATGATTTGGCATCATTTTGGATGCTTTCTTCCGTCGATATTCAGTTTAGTTAGAACAGGTAAAAACACAATTTTTCTAGAGAGTCATAGATGGCTGGAATAACACAAAAAAGAGGGAGGACCGAAATATCTATTGCAGTTGTTAAATGGATGGTTGACTCTCTCTCTCCCTCTCTTTCTCTCCTCCCCTCCACTGTTTGTGTGTGTGTGGCATTGGTAGAGTAAGACTTCATGATAAATATATTATGATGGGTCTATGAAATCATTACAGCTCTTGGAACAAGCACTTTAGTTGGCTTTCATTTGTAAATCTCATGAGTCTTTCACAATTTGATGGCCCTCCTTCAGGGGAAACCTTCAGAAAATGGAGAGTGTCATTCTACACAGTAAATGCAATTGGCAAGTCTCTTTCTTTTTCTCTGATGGGATTGCCAGTAAACTATTAAGGTATGATGCAATGATGGGGATGAAAAGCAGTTTTAGCATTCAGGCAAATGCACCATGAAGTTTATGCACAATAGCAAGGATGAAGTTTGACTGATGATAGTAGAATGATAATGTAACATCTTACCTTAACATAGTTTGGGCTGCCAATGTTAACAATTTGACTTGGGGAAGTTTCTGGAAATTTTGGTCCTATCTCATCTGGCTGGGTACCAAGTTGAAAAAGGATGCGTTGTGGCCAAGATCACACAATAGAGTAACTCAGGATTTATTTTCCTACATAAAAGAAAGTGGGAAAGTGTCAATTTGCAAATCGATATGATTTTCCCACTTAGGGAAGTAGTCAATTTGCAGACACTCTGAAATGAACGCGACAGATTTATTATGGCAAGTTCCACCACACTGTTTGTCCATTTTATTGTTTTAGGTATTGCAATAGTTGCTGAGAGTGAGATACAGTCTGTTTCCAGTGAGTGACAACAAGAACACTACATTCTTCTTCCTTTGGTATAAAAACTATAAATATTTTTCTCCAAGGAACTGTTCTGTTCCTTTGTTTTATTGAAAATGTAGATGTAAGTCTGTTTTGCATGTAAGGAACAAATATGTAGTGTGTGTGTGTGTGTGTGTGTGAGTGTGTATATATATACACACACACAAAATGAAAAGAAGGACCAGGGGAGATATGATAGCATCGGGGTTTGCCACAAAGAAGAAGGGGTCAACCTATTCTCCAGAGCATCTGAGGGTAGAACAAGAAGCAATGGGTGGAAACTAAACAAGGAGAGAAGTAACTTAGAACTAAGGAAAATGCCTTTTCCTAAAGTATGTTATACTTTACCATTTGGGAAAAATGGCTATATCCAAAACTTCCAGCTATATCTCATTACCTTAGAACAGTGATGGAGAATCTTTTTTTCCTCGGGTGCCGAAAGAGCATGTGCACATGCTATCGTGCATATATGAGTGCCCACATCCATAATTCAATGGCTGGGGAGGGCGAAAATAGCTTCCCCCGCCTTGCGAAGGCCCTCTGGTAGCCAGAAATGGTCTGTTTCCCAATTTCTGGTGGGCGCAATAGGCTCGTGTTTCTCCCTCCCTAGGCTCCAAAGGCTTCCCTTGGATAATAATAATAATAATAATAATAATAATAATAATAATAATAATAATAATAATAATAATATTCTCCACTCTTGAATTTAATCATACTCTCCTTCTGTCATATTAGAAGTTACATTAACAATTCTTAGAAATCTCTGGAAAAAGCACCTCACAAACTTTATCTATTTCCTGGAGTACCAGCTTGTGCATCTTTGCTTTAGCTGAAATTAGTGGTACAACAATGTTTCAAAAGAATTATAAAATAGGTCTTTTCCACACATATAAAACACCACAAGTGTGTTTAGTTATTGTTACAATTCACCAGGGAACTTCAGGGATGCTAACTGAATTCGTTGTGGAAACCTGGCTTACCTCACAATACAAGTACTGTAGTTTAAGTAATGCCAACTTTCTATGAATACATTTGGCAGGCCTAGAGAGAATGTTTCATTATACCTCAAAAATATAAACAAGGGTAATGTTCACATCATGTATTCAGCATGTAGACAGCTCAGACTAACTAAGTGGTCTTCTGGCTCCAAGTGCTTTGATTGTTTGCTTAGCTCTCTTCTGCACCATAATCAAAGATAGGAGAGACCCAACAGAGTGACATGATTGGGTCAAAATAGTAAAACCAAGGTATGCATCTGAAGAATTGGCCATTACTAGATTAGGATTAGATTATTTATTTATTTTGTTTATTAGCTGGACTTCTATGCCACCCCTCTCTGAGGACTCAGGGTGGCTCACAACATATAATAAACAATATACAATATCTTGGATCCAATTAATTATTTAAAATCTAAAACCCAAAAAATCCCATAAAAATCCCATTCCATTCGCTCAACATTCTCTCAACACATTCATTGGCCAGGGAACAAGAATCAATTGGCCCCAAGCCTGGTGGCATAAATGAGTCTTCAGACTTACAGAAGGCAAGGAGGGTGGGGGCAATATGAATCTCTGGGGGGAGCTGATTCCAGAGGGTCAGGGCCCCAACAGAGAAGGCTCTCCCCCTAGGTCCTGCCAAACAATATTGTCTAGTTGGAGAAAGCCGACTCTGTGGGATCTGACCGGTCGCTGTGATTCATGCAGCAGAAGGCGGTCTCAGAAGTATTAGGAGTTATAATATGACCATAACAAATTTATGCAGACTAGACTTGACTGGACTGGACTGGACTGGAATGGAATGGAATGGAATGGAATGGAATGGAACGGAACAGAATAGAATAGAATAGAATTCTTTATTGGCCGAGTGTGATTGGACACACAAGGAATTTGTCTTTGGTACATAGGCGCTGAGTGTACATAAAAGCAAATATACATAATGTACAAAAAATACTACTGACAGAAATTTTGCACTTTAAAATATTTACTCTATTTTGTGTACAATTGAACTATAGAAAGTGTCGCCACCAGATGTGGTCTTGCCAGCTATTTAAATACTGCAGACAAATTAAGGAAGGATAAAGCTATTGATGACTACAAATCAATAATGGTTATATTATTCTGAGGCAACGTGCTTCTAAATTCCAGATGCTACTATGGGAAGAGGATGTTGTGCAAATTAAACCTTGGTCTGATCCAGCAAGGCTCTTAGTTTGATCTCTAGGGAACTGGAATGCCACTGAACTCATGACAGTGATACTAACAAAGCACTTGTTAAAATAATGTAATTCATAAGAAAAAAAACCCCTTCTATCTTGATCTTTTGGTGCACTCATTCTTTAAAATGAGAGACAGAACTGTTAAACATAGGGAAGTGAGCCTTTGTTTTACGCAGCAAAGGCCCAGTGCTTCCTTTGACTGTGCGATCACCAAGAGAGTGGTGCCAGGTCATAGGAGTTCAGCCGACTGCTGTAGAGTAGAAAAGGCATGCCTGCCGTCTCTTCAAGACATCAAACTTTGGCAATTCAACATTGCCCTTGGCTCTGAAGGAAAATCACCACAGGTTGAAAGCTCTTAAGTCCTCTTCCAGTCAAAAGAGGAAGGGGAGAGAACCAAGTTGGAACACAGACAACCATTGCTAATTGTTCACATTACCTGTAACAAACCTTCATGTTGCTTTGAAAACAACAACAACAACAACAACAATTACTTACGCCTTCTGCTGCATGAATCCCAGCGACCGGTTAGGTCCCAAAGAGTTGGCCTTCTCTGGGTCCTGTTGGCTAGACAATCTCGTCTGGCGGGATCCAGGGGAAGAGCCTTCTCTGTGGTGGCCCCAGCCCTCTGGAATTAGCTACCTCCAGAGATTCGCACTGCCCCCACCCTCCTTGCCTTTCGCAAGAGCCTCAAAACTCATTTATGTCATCAGACATGGGGCAATTAGATCAAGCCCCCTTCCTCTCTTTACAAGATGTAACGTGTGGTTGTGAATGAATTGGTTGACTGTTTTTTTTATTATATATGGGATTTTAGTAGTAACTTTTAATTAATTAGATTTGTTGTTGTGTTGCTTTTGTACCCTGTGAGCCACCTCGAGTCTTCAGAGAAGGGTGGCATACAGATCTAATTAATAATAATAATAATTAATAATAATAATAATAATAATAATAGCAACAACAACAACAATAACAACAAAAACAACATTGTATTTAGAAGGCTGTTGGTGATGTTCAACATATACCATTACAACAAAATAAAAGGATAAATTGACTTACTTATTGTGAGTCTGGTGGCTTTTATAATGTGGTTTTTATAATAACAAGCACACAATGTTAATACAACATAGTTTAGGATTTAAAAAGGGGAACAAGTTGACTTAGGAAATGAGAAATAAAATTAGGGCCAGCCTAATCTGAGGCAGAATGTGGCAGCTGCTTCAGGCAATATAATGGCTCATTGCTGAAAGGCAGAGCTACGTCTCATATGTTTGGTCCTGATCCTTAAACTGCAAATTCACAACTCATGCCTTTGAAAATCTTCGATGTGGATTTTCCTAAAAGTTTATTTTATTTATTTTATTTATTTATTTTGTCCAATACACAATACACATTGAAGAAAATAGATATGTAGTAATATATATAAGGAAAAGGATAGAAGAAAAGATATAAAAATAGAGGAGAAGATATATGAAAGGAAGAAAAGATATATGAGATAAAGGAGAGACAATTGACAGGGGACGGAAGGCACACTAGTGCACTTATGTACGCCCCTTACTGACCTCTTAGGAACCTGGAGAGGTCAATCGTGGAAAAATGATGGGGGTTAGGGGTTGACACTACTGAGTCCAGTAATGAGTTCCACGCTTGGACAACTCGATTGCTGAAGTCATATTTTTTACAGTCAAGTTTGGAGCGGTTAATATTAAGTTTGAATCTGTTGCGTGCTCTTATGTTGTTGCGATTGAAGTAGTAGTTGTAGTCATTGACAGGCAGGATGTTGCAGTATATGATCTTGTGGGCAATACTTAGATCATGTTTTAGGCATCGTAGTTCTAAGCTTTCTAGACCCAGGATTGTTAGTCTACTTTCGTAGGGTATTCTGTTTTGAGTGGAGGAGTGAAGGGCTCTTCTGGTGAAGTATCTTTGGACATTTTCGAGGGTGTTGATGTCTGAGATGTGGTATGGGTTCCAAGGATGGGTCTGGCAAAAGTTTTGTAGACTGTACAAAAGATAACCAGAGCAGAAGCTACGTAGGATCAAGTTAACAAATTCTTATTAAACTATGATTTGTAATACAACAGAGAAAGGAAATTAGTAAATATTAGAACTGGACAGCTGGTCATGTTAAATATATTTTTAAGTGAATGTAAAAGGGAAAAAAAAGGTTCTCTCTTGCTCTCCATTTATTTCCCCCAGCATTCTGTTGGACAAAGTGGTTTAAATTCACTCTCAGCTGGATCAGTGGAGATGTCAGGTTGTGTATTGGTTGTGCCAATTCCGGAGTTGGTGGGGGCACACTGCTCCCTGCCACTCATGTCCTAATCATCTCATATTTTGGAGTTCTATAGTATTGTCTACATGGGGCTGCCCTTGAAGAGTATCCAGAAGCTTCAGCTGGAGCAAAAATGCAGCAATCCAGGCCTCTAGAATAGTCCTATGCAACTTGTGATACACATTACACCTCTGTTCTACAAGCTGCATTGGTTGTCAATGAAGGAATCTTAAGGAATCTACTCTCCCTAGAAGTGAGGTTAGCTCCAACCCTGCAAGTCACTGCAAGTCACTCAAGACCTGGCTATGATATCAGGCTATGGTCTCTTGTGAGATGTTTGGGATTATACAAATATACTAATATATTAATGAATGAATTGTTAAGGAGTGTGCAGAACCCTTGAGTTATCAAGCACATGCACAGAGGAAATGTAAAATTATAGCAGATATCCAGGAGATATGAGTAATTATTCAGTCATACAAAAACAGATATATTAAAGTTCCATTAGTGTTTACTTTTTAGAAATAGTATAGCCTAGTTAAACAGTCCAGTAATACACATTCAAATCAATCAATATCTATCAATACAATACTATTACAATCCTGTCTTTGTCTTAAATATCCGACATACTGTACATTACAGTTTACAAATACATCAAACTACTACAGAGGTTACTTATGACTTTGACCAACCAATCCCCCACTGCGGGGAGGCAGAATCGATTAGGAGGTTCCACCCCAGGCGCCTAATAGACCCGGATGGGTTTCAGAGGGAGCTTGGGGTAATTCCTGACATGTTTGTCTGTAGTCCAGCTGAGTCTCTGGTGACAGCATGGAATAATGCTGCGTTATGGGCTCTGGACCAGATTGCGTCTTTGCGGCCTTTCCAAAGTAGTAGACCCTGGAGATCGCCTTGGTTTAATAAGGAAATCTGGGGGATGAAATGCCAGAAGAGATGCCTACAGCAAGCATGGAGGGCCAGTAACTCTGAGCCTGACCGAACATGGGTAAGAGCCTATATTAGGACTTACCTTGTGGTGATAAAGGCGGCAAAGTCTGTGTACGTTACTAACCTTGTTGCATCTGCAGTTTCTCACCCAGCCCCCACCCCTGTTTAGGGTGACCTGTTCCCTCCTGAATAAAGTGGAAATGGTGGAACCCTTACAGGGTAGAGCTGAGGAATTTGTTCAGTTTCTTGCCGATAAAGTTGATGAGATTCAGAATGATCTGGACTCCAATTGGTAACCCCTGAGGAAGTGGACAAGGCCATGGGAGCTGTGAGTTCCTCCACCAGACTACTGGACTCGTGTCCCTCCTGGCTGGTTTTGGTCAGTCGGAAGGTGACACATGGCTGGATCCAGGTCAACGCTTCCTTGAGTGAGGGATCCTTTCCGCTGCCGTTGAAGGAAGTGGTTGTATGACCCTACTCAAGAAACCATCCCTGGATCCAGCCAAATTGAAGAACTATAGGCCAGTCTCCAATCTGCCCTTTTGGGGTAAGGTTGTTGAAAAGGTGATGGCACTCCACCTCCGGCAGTCCTGATTATCTGGACTCCTTTCAGTCTGATTTCAGGAGCTGTCACAGCACAGAAACCACTTTGGTTGTGCTGATGGATGATCTCTGGAGTGCCCAGGATAGGGGACATTCCTCTATCCTGGTACTCCTTGAGCTCTCAGTGGCCTTCAATACCATCGACCATGGTATCCTTCTGCGACGGCTTGGAGGGGTTAGGAGTGGGAGGCACTATTTTATGGTGGTTCTCTTATCTCTCTGGTCGTTCACAGTCAGTGTTAGTGGCCGAGCAGAGGTCCACCCCTCAGCCCCTCCTTTGTGGGGTGCTGCAGGGGTCTGTCTTCTCCCCTTTACTATTTAACATCTATATGAAGCCGCTGGGTGAGATCATCTGTCGGCATGGGGAGAGGTATCAGTACACTGATGATACCCAATTATACATCTCCACCCCATGCCAAATCAGTGAAGCGATGGATGTGATGTGCCAGTGCTTGGAAGCTGCAAGGGTCTAGATGGGGGCCAATAGGCTCAAGCTCAATTCAGACAAGACTGAGTGGCTGTGGGCATTTCCTCCAAAGTACTATTTGATCTGTCCGTCCATTGTTCTGGGGGGGAGAAACATTGACCTCCTCAGATAGAGTCTGCAACTTGGGTGTCCTCCTGGATCCACAGCTGAGCCTTGATCTCCACCTCTCAGCTGTGGCCTGGGGGACCTTTGCCCAGGTTCATCACGTTTACAAGTTGCGGCCCTACCTGGACCAGGAGGCTCTATGCACAGTCATTCAGGCCCTCATCATCTCCCATCTTGATTATTGCAATGCACTCTACATGGAGCTACCCGTGAAGAGTGTCCAGAGGCTCTAAATTGTCCAGAATGCAGCTGCGCGAGTTGTCATGGATGTATCTCAGTTTCATATGTGTGAATGACCAAATATAGATTAGTAACCCAAACTTGAACCCCCTGACCATTGCTCAGAACAGGCAATCAAATGGGAAGAAGCAACAGATATTAAAAAAGCAGTGGCATCATAACAAATAGTGTTACACAACATGGCTAGTAAAGTCAATGAAGGATACAGTGCCTTCTGGGAACCTATTAGATAATTCAAGCACGATGACAGCAAGAAAAGGTCTATTTGAACCCAGAACTATAATGAAGCAACTGAGATTTGGACAATTCTCTTCTGCCAGATGAAATGAATTTGGATCAGGATCTATTATTTGCAGCCAGAATGTTACAGTTTTATAAATGCAAGCCACTTGTTTTCAAGATGTAACTTGGAGTTTAAAACTTTTGGTAAAACCAAACAAACAGACAAACAAACAAAACCCCATTGCTTAAATGAAAAAGCAAATACACTAAACCTGTGACTGAATTACTGAAAATAATTTATTCTGTTCCCAAACTCTTAAGATTGCTATTCTGAATGGAAGACCTTGGAAGTTTCCTAAGAACCCCCACCTCTCACTGAATTCTGACATTCTCTTTGCTTTCACCCATGTCTGTAGCCACTGCTATTACTCCTTTACACCATGGATAGATAATAAGCCCCCTTTTCAGGAATAGAAAAAGCTCTTATACATTTTAATGTGACCTTAGACAGTGCCTTTCAGAAATCACAGGCACATCTGACTACACTTGAGGTTGAATTGAGCTAATGGCATTCACCTCATCTTTAGATGCAAAATTGGAAGATAAAAAGACCTTGATATGAAAAGGAAAGAGGAGAGGAGGGAGGGAGGAAAGAGAGGCAGATTAGAGATATTGCTTAAAAATCTTATGATTGCTAGTTGATAACAAAATGTCTCCTATTTCTGGGGGGGAAACCCTGTGGGCTTGCAAGATGTCCTCGTGCTTTTTATTTTTAATGATAGAATCTATTTTATTCCCTGGCCAAAAAAAAAATTTCAATGTTGCTGCATATGTGACCAGGAGATATGCTGACCTTTAGCAAATCTTATTTTAAAAAACTGATGGAACAGTTATTGCAATATTCCTTCCCTGTAAGATTAAAAAAGGAACTTTCTTCCTCTGTAATCAGAAGTGGATTAAATTTATTAAAGGTGCAGCAACTCATCCCCCTTTAGAAAAAAAATGACACTTGCCAGTCATATTTCATTATGAAAATCCATTTGAAGACATAGTTTCATTCCCCCACCCCCTGTATATAAAAAACATACCAAGGTATTAGAAAGTGAGCTGGTTACATTTATTTGAATCTGAAAGATATTTAGTGTTAACAAGAGGAGGACACTCAGTGCAAGTAATCAAAACAACAACAACAACAACAACAACAACAAAACAACAACAACAACAACTGGAGGCAGCAGAATAGAACAGAAATGACTAGAGAAAATTACTAAATACAAAGACCTACAAATAGAAATAGAACAACTGTGTCAAAAGAAAGCAAAGATAGTATCTGGGTGCAATCCCAAAACATCGGAAGCACCAGTTGGAATTGAGTAAACAACCATCAGTCAACTGCAAAAGGCAGCTTTACTCTGAACAGTTTACATCCTGCAACAACAACACTAAACAATAACATCTGCCTATCCAGTTCCTGGGAAGGACTCCATAGGTAGATAAAAATGCCAAATGTGATCTAAACATCTGACTGACTGTGCAACCAACGATAATAATGATTAATAAGCAAAAAGACAAAACATGTAGATACAATGCAAATAATACATTAGATAAAAAAAATATACTAAAGCTGAAAAGGTGTTGACAATAGAAGAAAATCTTCCTCAGAAGAGGGAGATTATATTGACATATAAGTTTTGATTTTAAAATAAAATAACTTCTTGTGCCAGAAGTCATTGTTTAATACTGAATATTGTTTGTCTCTCATTTCCATCTAGCAGTGAACATCTTTGCAATCTGAATAACGGCTAATAAGTAAGCGATAAGTTAATTCACTAGCTTTATATATACATTTTAAATCCATGAGTTTTTCAGGCAATGAATGTTTGGCGGCTTGTGAAGGTGGAGAATTTTCAAAGCAAACTAAATCTGCACTCAGTTTACTATGATTAAGTAGGAAAACATGGATCTGTCAAAATTCCCACCTGCGAAACCCATAGAATAATTGTTTCATGAGCTTGTAGAACTGGGAGTATGCCAATTGTCAAAACTCAATATTTCTCAAAGCTCTATGCTCTTCTAATCTCCTATCATTGGCATATTGATGGATGGTTTCTTTTTTGCTGGTAACACTGGGGAAGGAGAGAATTCATAGGTGGCCTCAATGAATTGGTGGCATCAGGATAGTGGTTATAACTGTGCAATTAGAAGCCCCCTTCCCTTTTTGCTCATGTGTCAGAGAAGCTGGGCTTTGATGACCACAGATTTTACATTATTTTTTGTTATTCACCCTCATGATTGTTTGTGTGACGTATTCTCTCTATACAGTGTTCCCTCGATTTTCATGGGTTCAAACTTCACGAAAAGTCTATACCACGGTTTTTCAAAATTATTAATTAAAAAATACTTCGTGGTTTTTTCCTCTATACCACGGTTTTTCCCATCCGATGATGTCATATGTCATCACAAAACTTTAGTCCGCCTTTAATAAATATTTTTTTAAATAAACTTCAATAAATAAACATGGTGAGTAATAATCTAAATGGTTGCTAAGAGAATGGTAAATTGCAATTTAGGGGTTTAAAGTGTTAAGGGATGGCTTGTGATACTGTCCATAGCCAAAAATGGTGTATTTACTTCCACATCTCTACTTCGCGGAAATTCGACTTTCATGGGCGGTCTCGGAACGCATCCCCTGTGGTTGAAGGTGAAATAGTGATTGACAGGTAGGGCAATGAGGCAGATAATTTTATGAGTAGTGTAGTTCTAAGCCCATTTGCAAGCAATGGGAATAATAGTGACAAATTTTATATAATACAACTGCCTCCTTAGTTTACTTTGTGGGTTAGTTAAATAATTAACAAAATCAAGGTACGGGATTTCAAACAAGTAAATGTGAGCATGTATGAAGTAGGATTTATATTCTACTTTTCCTTTAGGACCCTAATTCCTGTTTCCAATTTTCTCTTTGACAACATTTTTGTGAAGCAGCTTTGACTCACAGTGACTCATTCCACGATGCCCAATACGTTCCTAAGGAGACTTGAATTTGAATCTCTCTTTAGTTCACCAGACACCATAACCAGTTTGCCACTCATACCTGTTGTGGTTAGCTCTGGCCCAGTTCCTGCCCCAAGGACTGTGGATGTGGGGGAGACATCCACATGCTGCAGGCCTGTTTTGCCCCCGGTGATGAAGGCTCCTCTGACCAAGAAGACATGAGTGACAGGGAAGAGGAGAGTGTGGCAGACAGATCAGAAGGAGATCAATTATCTAGCTCCTCCTTGGATTCAGAACAAGAGTTAATGATACAGCCACGCATTCGGAGAGCGATGCATAGGCAACAACAACTGAGAGATTATTATCAAAGAAAATGAGGCCACCTGTGGTTGGGTGGGGCTGTGGTAATTAGTGAGGCTGCTATAAATAGCAGCCTGTGGGTTTGGCCATTGTGGAGGATTATCTGATCGTTGTGTTTCATGACTGCTTTACTGACTTTGACCTTTTGTGTGCTGATTTTTCCCCGCTTTGAAACTAAGCCAGAGCAAAGTGTGTTTCACTTTGTGAAAGAAGGACTGTGAATTGCCTCACAGCTAAGTATCACAGAACTGATAAGGGACTTGTACAAATTACCAGTTTGTTTGGAGACCAGTGCTCTTTGCTATACCAAAAGAGGGCTTAGTTTAAGTGAATTTTCATTATAAAGGACATTGTTTTGAATTTTCAAACATGTGTGTGTCTGAAATTTGTACCTGTGAATTTTTGGGAGAAGTTTACCAGAGACCCCAAAAGAACAATACCATTATAGTTTTCTTTCTGTTTTGTTTTCTCTTTTAAAAAACTTTTACCTAAGAAAAACTGAACATACAAAAACAATTAGGCAGAATTTTTACTTTTTAATCTATTAGCATGCAGAAAAGTCATGTGTGCCCTCCCCTCACAGTTAGGGGGAAAAAATGCAACCATGAAATCCACACCCGTAACCAATCTTAGATTACCACATAATTCTTCTGAATTTTAAAAAAATAGCCTTTACCACAGTACATAGAAGATCACTCTATTAAGCAAACATTTCTGCCATAATTTTATAAGTAATATTCAAAGGCTTCCCATTATTTTCTGTGATACAGTGAGGTGTCCAAAACACACTGACGGGAACACTTTCTAGCAAAAAAAATGTTTTCATTATTATTATATTAGTATGCAAAATGTGCGTGTCAGCAAGAGTTGGGAAGGGAGAAAGTGACTGGTAGCCTTGTCTTCCAGAGACTTGTAACATTATTTTAACTTGACTTCTATTGGCCTGAAGCCTGGGTAAGAATTACATTCATTTTTAATCTTGTTTCTCCAATTGGCAAAAGAAAAAATAAGTTGTCACTGAGATACACTGGCACTGAAGGGCCATTTTCTTAATTTCTTCTTTTCAGCACACATTGCAAAATATGCACTGCTATTTTCCCATACTTTTCATTTTTATGTTATTTGATTTATTTATGAGATATACGCTTAAAATACTTGATCTGACCTGCAGGAAAAAAAAATCTATGGAACATTTTCTGTGTGACCTTTTGAAAGATGGCTACCAATGGGGACGAGAAGCAAAGCAAATATGAAAGTCCTGTAATATACCCAATTATTAACTGTTAGAAACTGATATCCATGAATATTAATTGTTTGCACTATGACCCGAGATAACTATCATTATTAAGGTTGTATGAGCAGTTTGCTTCGAAATAGCTAAAATCCTGGGCTTTCCAAATCTCTTTAGATCTTTTTTAACATTTGTAATTATTTACAATTTGCAGATGCACTTCCTTTTAGATAAACAGTAACTAAAAATGGAAGATGATATAAGCAGTACTAGTTACTCTAAATTGAGATTTGAGATTACCAAATTGAACAAGATTAGTTATTCTCCGTACTGAAGGAGCGGGTCCAGCAGTCACATGGGTTGCTCATGTCCAATCCGGTGGAACTGAGCCTAGTATTAAAAAAGCTTGCCGGATCCGCCCCTTCCCCAGAATTCGCTCAGTTCGCATATCCTGCGGTTGTATTGTGATAGCTCGTTCAACATTCGTTCAACATTCTAACACCTTCCCTTCGATCTTTTCCTTCAAAAATAGTAAGACTGTTTATCCTTATTGGTTTTACTTGCACTAATAGCGCCAGCCGTTTGCGGCTCGGCTTTTTTCCCTTGGAGAAGTTGCGGTTTCGTTTTCCCCCGGCGGTTTTGCCGTGTACGATCCCCGCGGCCGCTTGTGGATTCTTTTAATCCTTTGGCCTGGAGGTTCTAGTGCAAGTATTAATTGATTGCCTTATTGATTCTCTATTGCATATATATTAAAGGGCTTAAAATATACCTCCTGCGGAGTGAGACGGCTTTCTAGTCTCCTGGACTTAGTCGATCGCTTCCCCTTTAAGGCATATTCGGAGCGATTTTTCGGCGCGAAGGCCTTCGCGCCCTTTTTAAATCTAGGCCTCTCGTGTTGGCCTCCTGCCAGCCGCGTAGGCCTCAGTCCACCGCGTGGATCCCGGAGCGGGCCTTGGGGGTCCCAGGCTAAATTCTCCACCGGCTAAGCCTCCAACCAGAGTGCCTTGGTTTACTTAATTGAAAAGTTTAGGGAGGCTGGCCCCGCTGGATTTGGGGGCACGATTGCCCAGATTGTCCTCACGTCTCAGCAGCTTCGAGGCCTCGAAGCAGGATCCATTCCTCTTGGGAAGTCCTTAAAATTCTTCTCCTTTTTTATTCAGTTATTGGCTCAGCCTTGTCTTCTGTTAATTTTCAGACTATGGCTTCCTTTCCCAAGAGAGGCACAACTAAAGGTCCCAGAGAGGCCAGGCCTACAGGCGATGAGATTACTAGTATCCCCCAGGCCTCTTCCTCCTCTTCTCCTGGGGCCCGCCCCTCGACTAAGGTCACCAGGGCCGAGAAGAGAAGGGACCTAGCCCTACAAAGAATCCATGACAAATCAGCAAAACGTTTAAAAGTGCAGGCCCAAGTACTCAGTAGTCAAGACCCCCCAGAGGCTTCTAGTCTACCTCCTTCTGGGGTCCCTGTGTTATCTCTGGATGAGCCTAACCTAGACAGACCCCAACCTAACCTATGGGGCATAGGGCCAGAGGAACCAGATATTATTGAAGATCCCTCCCAGCCAGGATCCTCCCAGGCCTTTAGGGATTCTTCTGCCATTCCTGCTGATATTTCTAATCTACCTCCTGAGTTCCAATCTATTTTTGCTGTGTTGTCTAAGGCCATTGATGCCAAACTCTCTTCCATCAATGAGCCTCCTTTACCTCCTCCTCCTCCTCGTCCCTCCCGCCCCTTGGGTTCTTCCCCAGCGGTTAGGGCTCCTATTCAGGATGATTCAGATTCCTCTCAGGACGAATATGAGGATATGGAGGATGATGAGGACCCTTTCCAAGGGCTATCAGATGATGAGGAATCCCAAATAAAGGTTCCTTCTCCAATTACCATTTTCCCTTCTCAATTATTCAAATCTCTCCTCCTCAAAGCTAGAATTTCTACGGGATTAGCGGCCCAGGAGAAACAAGCCTCCACTTCCACTGATCCCCCGGAGGAGAATTTACCTTATTTCACTGAGGAACAGGAGGATAACGAGGTAATTCCTATGCCTAAATTATTTAAAGATGCCTTGCTCAAACAGTGGGATTTCCCAGCCTCTAGTCTTAATCCCTCAACTAAAGACAGGAAGTTGTACAAACTTTCCTCTTCCTATGAAGAGCTTCTATCCTTTCCCAAACCGGATGAACCTGTCAAGATCCTTCATTCGGCAGCGGCTGTGCCGGGAGAGGCGGAGGAAGTCCTCCGCCCAGAGGACAAGCGCATTGAACAAATGCTCAAAAGAGGATTCACGGCAGATTCCTGGGCCATTAAAAGTTCTGCAGCAGCCTCCTTTTTCTCCAGAGCCATGCTGCTGTGGCTTCGCCAACTTCAACAGCATATTCCTCCCGATGACTTGAGAGGTCAACAAGACTTCAACAAGGTCTTTGCAGCTGCCCAGTACGTGGCTGATGCCACCTTGCAATCTACCAGATTTTCTGCTAAGTCTATTGCAGCTTCTACAACGGCAAGGAGACTCCTCTGGATTCGCCCTTGGCAAGCGGGAGTACGCCAGAAGTGGCAGTTATCCCAGGGACCCTTAAAGCGCGACCTTCTTTTCGGTGATCTTCTGGATCCACTCCTCACGGAAACCACGGATAAGAAGAAAGTTTTGGGTCCAACCACAAAAAAGGCTACCAAAACGCAGTCCTTTTGTCGCCCGGGGCACCAGCAAGATCAAGCGGCTTCCTATCAGAGATCTCCAGGTCAGTATTCCCCCCGCTTTCGTTCCCAAAGTAGGAACTCCAGGGGTAGAGGTTTTCGCTTCCAAAGGGGAGCTTCTTCTAACAGGGCCTCAAAAAAACCTAGATGGTAATTTTCCCTCTATTCCCATAGGGGGTCGCCTAGCCCATTTCGCCTCAAATTGGTGTCTCACCTCCAAGGACCCCTGGGTCATTGACACTGTTCAAACTGGCCTTCTGTTAGAATTTATTTCTCCTCCCCCCAAACGTTTTATTTCCTGCCCTTCTCCCAGGTCCTCCTCAGTTTGTAACCGTATGGAAGAGGCCATTTCTCATCTATTGTCCATCAGAGCCATTCAACCGGTTCCTTCCGGTCAGAAGGGCCTAGGTTTTTACTCCATTTTATTTATGGTTCCAAAATCCTCTGGAGGTTGGAGAGCTATTTTGGATTTAAAGAAACTAAACCTATTCATCAAATATAGGAAGTTTAAAATGCACTCCTTATCTTCTATTTTGGCCGCCATTCACTCCGGAGATTTCATGGTCTCCTTAGACCTCACTGAGGCCTACCTTCACATTCCTATAGCCAAATGCCACAGGAAGTTTTTACGTTTTTCCTTTCAAGGCAGGCATTTCCAGTATAGGGCGATGCCATTTGGCCTTTCCTCGGCCCCTCGGGTCTTTACAAAGCTCTTGGGGTCCCTAGCGGCCTATATCCGGGCGTCTCCCATTCACATTTTATGTTATCTTGATGATATTTTGATTCATGGGAACTCCCTAGAGAAAGTGAAAACAGACCTTTCTGTCACCATGTCAGTCCTTCAGGACCATGGTTTTTCCATCAACTTTGAAAAAAGTCACCTCCAACCTTCCACATCCATTTCTCACCTGGGTTCCATTATCAATTCAGAATCTTCCCAGGTTTTTCTCTCTCCCGAGAGAAAACTCAGTATAGGGGAGTTAATTTCTAACATTTTATCTAATTCTTCAGTATCCATAGTCACTCTGTCTTCCCTTTTGGGGAAGATGGTGTCATGCATAGGCATCATTCCCTGGGCTCGCCTTCATGCTAGGGAACTCCAGTGGCTCCTATTACCCTTTCAGAGATCGGGGCACAGCAACTCAAATCGGCGCATTGTCATCCCACCAAGTGTTCGCAGATCCTTCAAGTGGTGGAAGTCTCCGGCCATGGACAAAGGATCCCCGTTCAGATGCCCGGATCAATTTGTCATCACCACAGATGCCAGTCTATCGGGATGGGGCGCCCACGCCCAGGGGATGATAGCCCAGGGCACGTGGTCCCCGGAGGAAGCTTCCAGGCCAATCAATTGGCTAGAGTTAAGAGCCGTTTCCCTGGCTCTGAAGCATTTCTCTCCTCGCATTCCCAACCGGCACGTTCTCATTCTCACCGACAACATTGCCACAAAAAGCCATATCTGCAGACAGGGGGGCACGAGATCCAAAGCTCTCATGAGGGAGGCCCTCAAGTTAGGCCTTTGGGCGGAAAAACATCTTCGGTCGCTCCTAGCCGATCACATCTCGGGGAGCCTCAACGTCCAGGCGGACTGGCTATCTCGAGCAACGATAGACCCAGGAGAGTGGAACCTCCATCAGGACCTGTTCCATCAAATCACCCTCAGATTCGGCCTACCAATCCTGGATCTCTTCGCGACCAATGCGAACGCCCAACTCCCTCGCTTCTATTCCAGATTTCCATCCCCGGGAGCGGAAGCAATCAATGCCCTCCGGAGTCCATGGCCTCCAGGCCTACTCTACGCATTTCCTCCAATTCCAATCCTCCCGGACGTGATTCACAAGGTCCTCACCGAGAGGGCCCGAGTAATCCTAATCGCCCCTCACTGGCCCCGCCGGCCCTGGTTCGCGGATCTCCAACAGCTGTCCGTCCAGGACCCTTGGCGACTCCCCGTTTCGGGGGATATGCTGCGGCAGGGGGCCTCTTTCCATCCAGACCCGGAGTGGTTCCACCTCACCGCCTGGCTGTTATCAGGAGAGATTTAGAACTGCGTGGTCATGACCCCGATTCAGTGGAGGTCATTTTAAAGGCCAGAAGGGGTTCGACCAATCGAATCTACGACCACACGTGGTCCAAGTTTCACCAGTGGTGTCTACAGGAAGGTCTCTCCCCTCTGTGCATCCCCATACACAGAATAATTTCCTTCCTTCTGCAAGGCTTCCATAAAGGACTTTCCACCAGCACCCTCCGGCGTCATCTGGCAGCCATTTCATCTGTCCTAGGGGGTCCCCGCAGACAACCTCTCCGATCCTTCCCTGAAGTTCAGGAATTCCTCAAGGGCATAGCCAACCTCAGACCTTCCAAGGTCCACAGGTACCCATCCTGGGATTTGCCACGGGTTCTCCATTCCCTCACGCAGGCACCATACGAACCCCTAAAATCGGCGTCCCTCAGGTACCTATCCTTTAAGGTAGCATTCCTGGTGGCTATTACCTCTGCCCGACGCATTTCGGAGCTGGCTGCCCTCTCAATCAGGCAGGACCTTTGTCAATTCCATCAGGACAAGGTAGTCTTGCGACTGGACCCCACCTTCTTACCCAAGGTCAGTTCCATGTTCCACAGATCTCAGGATATTGTCCTACCTTCCTTCTGCCTCCAACGAGACCATCCCTTGGCAATTAGATGGCACACCCTGGATCTCACCAGAGCGCTGAGAATTTATATCCAACGCACAGGACCCTTTCGGAGGTCAGAAGCACTTTTTGTAGCCTATCATCCCAGAGTCATGGGGGCCAAAGTGTCTTCAACAGTAATAGGCCGTTGGATCAGAGGGACTATATCTAAGGCCTATGAGTCGGCCTCCCTCTCAGTTCCAAGGAACATCACAGCGCATTCCACCAGGAGCGCAGCCACCTCGGCCGCTTGGGCGACTCAAGCCCCGTTGGAGGAGGTCTGCAAAGCAGCCACTTGGGCCTCGCCAAATTCCTTCATCAGGCACTACAAGATTGATTCTTACGCTTCAGCGGACGCTGCCTTCGGCAGAAGGGTACTCCAATCCATTATCTCACACGATAGCAATCTAATCCCACCCTAGGGACCATCTATTGGGTATGTCCCATGTGACTGCTGGACCCGCTCCTTCAGTACGGAGAATAGGCGTTGATTGCTTACCTGAACGCCTCTTCTCGTACGGTGAGCGGGTACAGCAGTCACTTCCCGCCCTTGTATGTGTCTTCTTCACCTTTCTATAATCCTTTTTCCTCTAACAATGAGAGTTGAACACTACAGAGCTTCACAACTGAGCCTAGTCTATGGATTCGCGAATTCTGGGGAAGGGGCGGATCCGGCAAGCTTTTTTAATACTAGGCTCAGTTCCACCGGATTGGACATGAGCAACCCATGTGACTGCTGTACCCGCTCACCGTACGAGAAGAGGCGTTCAGGTAAGCAATCAACGCCTATTTAATTAACATAGCAAGGAATGTTTATGTTTACTAGAATCTACCCATATTGTTTCTGTATGTTCAGGTTGGATTGAGGGTTTAAAAAGATAAATAAATAGAAATGAAATGAACAACTTTGGAGAATTAAGGCAGCATATTTTTTCCCGAATGCCATCACTCTACTAAACAAGTAATTTCCTCAACACTGTCAGACTTTCTACTAAATCTGCACTTCTATTCTACTAGTTTTTCTCATCATTCCTATCACCCATTTCCTCCCATGTTGACTTTATGACTTTAACTTGTTGCCTATATCCTAAGATTTTTATTATTATTGCTTCTTCATTGCTTATTGACCCCTATGACAATCATTAAGTGTTGTACCACATGATTTTTGACAAATGTATATTTTATTTTATATACGCTGAGAGCATATGCACCAAGACAAATTCCTTGTGTGTCCAATCACACTTGGCCAATAAAATTCTATTCTATTCTATTCTATATTATTATTCATTCATTCATTCATTCATTCATTCATTCAAGAAGTTATATGAGATACTTACAATTATGACTAATAAACTGTGTGAATTTATTACCATGTGGCAATAAAATTGAAGCCATGATCATAGTTCCCTCTAAGCTGAGCAGTGAGCAATCGCTCACTTAAAAATCATCATCAACTCAGAGTTTTCCAAACCTGCCCAGAAGCCGAGAGGGAAAGAGTGAGAGGGAAGGAGAGAGAGAGGAAGAGAGGAAGAGAGAGAAACAGATAGAAAAAAGAGAGGAAGGAAAAGAAAAAGAAAAAGAATGGGAGTAAGGAAGAGAGAAAGAAAATCAAAATCTAGTTTGAAACTAGCTCAACTATATAAGTGGCATTTTGATATTGATAGAGCTCACTGTTATAGACACATAGTACAGTATTTTATTTTGAAATTCTCTCAGGCAAAACAGGGTGGTTTTTTTATTTATTTGTTTGTTTGTTTGTTTATTATTTCTGTGCCGCCCAGTCCCGAAGGGACTGCCGCTCAGACACTATACTTTTCTGCCCCCCCCAAAAAAAAAAATTAGAGGGAGCACTGGCATGATATTGATCACCAACTGGTTGATCAACTTTATGAGGAAGCATCAAAGTGGGGGAGCTATGGGAATTCAACCATCAAATGAGAATGCAACCATCAAACACTCAGATTGCATTTTATATTCTATTCTCTGCTGGTTATATCTAACAAAAACAAGAACACAATCCTTGTCTTTAGCTTCTGGGTCATGGATGTCCACCTTTATTGCCTTTTAATTACTTATAGATTTAATTTATAGATGAGTATTGAGATAATTTTGAAAAAGTATTCAACAGTTGTTTTGTAAACATTAGCTTAGTCCCAGAAGAAGGAGGTAATAACAAAGGAATTCAAGATTGCCCCACCTTGTTTCTCTTTGGTACAAGAGAGGAGAGTGAAAATCTGTCAACTTTCCAAGATTCTGTTTTCATAACCTTCAGCAATACACTAGCGTTCCTGCAGTCCTCATGAAATTTTCTCTAACCTGCCCTACATTAAAAGGCTGACAAAGCCCTTTGATTTTCCCATGACTCATAGAATTTCCCATCAATTCCTAATTTTATTTGTACCTCTGTTATGTAACATTAAATCAAAACTACAGTATATGAAAGTTATATGCTTTCTTCTCCATAATTTTAGTTTGATTATATACTATCAAGTCAAGGCTGAGTCTCAGCTTTAGTTTAAATATGAATGTTTTAATTTTGTCGAGTGATCAAGGCTCCAGGCTAGAAAGAAAGAAACTGTGGGTTCAAGTCCCACCTTGGCAACGGAAGCCAGATGGGTGACCTTGAGCCAATCAATCACTATCAACACAAGTCATCTCATAGAGCTGCTGTTGTGGCGAACATTGGAGGAGGAAGATATGTTGGATACGTTTGCTGCCTTGAATTATTTGTAAAAATAATAAAAGTAGGATATAAATAGAAAAAAAATCCTTGCAATTTGCTCCTTTGTTTACTTGTACAAGTATTTAATTTATACTATATAAGCACCACCATTTGCTGCATTCTTCTGTCAATGCCATACAAGGTTCATGGAATCATCACAAAAGGACTCCACACTTTATCTCTTCAACCAGGTCCTGGCAGTCCTCTCCATCTCTTCTTTTGAATTAAACAACTATCCACAAAGAAATGCCTTAAATTTTGGACAGGGGTGGAAGTTGTATTGTACCAAGTCTGGAATATATGGTGAATGGGCTAAGAGAGGAGTTTTGTTCATAGTTAGTTCTTAGATGGCTCATGTTGTGTGAGGTTAGTGAGGTTATGTTGCAGAAACACTTCCTTCTTGTGCTTCCAAATTTTGTTTAATTATTGTTTCAGAGTTCTGAGTGTTGCAACGTAGCACTCTAAATTGATAGTGTTCCCAGATTCAAAGCAATCCATGTGAGTAATACTATTTGCTTCCCTGAAAACTGTATCCATAAATTTTAATTTATGTATATTGTATTTGATATGTTGTAAGCCACCCCAAGTCCTTGGAGAGGGGCGGCATATAAATCCAATGAATGAATGAATGAATGAATGAATGAATGAATGAATGAATGAATGAATGAATGAACCAGGCAACCAACCAACCAAGCAACCAACCAACCAACCAACCAACCAACCAACCAACCAACCAACCAACCAACCAACCAACCAACCAACCAACCAATAAATCTGGGATCTGATTTTTTCTCATGATTGAAACTTTGTTATCATAGTCCGTGGACTGACACTTCTTTCTAGATCATCATGGTGAGACCATGATGATGAGGCTATCATGCTATGTGATGAAAATCCTCCCCTTCATTTTTGCCACATGACAATAATTGCCAGCAAATTTCACTACTGAAGCTTTCACCTCTGTTATCAACATGCAAGGAACCCATCTTGCAGAAATTTCCTGATACTGAAAAACATCAGTAATGTGGTTCATCCTGTGAGTTTCCAAGCTTAACAATTAGTTTCTTTTGAGTGACGTTCCAATTCTTAATAAGTCCACCTTTTTTTGTGTGTGAAAATTTTTGTTGCTGTCATGGGTAATTCACTTCACACAAATTTGTTCTTTCTGGTTCATCATTTACATATATTTTTTGGCCCAGTGATAAACAGTTCTGATGTCAACGCAATCATCAGTTTGGTCCAGTGATAAAGGCATTAGGATAAATAGCAGGAGGCCATGAGTTTCAATCCCAGATGGGTTTATTTTGGGCTAATCATTCTTACCCAACCCACCTCCAAGAGTGGTTTTTATGGGGAAAATAAGAGGAGGAAGGTGAGTTGGATATGTTTGCCACTTTGAGTTATTTGTTAAAATAATAAAGGGAGAATACAAATAAATAAAATAAAGAACTGTGTTTGGTGAATTGAAGTTGGAGAAACTTTTTCAGCAGCTCAAAATTCAATCACAGCCCTCTGACAAACACACACGGCAGCCTTTCATTTTAAGTAACATGATTGTTCGGTGACTCTGGCTTCCCCATTGACTTTGATTGTCAGAAGGTCACAAAAGGTTATCACATAACCCAAAGATACTGCAAAACTATCTTAAATACGAACCAGTTGCCAAGCAGGCAAATTGGGATCACATGACCATGGGGATGGTGCAAAGGTTGTAAGTGTGAGAAACTGTCATAAGTCACTTTTTTCAGTGCTGTTGTAACTTTGAACAGTCATTAAATGAATGGTTGTAAGCTGAGAACTACCTGTAGGCTCTGTTTTAGATTGGAGTCCTAAACTGCGAAAGAGACCTTGGAGTCTTGGTGGATAATCAACTAAACATGAGCCAACAATGTGCAGCAGCAGCTAAAAAAGCCAACACAATCCTAAGCTGCATCAACAGGGGAATACACCCCAAGACCAGGGAAGTCTTAATACCACTCTACTACGCCCTGGTCAGACCACACCTGGAATACTGTATTCAGTTCTGGTCACCACACTTCAAAAGAGACCTTGAAACTCTGGAGAAGGTGCAAAAAAGAGCAACCAAGATGATTAAGGGACTGGAAACCAAGACTTACGAAGAGAGTCTGAGGGAACTGGGCATGGATAGCCTAGAGAAAAGGAGGGCCAGAGCAGACATGATAGCAGTCTACAAGTATATGAGGGGATGTCACAGAGAGGAGGGGATCACTTTATTCTCCAGGGCACCAGAGGGCCAGATGAGGAACAACGTCTGGAAGCTGACCAAGGAGAGATTCAACATGGAGATAAGGAGGAACTTCCTGACGGTCAGAGCGATCAACCAATGGAACAAACTACCAGCGGACGTTGTGAACTCCAACACTCTGGACATTTTTAAGAGAAGATTGAACTGCCACTTGACTGGTGTGCTATAGGGTTCCTGCTTGGGCAGAGGGTTGAACTTGATGGCCTTCAAGGTCCCTTTCAACTCTAACAATCAATCAATCAACAAACAAACAAACAAACAAACAAACAAACAAACAAACAAACAAAAGAACAAACTTGTACCTGGAGATGTTAGGATCTGAGCTTGAACTTTCCATACATAAGTCATTCAACAGATATAAGGGCCTTTGTCAGTCTTTACCTGATGCTAGAAGGATAATGATAATGGCAGCTAGTTGGAAGTATGGTTATGGGATACTGGTGTAGAAACTCATTCCAGAAAAGGAAGCTTGCAGATCTCTAAGTTCAGTTTTTAACTTGTGGTCAGTTTTGTCCATCAACTATCTTTGCCTAAAAGAAAAGCAAGCACAATTCATTTTTATTGTCCAAAGATGACCAGGCAGGGCCTGTTTTCAAGTTATAACTATAATTTCTATTCTTAAAAGGAAAGAGTGGGAGAAAAGGATTTGTATACACAAATATGTTGGCATACTGGTAAAGGAGAAAGGGGTTTGCTTTTTTTGAAACTGTGATAAAAATGATACTATGATGAAAAGAGTTCTACTTGCACTTCTTTTGTAGGGTTGAAATTAATTGTTATGTATATTTTAAAGGAAATGTTTTGACAGTTTGAGGGTAAATATCTTAATATGGACATTTAAACCTTGCTTGATAATTATGCAATTCTAATGTGTTCTCTTTCCATGTCAAAGTTCTATGGAACTTCAGCAATTTTTTTCTTCAGGAAAGTAATAATTTTCCATATATTTTATGTGACTCTATTATCTTATTCAAGTGGATGCTGATATATATGTACAAAATATTCTTGTAGGAAATACAAAGACATACAGTAGAGAATACTGCAATCTTTCTTTAAAAAAACAACCAAACATAATCATTTGCTTAAGATATGTGAAGTGTGCTAGTAATTTTAAGCTGGTTAATTTAAATTTAAAATGACATATTTCAAGCTTCTAATCACTTTGAACTGAAGTGGTTTAAACCAAATGTGAAGTGCCGGAGAACAGCAGTTGAAGTATTTCGGAATGGAGCAGAGAGTTGTGAATTTTTCAGAAGAGTTTAGCTATTTAAAAAAAGAAGATGAGCAGCAATACTTTAACACTTTCTATATTAAAAATAATAATAATAGAATGTGTTAGGTTTCAAATGATCAAGGTTTTCTTAAGACTGTGCAGAAAAAAGATGCAAGTTATGCACAGCTTGCGAAAAGTTGTGATAAGAGAAACAAATAACAAGAATTTAAAGAAATCTTTAGCTTTGGCGGTTTGAGCAAAACACAAAAAGTTGCAGTTAACAATAAGCTAATTGAAACAAGTTATTTATTTATTTATTTTCACATTGGATCCACGGTACCTCTTAACCGGAATGATGGGGCTTCTTCTGTTCATGGAAAAATTTCAGAAGTAACGGATGATTCATTGATGGAGGTGATTGCCATTGGTTTTTCTATTGATGATTATTGGGTATTCAAAATAGCCTGTACGCTCAATTTTCATGATAGATTTTTATTTGGCATATTCCTTCCTCCTACTGGAGAATTCCATGAATAAAACTTTGCCCAGAGATAGTCAGGATCTCTTTGGAGAAGGGTAGCATACAAGTCTAATAAATAATAATAATCTTGGCCTTTGTGTTTGATTAATTACATGATGAATAAAAATGATTCTTATTAAAATAAATTAGGGAAATATTTCAAATAACTACACAATAAGCAATCCTGTACTTCTGCTTTGTCAATTGCATGCACGGAGAAGTTTCAGAATATTTAATATTCTCAATATTAGTAACAGTTAATGTGATTTAAACATTATTAGGAAGTGTTAAAGGTCTTCTTCACACATCAGCACAGAACCTACCTAGTATTCATTAAAGCAACCACACCTTCTCTTGTTTTTAAGTCTGAATGGGGGGGCGGGGGAGAGAATATGGCTGCTTTTGAATCAAACCCTTTCAGCAGCTGCATTACTTCTGCAATTTGGTCCACATCCTGAAAAAAGAAATAGACTGCAGAGAAATGTGTTCTTCAAAGCAACTCTTCCAAATCATTTTCATAGCACACACGGTTTATGACTAGTGAGAAAATTTGTTTAGAATTTAAATAGAAATATGGGTCATTTTTGTGACCTAACCTTCTTTTGCCAAATATTTTAATATAAAATACCTGATATAGGCCTCATGATAAACCCCAAAGTTGGCATGCTCAAAATTGAGGAGATTTTTATTTCTCCAATGTAGCTTGCTCAAAACTTATTTTGTTCATAACCTTTTAAAAAAAATATTTATTTTATTTATTTATTTTGTCCAATACACAATACATATTGAAGAGGATAGACATGAAGTATTTATATATAAAGAAAAGATATAAAAGTAGAGGAGAAGATATATGAAAGGAAGAAAAGATATATGATATATGAGATAAGGAGATACAATTGCACAGGGGACGAAAGGAAGGCTAGTGCACTTATGTACGCCCCTTACTGACCTTTTAGGAACCTGGAGAGGTCAATCGTGGATAGTCGAAGGGAGAAATGTTGGGAGTTAGGGGTTGACACTACTGAGTCCAAGAACAAATAGAAGAACAAATGTCTAATTAATATAAAGGGCTGATAATGGCTAAAATAATATTACAAAAAACATCCAACCTGCAATATACAATTACAAATATATTAATAGTCTGATATTCCAAAAAAACCCCAAAATATTTCCTTATAATACAATCATTACAAATCTGTTTAGATAAAATTTTAATTTACTTTGACTAAGGAAGGTATATATGAAAGATTGCAGCTAATTGACACTTGCTTAATTGTGCTAATTGCTAAATTTTGCTTATATTTAATGATGGGCACTAATTTTAATTGTTAAATCTGATTTAAATATTGCCAAACATTCAGACATTCCTACTCTATAAGTACAAGTCAAATGGTGAGACCCAATGTTCAGTTGTACAGCATGTAAAATCTTGCTTGTTAAATTTTCCAGTGTGGTTGACATATGAAAACAATCCATATATTTCAGTTTTCACTATGTTATTGGCTGTTTCTAAGAAACTATTTAAATTCATTTAAGAAGAAAGCTGCACTATGCTGATGTAAAAGTGAAAGGGCAATGGCCAATAAGGTACAATGTTGTGTCTTGCTTTCTGTATCCTCAAGAGAGGATTGGCTTTTTTTGTGTGTTTTCCTTTGTAGCTAATTCTCATTATCAGATTGACATTAATACATATTTACATATGTGAATGTGTAAGGCCCTGGAAGGCCTCTCCCTATCAGGATGGTGGCAAAGTCCTACTTTGACCTGCAATGTGTGGAGCTAAAACGCTCTGTGACTTCAAGCTTTCGAATAGGAATTCATGTCGGAATTCCTCTGAAACTGCCAAGCAACCTGTTCTGGCATTCAACTCTCAGTGGTTCTTTGGGGAACAATTTGAACACTGGCAATGTTCCCAGAGGCAGAGGGCATCTCTATCCACACAGTAGTAAGTCTAATCACTTAGCATTAAAGTATGTGGGTGCATTTAACAGTAAAGAGCGATCTACTTTCTATAATATAAATATATAAATATAGACCCTGCTTAAAAAATTAGCACTATATCTCCTCCTCTGCTGAGTGTAGGGAATGTAGCATCGTAGGTACAAGCTTAATTTATTGAATTAGAAATTCATTCAGGTTTCATTCAGGTCACTTCTCTGCCACCATCACAAAATGCCTTTGAATGAGCATTTGTGATAAGGTATCAGAAATACTTTGACCTAAAGCTAAAAGTTATTGGAAAAAGACCTGTAACTGGTTGCAATAAGGAAATAGAATAGACTTCTGAATTCTTTTTATTAGGAATAACAGAACAATAACAACCGAAAGACATACAATACTTATCACTACACATCATTATGGCAGCAAGAATTGTGTATGCTTAATACTGGAAAGTCGAAAATATTCCATTGGAAAACATTGATTGAGAAAATATACAGATGTGTGGAAATGGACAAACAATAGAACTAAAAGGACCAAGAGACTCATATTATTACAATGGTTGGACTAAATGGTACATTTGGATTAAATAAGAGAGAGAAAGATTGAGAGACAATGTGGGGGGAAAAGACCAGGAAATGGGTAATACGAAGTATTGTAATAAAACAATGTTTAACATTTGGATGCAGATCTGTGTGTAAAAGTAATATGATGATTAAAGATAAAAAATAAAAATATATATTTTTTTAAAAATAAATACTTTGACCTGCTCCTAAAATGTTTTGTAAAGGAAAATAGTGTAAACCTAAAGAAAATTTACGAAATAATGCAGTTAATATTTCCAGTGGAAGCCCATTCCTTAGTTGTGATTACATTTGGGCTAAATCCTAATTCATTTTAAAGGAGTTAATAGATTGTATCCTGACAACTGCAAGTAAACAATATACATGAATGCATACATATATTTATGCTATTAATTAAAAAGCAAAGTATCATGCACAAGCTTTACTACCTCTAGATGCAAATTTATAAATAATAAACTACCTGTTAAAAGATGATTTGCATTTATAGGTAGTCCTTGACTTACAACCATTAGTTTAGCAACTTTTCAAAGTTATGATGGCACTGAAAAAAGTGACTTACAACCGCCCATCACTCTTATGACTGGCACAGAGTCTCTGTGATTATATGATCACAATCCAGGGACCTTATTAACTGGCTGCATTCACAACGGGGTCACTTTTGATTGATATTTACAATCTTCCTAGCTGGCTTTCAGCAAGTAAGATCAACGGGGAAGTTGGTAGAGAAAATCATAAGTTATGGGGACTTGTGGTATCTCTCTTAATGCTGCATTCCCTAATGGTGAACTTTATGATCCCAATTATGATAATAAGTCAGGGACTGCCTGCATTCATCTTTAGATTTTATTTCTGAACACCTTCTGATATCTCAAATATGTATAAATGCAGTTTCCCTCCACTGCCTGGATCCAACAACATTCTACAAGACCATGTAAAAATACATATCTTGAGATCTTGTGTATATGATTAGAGGAACTGATACAGCCGTGTATCAGTTCTTGGCATGTATGTGGCCTCAATATCTTCCTTTTACCAGCTGACAGGAATGTTTAAGTTCAAAGCTCTTTCTTTCCTTCCTACAAGCTGCTTATAGCAATTGTTTTAAAACAGTGATGCTAAAATGACTAAGAATATTTCTTTACTTTTATATCAACCTTGAAATCTGCTGTTCTGCTTCAAAGATTCAAACTGGAAGTTTTTAAGAAGATGTTGGATAACCATTAGGTCTAAAGAGGTGTAGGGTTTCCTGTCTAGGCAGAGGGTTGGACTAGAAGACCTCTAAGGTCCCTTCCAACTCTGTTATTTTATTGTATTCTAGGTGGGGACAAACAGTATACTTTTGAAGAGGATAAAAATTGGAGCATTTTGTTTTTCTTAACTTGCAGATGTATCTGCCTCTTTTCATATCGTTTTGGTCGTATAGTCAACAATAGAATAGCTACAACAAAGTATATCCCATAGCATTTTTTAATCTGACAGAACTGATACCAGGTAGCTCCCCAAGACAGTTAATTAATTAAAGCCAAATTGTTACAAACATACAGTGTCTGCTTGCCTTTTCATGCAACAGTATTTTTAAATCTGAACTATTAGAAAATATGGAATTGGCATTAGTTATTAGACAGCTTCATGAATGTCATAATAAGCAAGGCATTCTGTCTCTATAAAATCCTCTCAAATATCAAAAGAATTCTATCATGCCTCCACTGGTCTTTCTCTTTGTTAGACTAGACATACCTACCATATTTTTCGGACTATAAGACATTCGAAGTATAAGTCACACCTAGCTTTTGGACAGGTAACCAAAAAAAATCTGCCTCTGCCTCCCATTAATTTGCTTCCTTGCAGCAAACAGCATGGTTAACTTCAGCACAACTTGATTTAGCATGAGCAACTGATTGGTGGAATACCTGGAATACCTCCTCCCTTTTCCAACACTTCAAAACTACAGGACATGAAATTGATTTTGACAGTACTAAATTAATTTCCAAAACAGAACACTACAGCAAAAGAATAATCATGGAAGCCATCGAGATAGAAAAACATCCCCAAAATATGAACAAGCGGGATGATACCTCCTGCCTACCAGACATCTGGAAACCAGCCCTCATTAACAAATGTATGCCAGCCATAGAAACTGAAACCAGACTCAGAACACACATTGCAAAACAATCAAGTAGCCTGCAAGCTCCAACTACTCAGGATATCACCCCTAATCCACAATCATTAACTAATCAGCATATCTCAGTTACATCAACGACCCCAGGTGTTACCCCACTGACTCACCAGGAAGTTTCTATACAGCAGGCAATTGCTGAGCCATCAAACCACACCCAGCCACCAGTATTTATAGAAGGAAGGCAGCTCAGGTCTCTCTGTGTTCGCCCTAGAACAAGGACAGAAGCACCAGCCTGAAGATGACAAGTGGGACCTCGTCGAAACATCGCCAGAAATTTCCAAATCCTACACAGGAAGAAACCCGAATATGCCAAGACCGTCATACCTGTACCCGTGAAAATCTACGAAAACAAAAATCATTTTTGTTGCTATTCGCTGTACCCTTTACAGAGTCTCAACATTTTTTTTTGTATCATGGCGGTGAAAACTGGATGCAATATTCCAGATATGGTGTTACCAAAGCAGTGTAAAGCTGTACTAATACTTCATCTGTCCTTGATACTATCTGTCTGATTTTCCTAGGCTGCATTTAAAAGAAAGTGGGGAAAAAACTGAAAATTGTCAGCATTTAATAAGCAGGTTTAATCTAATAAGTATTGACCCTTGCAGCATTTGCAGGATACTTTATTGAATATTGATCTGGATAAGAGCTCTAAACAATGCATTCCACTGCATCGCTATAACTTCTCGACCAGAGGACCCATTCTGTGTCTGCATTCTAAACATTACGGGAGCAATGTAAAGTAATGTAACAAAAAGCAATAAAATTCACCCACACTTTTGAAATTCAATAATGTAGACCAGCTTTTTGTAATGCCCCCCCCCCCATCTGAAGATTGCTGCTACTTTAAGGAGACCATCATAAAATGGCCATTTTTCCTATTGGGGAGATGAGAGGAGATGAAGTTATTTAGAAGGCAAAAATAGATACGATAAGCCTTCAGAAACTTAATAAACATATTTGGCATAAAATACAAAGCATTACACAAATTAATGCTATTACTGAAATGGCGGTTTGAGGCCATGTATGAGATGTGATGATTTTTTTTACCTACATTTCTTATCTATTCCATGAGCAAAACTCAGGGCTAACTGTAGTTTACAATCCATGTAGATACAATCTGTGAAACATTTTCTTTGTTGGTTCTGATTTTGTAACTTCTGGGACAATGCAAACATTTTCAGAGGAGATTTCAGCAACTATATTCTTATTATTTAGTTAAATGAATGCTATGTCTTATTGCAATCATCAGTATACCTACTTGAAGAAGAATTTGATGTCATTATTTTCTGCTCTGAATAGGACATTTCTGGAGGGTGTGCAGTATGTGGAATAGCAAAGAATAGATATCCATTGGCATAGCAAGGGATATGAATCAATTTTTGATAGTGAAGTCTGAAATAATACCAGTTGTAGCAATAGTGAGGATTTTCCAAGGAACATTGCACAGATATAAGAAAAATACCATTTTATCCAGGGCAAAACCCACTGAGGGTTTTCAACATAGATTGCTGGGGGGGGGGGGGGGAAACCAGAACTGCAAAGAAGTATTGAAAAGCAATCTGAAATCCCCAAACTTTGTGGATAATACAGATTTTTTAAATTTTAATTCCTACTTCATGCTGATCCTCAGAAGTGAGCATAAAAGATGGCAGAGAAAGCAATGGACACTCATTTGTTTAAATGGTTTTTAAAGTATGCAAAAATCCTAAGTGAGGCTATTGCTCAGAAAATGGGGGCTGAAATTAGAATGAAACTCTTGAGATTGATGTTGCTGAGAGTAGAGCTGTATCAAAAGAGAATGATTCCTGGGGATATTATGGCAGACAGAGAGAGACAATTCTCGCTCTACTTGCTTTTGACAGTCTGTCGCATAGGATGGAGGCTTTTTCACATTCTACATTTTGACAGTCCATAAAGGCTAATTAAACAAGTCTCCCAGGTCCAAATGCTACCATCCGAGGAGCACTCATTCTTCTTACCCAAATAGTTAATATCAGATATCATGGGCATGTGGCTAGTTAATGTGATATAACACATATTGTTGGAACCTACTGAACACAGATATTACCAATTAACACATGATATCAGCAATCAGCGTCCCTGCCATTTATAGAACACTTCACATCTTCACATTCCAGTTCTCATAGCTTCAAGCCTTATAACAATCTGAAGCCTTTATAAACGGAAGGATCTGTGTGTCAGATGGAAAATTAAGATGCTGGTTGGGGAGGGGGTTATAAATAACTCATAGAGACACACATTTACTGTGAGTGTATGTGCACAAAATTAATATTTTTCTTTTGTCATTTTGGGGGTGTAAATTGCTTAGGGTTTTCTATCCATCTCTAAACTGCATGAACAGATATGACAAAATAACCCGTGGTGTATTTTGACTTAAGTCTATAGAGTTACTTTTAACAGATAAACAACAGTGCACATTTGGAATTCATAGAAACATAGAAACATAGAAGTCTGACGGCAGAAAAAGACCTCATGGTCCATCTAGTCTGCCCTTATATTATTTTCTGTATTTTATCTTAAGATGGATATATGTTTATCCCAGGCATGTTTAAATTCAGTTACTGTGGATTTATCTACCACATCCGCTGGAAGTTTGTTCCAAAGATCTAACACTCTTTCAGTAAAATAATATTTTCTCATGTTGCCTTTGATCTTTCCCCCAACTAACTTCAGATTGTGTCCCCTTGTTCTTGTGTTCACTTTCCTATTAAAAACACTTCCCTCCTGGACCTTATTTAACCCTTTAACATATTTAAATGTTTCGATCACGTCCCCCATTTTCCTTCTGTCCTCCAGACTATACAGATTGAGTTCATTGAGTCTTTCCTGATACGTTTTATGCTTAAGACCTTCCACCATTCTTGTAGCCCGTCTTTGGACCCGTTCAATTTTGTCAATATCTTTCTGTAGGTGAGGTCTCCAGAACTGAACAGTATTCCAAATTCAGATTTTGTTGTGTGTGCCATAAAATACTTCTTAGGCATAGATATTAGGCATAAATATCTCAGGGACCGCCTTCTGCCGCACGAATCCCAGAATTTTTTTAAAAAAAATCAGCGCCTTAACCACTGAGCCCTTATATTCATTCATTCAATCCATTTTATTGGATTTGTATGCCGCCCCTCTCTGTAGACTCAGGGTGGCTAACAACAGTGGTAAAAACAACATGCGACAATCCAATACTAAAGTAGCTAAAAACCCTTATTTTAAAACCAATCATACATACAAACGTACCATACATAAATTGTAGAAGCCTAGGGGGAAAGAATATCTTAATTCTCCCATGCCTGACGACAGAGGTGGGTTTTAAGAAGCTTACGAAAGGCAAGAAGGGTGGGGGCTATTCTAATCTCTGGGGGGAGTTGGTTCCAGAGGGCTGGGGCCACCACAGAGAAGGCTCTTCCCCTGGGTCCTGCCAAACGACATTGTTTAGTTGACAGGACCCGGAGAAGGCCCACTCTGTGGGACCTAATTGGTCGCTGGGATTCATGCAGCAGAAGGCGGTCCCGGAGATAACCTGGCCCGGTGCCATCATAATTACCTAAGAGTTGCCACTAAAACCGCAAAATAAAGGCTGAATTTTATATAGTTTATTCTAAGTTGAAATTCTATTCTTAAAAACTCACTGGTAAACTTTAGATATCACGGCATCTAATACTTTTGTCCTCTGAGACAGCCGAACCCCCAAGACAATGTTTAAGTGAGAAGTTTCTTAAATATCATTGTACTGTATATTGTTCTAATTCTATTCGTACAATCCTCCATACTTAAAAAAAAGCTGTCAATCTGTCAACAGTAATTCTAGCCATAAAATTTGCATTATGTGGGACTATTCATATCTGGATGGAAATGGCAGTAATCAAGAGCCATCTTTGGATACCCAGATTGCTACTCATGAAAGGAAGCACTCATATCTCTATGCCACCTACATGTCACTTTCTTTACATTGACCTGAAAAACTTCTTTAATTTTTAAGGGGTGCTAGATTCTCTTAATCAAAATTACATTGTACATGCTGTTTAGCAATTCCGAGATCAATAATCCTATCACCTCTGGAAGGTAACAGTTTGGGAAAAGTTGCCATGAACAAAACTATAAATGACATTTGATTGAACATGGTTATTGATCTCAAAATAGCTTTGCAATCTGCAGAATGCAATTATAGTTGTTTAATTTTCTGGTTTAAATATATGGAGGTTGGGGAATAGATAGATTGATATTGGGACTTCCCAAAATTCTAGATGAAAAAAAGGATAACTAGTCCAATAAATGTTGATTTTCCTGGAGTCTGAGAATTTTAAACACCTTTCTGTGCATCTAATGATGTAATATTTTGGTGAAGGTCAAACCAATGGAATTTCTCTCTTATAATTTGACTCAATCCGATAGCCTCCTCTTATCTCATTATAAATCTCCCTGTAAATGACCCTGGGTGACCAGAGAATCTTCTACTTTCAAACCTTTGAATCTACAGTATTCTGAAAAGCCTGACTTTGCCCATCTTTGTTGGATAATTGCAATGAATATGTGTCTATTTTTCCAGCTTTCACTTGAAAAATAATTAACAGATTATTAAATCTACAAGACATGTACCATTATTATCATCATGATCATGGTGTTTAAAATCATGGCTAATGTTGAAAATGTTATTATTTTGATCGAAAGAGTGAAAAGAAGGGAAGAAAGAAGGGGACAGGAAATATGTATATTTAAAGTCCAGCATCTTGATTAGTGTGTGAATGTGTACACATACACTCACTCTCAAACACATTTCCCACCTGTGCTGTGACAGATGGATGAAGAGGGCCCTGGGAAAGTGTTAATTGCTCTTTTTTATGCTTGTGGTTTGGAGGTTCAAGAGACCTTCTAATTAAGGAATCTGCAGAAGAACTGGTCGTCTTATAATACCAAGAAAGGGCAATAGTAGTCCAATTGCTTGACAGCTTGAAGATGCATGCAGGGTAAGAGGATAAAAATGTCAGAAGTGCTCGATTGTCGTCATGTGGCAAATGCAAGCTATTTCTAAATGTCTTTTTAAAATGAAGATATGCTCTGAGTTTGTAGTTTCTGCAGTTTTGTGCCAAGAGCGAGTTATAACATGCAGACTTCAGCATCCGGCTAATTTCAGTTGCCATAAAAATCCCCAGGTCTCTCTCCCAAACCTGTCTGTTGCTTGCAACATCCACTGCCTTTTACAGCTGGGCCAGCAAGCCATCAGTTTAAATGAACAAAGCAGACTGTTCTCTTATCCTCCCAAGACCTACATTTAGAGTATCCACATGCTGGGGTAATTATGGCTAAATAATTTAATACTATAAAAAACTGACATATCCATTTAGGCGCAGTTCTGTTATATTGTTTAACTGTATTGGGGTGCTGACCTCTATTAGATGACTAATATTCTGACTAAAGAAAGACTGGTCATTTCCCCCTTTCCTTCTGGTTAGATTTTATTCATAAAGAGTTTACTCCACTCCTGAAGACTGATTATTAGTGAGCATAGACTGGTTGGCATTAGGGAAGTTCGGCACAATCATAATCACATTTGATTACCAGTTCTGAACAAGCCAGAGATCGCGCTTGTAAATGAAAATGTTCTCTCTGTTTAATAGCTCTGGGATTTGTATGTGATCATGCTGTGTGACCAACTAAAATAAAATAATAATAAAAATGAATTAGATTATTTGCTAATGCCAAGGCACATTAAATATTTTTTGACAACAGAGAAGATGCTTTCTAAATTGTAATTAGCCTGGAAATTATTGCACAAAGTCAGCTTCCCTATAATCCTTTAAAATCAGAAGGGTTGTAATTGGCCTTAGAGATTCAACACTGCTTTGTGCTTCATTTTCCAGAAGTTCTGGTTCTGCATATGTAATAGCTGGATCCTTTGTGGCTGTGATACAAAACTCCATCAGGGAGGGGGAAAGTGTGAAGCAAGTAAAACAATTGGATTATTTCCCACACTTGCAATGCATGCTAATGGACAGAGAACATTTATAAACTGCATTTAGACTGGCATGTAGAGAAACATGGTGAATATTGATCTGGATTACATCATGTTAAGAAGAAGAAGTAGTTAGATGTATACCGAGAAATTGTGTGTAAGAATATTACAGGCGTTGGTAGCTTTAAAATTAATTAAATTAAACCCTATCTTGTATTTATTTTCTGCTCAGCTTTCTAAAGAGGAAAGAGTGTGTCCTTTTGGGGAAACGATTCTCTGTTCACTGTATCATATACAGAACCTGTTCTGATATCTGCGAGACCGCCTTCTGCCGCACGAATCCCAGCGGCCGGTTAGGTCCTACAGAGTTGGTCTTCTCCGGGTCCTGTCGACTAAATAATGTTGTCTGGCGGGACCCAGGGGAAGAGCCTTCTCTGTGGTGGCTCTGACCCTCTGGAATCAACTCCCCCCAGAGATTAGGAATGCCTCCACCCTCCTTGCCTTTTGTAAACTCCTTAAAACCCACCTCTGTTGTCAGGCTTGGGGGAACTGAGAACATCCCCCCCCCTTGCCTATGTAGTTTTGTGCATGATATGACTGTGTGTGTGTATTTTATCTATTGGGGTTTTTTCTTTTTAGACTTTTTAATGTAAAACTGTTATTTTAGATTTTAATTATTAGATTTGTTACCATGTATTGTTTTTATCACTGTTGTGACCCGCCCCGAGTCTACGGAGAGGGGCTGCATACAAACCTAATAAATAATAATAATAATAATAATAATAATAATAATAATAATAATAATAATAATATTAATAATAATTTTGCAGATAATCTTCTAGAATCCTTTTAGTGGATTCATCATAGTGACATGGCAACAATGATTAGTTCTCCTGAGGCCAATTCAGCCGCTCCCCATGACACATGGAAGGCAAGACACTGACGTTCTGCCAGGTTGCAAGAACACTGATGGCCAACAACCCATCATCAAACCGTTCAATCAAGGTGTGAGCGTAGGAGTGACCACATGCAAATTCAGTGACCACAGGAAGCATATTTCAGCAGAGGAAGCCTGAGTGAACTCAATAGCCTGCTGTGCTACTCTGATTCCACATTACGTACTCCTCTTGTGTAACTTCTTTGGTTGGGGAAAAAAGAGAAAGTGTTTGATTATGTTTAGTATTTCCTTGATGAAAGAAGGTCAGCTTAGCCTGAAATGAGAGATCACTTAGTTCAGTCAAGACTTTCTCGTGATTTGACAAAAGAAAACCTGGTTATGGTCAAATAATGTGTCCCTTTTAAAAAAAGAAAGAAAGAAGAAAAAGAAAGGAAGGAAGAGAGGATGTGTTAGATTCTCTTAATAAAAATTACATTGGACATGCTGTTTAGCAATTCTGAGATCAATAATCCCATCACATCTGGAAGAAAGAAGAGCTGACGTTTTGCCAGGTTGCAAGAACACTGATGGGCAACAACCCATCATCAAACCGTTCAATCAAGGTGTGAGCATATGAGTGATCAGAAAAAGCAAAAAACAACAAAACCCCCATGGTGTATCCCTTCGGAGGGAAAATAGCAAGGCATATTTTGGCCTCAATGGTTACTTTTGTCAGCATTTCTTGAAATGGATCTTCTCCAGATCAGATTTATTTTCCAGCCAGACTGAAGCCTCCAGCTATGAATGCAATCCTTAATTAAGGCCTCCCTAGGCAGCATGTTAAGTTTTACTGCTGTCCCTTCAGGACAGCCAAACATTTTACTATTACAAAATTTGGGGAGGTTCTTCATTCATTGCCAAGTGACAGATATAAGGGGCTGAAAGCTGCTGAAATACTGTTGCACAAGGGTTACATAAGCTTCTTATATATCTGATGTGAACGAAACTTGCAGAGTTTGTATTCTCTGTAACAATCTGTTGTGTTGGAAATGTTCTGAGAGAAAGAAAAAAATGGATTACATAGAATCATATCTTCATTGTTAGCTTAGAATTAATAAAATCTTCTATATTTTTTAAAAATATTTCCTTTGTGGTGAATAATTCAAATTCTAATCACTTTAATTTGTGAACAAGTGATCTATTGCCCTTCCAAAGCTAGGTGTGAGCCCCTATTGAGTGGGGCTTCTCTTCAGAGTTGCATGTTGACTACTCATACTTTGAACATGCATATCATTCAGAGGCTAAAAATTTGTATGTGTGGCTACATATGAAGAAAAACCTATTGTCTATGAATGAATTTAAATCTCTAGGTCTTATATTTAGGAAAGTAAGAGGTTGTACTTTTTAAAAAAGTATTTAGAGGGGTAGGGATTGAATAAGAAGTAAGTGGGGTAGGGAAGGAGTTGTCTGCATCAATAGCAGACCTTGAGTTTAACGACTTATCTTTTTTATTAAGCAGTAAATATAGGAAATGAAAATAGTGAAAGATGTAAGAGTTAGGATTAACATATGATTAGATTTTTTAGTAATTGTGTAAGTATAACATTAAAATTGAACTCAGATTTGTTGATTTTTAGACAGATTTTTAGTTGCTTCGTTTTCTAGATATCCACTGATACCATTTCTCCCAGGCCTTATAGAAGTCTGATTCTTTTTTTGTTTCGGAGTTCCATCGTCATTTTAGAAAGTTCAGCGCATTCCATAATTTTAGCAATGATATTTGGAATTGTGGGTATAGTATCTTGTTTCCACTGTTGGGCATATATTATTCTGGTTGCAGTTAATATTTGTGTGATAAGGTATCTGTCATCTTTTTTAACTTTTTGTCTAAATATGCCTAGAAGAAATAGTTCTGGTTTGATTGTAATCGGTATCGATATGACTTGATCCAATATCTTTTTAATGTCTATCCAGTATTTTGTGGCATAGGTGCAGGTCCACCATAGATGATAGTAAGTTCCCTTTTTCTTTTTGCATTTCCAGCATATCGGAGATATGTTGGGATACATGTATGAAAGTCTAGCCGGTGGTAGGTGCCATCTATAGATCAATTCCATCCTAAAGTGCCAGAGCAGATTGCCAGTGGTCTCGCTTAATTGCCATGCATTATTATTTTTTTTAAAAAAAAATAACCTGGAGAAGAAATGACATCCCTCACAACAGAAGACCTACATACAGTACATTGTACCTATCTTCAAAAAGGAGAGAACGGAATATCCAGGGAATATAGACTTGTCAGTCTGTCATCAGTACTTATAATATTCTATAACAAAATATAAAGACAGTAAATGTAAGCATCTTGAAAAACAAAGCAATAGTTATCACAACTTTCAAGAAAAGTCTTTTTCAATCAAGTAACCTCCTTAGTAGACGGTGGGAAAACTATAGAAACAGTATCTTGATTTCAGCAATTCATTTCAAAAAGAATCACATGATATTCTACTCTAGTTAGCAAGCTACATTTGCATGGACTTCATGGCATAACAGTTGAATGAATACTTGACTTGAAAATTATTTTCAAAGGGGGATTTCAACAGGAAGCATGGTTGGAGAAGTTAAACCCATCTATGATACTTTACTCTTAATATTTATTTGGGTAAAAAAGGTGTGTGGGGAACTTTTCAGACTTATAAATGGCAAAAGTTAAATGAGAGAGCTAATTTCCTAAAAGGCAGAGATAAAGAATGAAACGATATTGGTAGTTTAGAGAGATGAACTAAAAATAACAATATGAATTTTAATGGGGAGCAGTATTCCCTCTAATTTTTTTGGGGGGTGGGCGGAAAAATATAGTGTCTGAGCGGCAGTCCCTTTGGGACTGGGCAGCATAGAAATAAATAAATAAACAAACAAACAAACAAACAAACAAACAAATAAAAAACCTACCCTGTTTTGCCTCAGAGAATTTCAAAATAAAATACTGTACTGTACTGTGTGTCTATAACAGTGAGCTCATAATAGGGCAACTCTATCAATATCAAAATGCCACTTAAATAGTTGAGCTAGTTTCAAACTAGATTTTGATTTTCTTTCTCTCTTCCTTACTCCCATTCTTTTTTTTCTCTTTTCCTTCCTCTCTTTTTTCTATCTGTTTCTCTCTCTTCCTCTCTCTCTTCTTCCCTCTCACTCTTTCCCTCTCGGCTTCTGGGCAGGTTTGGAAAACTCTGAGTTGATGATGATTTTTAAGTGAGCGATTGCTCACTGCTCAGCTTAGAGGGAACTATGATGGGGAGAACCGTAGAACTCTTTATCTGGAAGGAGAAACAAAGTCAGAGAAATTGGAATAGTTCAGACAAAGTGGATAATTTGGGTGGTCAGATCTGAAACCAGGGGTGCTCACAGTTCTCTCATGCCTGTCGGTCATTGGAGAGGCAATCGCAAAGGGAGCGCGAGGTATCGCACAACTGCCCAGATGCTGCTATTTGGGTTCTTTTACCCTCTGAGTCTGCTTTGCACTTTTTTTACATGTGCAGAGGCTAAAGAACCCAATGGCAGTGTCCAGGGAGGTGGACAGAGCCTCACACTCCCTTTATGACTGGTTCTCCAATGACCGACAGGCACAAGTGAATCGGGAACATTTCACCCCTGTCTGAAACATATAAACCAAGTCATATAAAGAAACATTGGAAGAACTGATAGGGTTTAGCTCTGAATAAAGAACCTGAAATGATGCAATACCAAAGACTTGTTTTCCAGAATTCAGGATACAGAATACAGTTTTAAATAATAGGAACATGGATTAGAACAACGTTAGGAAAAAAAAAATCTTGATAACAGTAGCCTGCCAGTGGAACCATTTATTCAGAGAGATAGTGGTTTCTTTTTCTCTAAATATATTCAGGCAGAGGCTAAATAAGTATCTGACAAAGTTGCTTCCAGTTGAATTACTGTATTGAAAAGTGGTTGGGCTCTGTGGCCAGAATAGCTTCCTCCAACTCTAGAATTCTATGACTCTACTTTACATTATAGAAGAAAGACCTTCAGTTCCAAGAATTATCCTTTCAAACTCTAATTTAGATTAGATTAGATTAGATTTATTGGATTTATATGCCGCCCCTCTCCGAAAACTCGGGGCGGCTCACAACAATAATAAAAAACAGTACACAATAACAAATCCAATGCCCACCAATCTAATTACAATTTAAAATTAGCAATTTCATAAAACAATCCCAATATATATAAAAAACAGGCACACAGTCAATCAATCAACAAAACAGCATGGGCAAGGGGGAGGTGTTTTAGTTCCCCCATGCCTGACGGCAGAGGTGGGTCTTAAGGAGTTTACGAAAGGCAGAGAGGGTGGGGGCAATCCTAATCTCAAGGGGGAGCTGGTTCCAGAGGGTCAGGGCCCCCACAGAGAAGGCTCTTCCCCTGGGTCCCGCCAGATGACATTGTTTAGTCGACGGAACCCGAAGAAGGCCGACTCTGTGGGACCTAACCGGTCGCTGGGATTCGTGTGGCAGGAGGCGGTCCCGAAGATATTCTGGACCGGTGCCATGAAGGGCTTTATAGGTCATAACCAACACTTTGAATTGTGACCGGAAATTGATCGGCAACCAATGCAGACTGTTGGAGTAATATGAAGCCCATAATTGCTCTCGCAGCTGCATTCTGCACGAACAGTAGGAAGGGAGAATGGTGGCCTTTAAGTTGTTCCTCAACACTTAACCATTGGCTAATAGACTGAATAGACAAGGAAACATGGACAGAGTCTTTTCCATTATGGGGAAATGCCCTGTATTGCTCTTTTGATCAGGAATCAGGAATCTCTTGTGATCCTGGGCACTATTAATCCTGGGCACTATTACTGCCTCTGCAAATCATATGCAAATGTAAATTTTTGTCCTACTTACTGGTGAAGCATTTCCTCTTTGGGGCAGATAGGTCGGCTAATCATATTTTAATGAAAAAGAACATTGCTAAATTTATAATTAAGATTAAAGGGCCTACATTCTATGTGTCAAAGGACATAAGAATTTTCCCTTGGAAAATGATTTAAATACTAGTAGAGTATGAAAAATACTTGCTAATTGATTGTATAGTAAAAGTAATAAGTGATTTCTTAAGACTAGGACGTTCTTAGGCTTTTCCAAACAATGATGTTGATGCAATTGAGTGCCTACTCACTTGGATTCATACTTTTATGACCAAATCTTGTAATCTTGATTGTGGGCTAACTTAGGGAAAACTCATTTTGAGTCAGTGAAAACTGTAGACTGAATCACAGCTGGTTGAAACTGCTAAATCATCCAGCCTTGGGATTAATAGACTGGGTGACCCACAGGTCTTTTAACCTTAATGGAGAGTTGGGAATTTGGGATTAAGACTGGAAACATAAGAAGAAAAAATAGATATCACAGCAAATTGACTTTTTTTTAGAAACATAGAAGATTGAGGGCAGAAAAAGATCTCATGGCCCATGTAGTCTGCCCTTCTACTATTTTATCTTAGGATGGATATATGTTTATCCCAGGCATGTTTAAATTCAGTTGCTGTGGATTTACCAACCACGTCTGCTGGAAGTTTGTTCCAAGCATCTACTACTCTTTCAGTAAAATAATATTTTCTCACATTGCTTCTGATCTTTCCCCCAACTAACCTCGGATTGTGCCCCCTTGTTCTTGCATTCACTTTCCTATTAAAAACACTACCCTTCTGAACCTTATTTAACCCTTTAACATATTTAAATGTTTCGATCATGTCCCCCCCCCTTTCCCTTTTGTCCTCCAGACTATACAGATTGAGTTCATTAAGCCTTTCCTGATAAGTTTTATGTTTAAGACCTTCCACAATTTTTGTAGTCCGTCTTTGGACCCATTCAATTTTATCAATATCTTTTTGTAGGTGAGGTCTTCAGAACTGAACACAATATTCCAAATGTGGTCTTACCAGTGCGCTATACAGTGGGATCACAATCTCCCCCTTCCTGGTTTTTATAACTCTAGCTATGCAGCCAAGCATTCTACTTGCTTTTCCTACCTCCTGACCGCACTGTTCACCCATTTTGAGACTTTCAGAAATCATTACCCCATAATCCTTCTCTTTTTTTACACTTTTAACATTTTCCATGAATATTGTAATTCACATATTAAGATAATGATTTGGCTTTATCTAAAAAATCACCCCCATTCAGTGTAGGGCTTTTAATAACTCTAGTTTTCTAGAAGATTCAGGTTGCTCCTCGTCAAACATTATTGCTGATTTGCATCCATGACTGTGGATGGTTGAGGGAAAGCATTAATGAAATCCAAAGATACTTTTTCAAGGAGCAACTGGACTTTCTGGTTTTTATTTGAAGACATTTGAAGAAGCTTCTTGGATGAGGAGCAAAATATCTTCAAAGAAAAACCTGAAAGTCCAGTTGCCTCTTGAAAAAATAACTTTGGGACCACTATGACCTGGATGACGAAGAATCTCCATAGACAATCAGTGCTAATAGATCAACTTTTTCTAATCTACTACCTGTCCATTTTGTGGGAAATTAATTCCAAAAAATTTCTAGCCATCCAAAAATTCAATCTATACTAATAATGCAATAGATAATAATGCAATAGATAATAATTTGGATCTTCATATTTGTGGTGGAAGTCTATCTCCTAGATACTATTTCTATTTCATACATACAAATGGCCTTTTCTTGATGCACCCAAATAGTGAACAAATGTTTTATTTAGCTTGAATTCTATAATATAAATATGCTTCATAATATTTACCTTCTACTTTTTATCCTCTTGTTAATGCTAATATTGAGTGGCACTGTATTATATTGCCTTTTAAGTAATTTATTATTAATAGCTTGAATTCAGACTTCATTACCTTGATTAAACTTACATCAGCAAGAATTAATATGCATCTTGTATCCTAATAATTTTCATGGGTCTTATGACAAATAAATCCAGATCTAACCTATATTGGCTTGAAATCTAATTGTATGAAGGATGGGCACAATGTTTTATAAACATTGGCACTTCTCTCTAGAATATCTTTCTTCATTCATCCTTTTGTCAATAATCTGGGGCTCAACTGAGTCATAACAAGATATTCCAATATAATTTTTCTATGTTGTCCTTCTTTTTTTAGAACTTTTTCAAGATAATTTAAATTATATTTTATGAAGGGATTTATGCCTTTTCTTAGTCATGGCTGAGAGTTAGCAAATAACAAATGTTTAAACTATTCCTTCTTTAGCTGTTGTTAGACTTTGCTGTTGCATTGGTCAATAAAGATATTGTTTCCTTATACACCCAACGTTATCGGGTGTATCTTATAACTCTTTGGCTGTTAATAATGAAAATAACCTGTAACCCATCACATACCTAAGGAGAACATAAGAAGAGCCAAAGCCCATTGAGTCCAGCATGTCCATGGGGATCTTGAGCAGTAAGAGAAGGCAAGAACCTCCCTTTCCCCTGGCCCTCAACAAATGATACTCAAGGGAATCCTGCCTGCCTCAACCAACATAGAGGTGGCACATGGATATACCTCTTTATAGAAATCTTCTATTTTTATACAATGGCAGTTGTCCACTCTTCAGTATCTGTGGCTATGCTGCACTCATGAAACCAATATATGCAAATATGGACCTGTTGTTGAAACATATCCAGTATACCAAGTACAACTGGAATATATGTGGAAATCTAAAAGTAATGGCTCTGCTGCTTGGAATGCTACTGGAATATACCAAGGATTGTTGCAAAATATGCAAATGAGACAGCCATGGAAGATAGTCACATTACATTAGAAAGAAATGGCCACTCCAAAATTTTTTGGTTTCTGGCAGAAAAATGTGGTACATGAGCTATTTGTTTGACCAATAAAGATAGTTTTGTCACTGCTTTACATAAAAGTTTCACTGATGGAAATTTTGGGGCAAGGAAGATGAAGGTTTTTGTTATTTGGTCATTCCAAGAATAATTGGTGCCAAGATTAAAGAAGATATTTTTGTTAATCTACAGGTCAGATACATCATTAGTGACAAGCAGTTCAAAGATCTGTTAGTGAGGCCAGAGAAGCTGACCAAGGAGAGATTCAACCTGGAAATAAGGAAGAACTTCCTGATGGTCAGAACGATCAACCAGTGGAACAACCTACCAGCGGACGTTGTGAACTCCAATACTCTGGACATTTTTAAGAGGAAATTGGACTGCCATTTGGCTGGGATGCTATAGGGTTCCTGCTTAGGCAGGGGGTTGGACTTGATGACCCGCATGGTCCCTTCCAACTCTAACAATAAATAAATAAAATAAATAAATAAATAAAATCATATGGAAAGCATTCAAGGATGTTGTTGGGATTTTGGGGGCAAACGCAGAGAACTACATTCATCTGGCTGAAAAATTTCTTACAGTATACAAAACCATGAAATGCAATATGCCACTGAAGATTATTTTCTGAATTCAGACTCGGATTTCTTCCTCAAAAATCTAGGTGCAGTCAGTAATGAATATGGTGAAAGGTTTCACCAGGATATTATGGAAGAGTGGTATCAGGGCAACTGGAATCCATTAGTGCTGGCTGATTATTGTTGGAGACGGTTGCAAAATGCACCAGACAAGGAATACAAATGAAAATCAGCAGGAAAACACCTATGACCCTGTTGAACTCATGCAGCATTTCAGAAATATTATATGGCATTTCTTCATTTTTCCACATTTGAGCCAAAGCTATTCTAGTTGTGGTTGTGATATGAATTATCAAATATGTGTGATATGGTTTGGTTCTCTAGACCAGTGTTTCCCAACCTTGGCAACTTGAAGATATTTGGACTTCAACTCCCAGAATTCCCCAGCCAGCGAATGCTGGCTGGGGAATTCTGGGAGTTGAAGTCCAAATATCTTCAAGTTGCCAAGGTTGGGAAACACTGCTCTAGACCACAGCGGTATGAACCCACCACTGCCTACCAGGCTTCAGAAAGGCCTGTGCACATGCGCGGGAGGTACACATTTGTAGAGGTAGAGGGAAGCATGTGGCCACGTGCACACATGCTAGCACCCACACACACAATCTTTTGGCACACAAACCAAAAAACATTTGCCATCACTGCTATAGTACATCTGCAGCATAGTAGTAACAATAATTTTAAAAACCGACACAGCAATCTATAAGCAAGAAACATAGAAACATAGAAGACCTCCTGGTCCATCTAGTCTGCCCTTCTACTATTTCCTGTATTTTATCTTAGGGTGGATATATGTTTATCCCAGGCATGCTTAAATTCAGTTATTGTGGATTTACCAGCCACGTCTGCTGGAAGTTTGTTTCAAGCATCTACTACTCTTTCATTAAATAATATTTTCTCACGTTGCTTCTGATCTTTCCCCCAACTAACCTCGGATTGTGCCCCCTTGTTCTTGTGTTCACTTTCCTATTAAAAGCACTTTCCTCCTGAACCTTTTTGAACCCTTTAACATATTTAAATGTTTCGATCATGTCCCCCCTTACCCTTCTGTCCTCTAGACTATACAGATTGAGTTAATTAAGTCTTTCCTGATAAGTTTTATACTTAAGACCTTCCACCATTTTTGTAGCTCGTCTTTGGACCCGTTCAATTTTATCAATATCTTTTTGTAGGTGGGGTCTCCAGAACTGAAATGTGGTCTCACCAGCGCTCTATACAGTGGGAACTTGTGATCAGAAATAATATATCAGAAATTACCATAGATGTAATGGGGCAAATATAGCTTCATTTCCTTTTAACCAAAATTGCTTTCCCCCTCTCCCAAAGAAGAGGGCTTGGCTTAAAGTATTGGGACATCTTTAGAGATGTTTTCTTAGCTTTGGTTATTTCTCCTAATTGCAATATCTTTTCAGGCAAGGGTGTCATCAGATCCTGGAAAACTTTCTTGACAAAGCTTGTTGCTACTCTACTGGAAAAGAGGTCAAGACTATAGAATAAGACCTGCCAACCTCAGGATCTTGCACCTAAGCAACAGAGATTGTGGGCAGGCGAGAACAAGCAACTTTTGCAAAGGTGGTGATTGCAAAATGTGAAAGGCTGCCTATGTGAACTCAGACTGGTGACTAATAAATAAATAGCCCTTATATACTCATGTCTGCCATTTGATGCATCAAGGCTTTCTGCCAAAGGCTCCTATGAAAACTGAGAATCCTGCCTCTTTGCCTCATCATGAGAGGGGAAGGAGGGAGGAGGAGGAAAACTTCTCCACAGAAACCTTCAACCTCCGGGTAACTGTGAACTGTGCATCATTAGCCCCAGGCACAATTTCCAGTGATGAGTAATGGCTTTTCTCACAATCCATCTTTTATATTAATGTCTATAATAACACTGGGTAGTATTTCTGTGGTTTAAAGTGACCTCGAAAGAGAAGCATGTGAGTTTCTAGAACTTGGTGGATCTCTCACTATGGCTGAATTGTAGTTTCCAGTAGCTACTTTTGGCTTGGCAAGTGAGCAAGTGAGCCTACCATCCTTATTGGCAAGTGAGCAAGTGAGCTTCATTTATTTATACTTACTTTGCTTATGTTTAAACCTGAGATGGTATCCCAATGCCCTGCTTCACTGTAGTCCATCACATCATCTCCTCTTTTGTAGGTGTAACTAGTGATGGGCAACCAAAATTGCTACTGCCACACTATGGGTGTGGCTTATTTTGTGGGTGTGGTTTGATGATCACGTGACTGGGTAGGAGTGGCTTACCAGCTGTGTGACCAGGTGGGAGTAGCTTGAACGATCATCATCGTTCAAGTGGACTGTTAAGTCCTCGACTTACAACTTCACCAGTGTCGCTCGCTGAGGTGACAATTTGCTTTGTGTTTCCTGTGCTCTACTTCCTGGGTTGCCCCCTACTTCAGGCTGGGTAGCTAGGTGAATGAGTGCTGATCAGCTGTTGAGAAAAGAGGGGAGGAAAAGGTCCCCTGCAACTCCCTGCCGCTTTCCAAGGAGTAGTAGGAGGAGGAGGATGGGAGGGGGGATTTAAAAACAAGCTGAAGGAGAGTTACAAGGTTATTATTATCACACAATGCCTTTCCCCCCCCCCTGCTCTCCTTTTTCCCCCTGCTGCTGCTGCTGCAGCACTCTCCTTGCTTTTTTCCTCTTTCCCCCTTCCTGGCCTCGGGAGGTGGCTGCGTGAGGTTGGAGGGGAGCCGGGCAGGAGAGAGGAAAGCTCGTCCAAGGCCAGGAAGGAGGAAAGAGGAAAAAAGCGAGGAGCGCAGATGCAGACACAGCAGCAGGGGAAGAAAAGAGAGACCAGCCGAGACCTGTAATTCCAGAAGTGACAGCCGCCGATGAGCTGGAGCTGGGCATGCAACTTCATTTCCGCTGGTGGTACTGCTTTCCACCCCATCCTGCCTGCTGCCCACCCCTGGGCGTAGCCCTCCATAATAGTTTACATAAATATAATGTAATCTTGATTTCTGAAACATCTACCAGTATCTACTCCTGCCATTATTTTTAGAATTCTTTAGTATCATTTGCAGACAGTCATGGATTTGTAATCAGCTAGAAAATGTAGAGATTAGTCAGATAAAAAATAACAAATTTGTGGTGCATAGAAGACTGATATAAATGGTCACTACTTTTATGATCGATATAAACTTAGTTGCTTGTTTAATGTGATGTAAGGGAAACAAAAATGCATAGAATTCCCATGGATTAGTTGCTACATTTCTTCAGGCAATTATTGGCTGACTCAACAAATGGTAATTTCCAAATTACATAAATAATTGTTCCACTTTATTCTACTTTGGTTATATTTTCACTTCAATAACAATAGTGCACTGTTGGCACTACATTTAAGAAAGATTTAAAGAAACCTGGAACAGGTTCGAGAAGGGCAACAAAGATGAACAAAGGCCTGGAAATCAATTTGTACTGGAAGAGGTTGAACAAGCTGGACATTTTTAGCCTTGAGAGAGGATAGGGAGGATGGATATGAAAGGACTGCTCAAAAATCTGAAAGGACATTTAAAAAAAAATCACTTTAAAGTGTAAGATATGGAATAATGAATTTAAGCTATAGGGAGGCAGATTCTGATTGTTTTCAAAAGCTTCCTGAAACCAAGAGCATTAACTTGACACCCAAAGATGAGCTGTTGAGAGAATGCCTGAGGAAGCAGCAGTCATGGGATGTAGATCAAGCAGCGTAATTACCATAGTAAAACAAGACTCTGCATGGGATGTACCATTGACAGATAGCTGAGGTGATCAACATTGGAAAATTATATCAGTGACTGGAAAGGGCTGGACTAAAAGATAGCACTAAGACACTCATCATAGCAGCACAAGAATAAGCGCTAAGCACTTGATCCATAGAGGCAGGGATCCACCATGCTAGACAGAGTCCAAGATGCAAACCATGCAGAGAGGCCCCAGAATCAGTGTATATAATGGTAGGGTGTAAGATGCAGGCAGGAAAAGATATAACGGTTCAACAAATAGCTGGCATTGTGTACAGGGACGTCTGCATGGTCCACAGTCTCCCAAATCCAAATGGGAGATTGCACAGAAGGTCATGGAAAATAACAGGGCTAAAATCCTGCAAGAATTCCAGATCCAAGATGGACAGACAGTTACGGACCAATTAGCTAGGCATCATGGTAGTAGACGAAGACCCACAGATAGCTGTGCTGATAAATGCACAAAGTATCAGGACAAAAGGGAATGAAAAGCTGGAGAAGTACCAGTCTGAAGGATGAACTTGACAGGAAGTGAAAAGTAAAGGTCCAAGAAGTCCCAGTGGTAGTAGAAACACTTGAAGATTTGCTTCTATGCCTCTTAAATTAGAAGAATGGTTTCAACAGACCATTAGAGCATTCTGTCCAGAGAAGTGCAATGCAGTGTAGGTTAGGCCAGTCTAGATGAGAACAGCTAAGATAACAGATGAGAACAGCAATTTAGAACTAAGGAGAAATTTCCTGACAGTTAGAATGCTCCAACACTGGAAGTTTTTAAGAAGATGTTGGATAACCATCTGTCTGAAGTAGTGTAGGGTTTCCTGCCTAAGCAGGGGGTTGGACTAGAAGACTTCCAAGTCCCTTCCAACTCTGTTGTTGTTGTTACTATTGTTGTTGTTGTGGCTGCTGCTGCTGCTGCTGTTATTATTATTATTATTATTATTATTATTATTAGTTTTATTATTATTATGTCAGTACAACACAGCAAACGAGATCACTATGCTGGATTTCGTATTTCATCACCAGTCGGGCGCTTCCCAAGCACCTAGGACTGCGTGATGGAGCGGCGAATTATGTTTGCCGATCCCAGTAAAGTGGCCTTTTGCAATTGACAGATGGAGATTTTGTCAATTCCGATGGTGTTCAAATGTCCGCTGAGATCCTTTGGTACTGCGCCCAGTGTGCCAAGTACTATTGGGACCACTTTCACTGGCTTATGCCAGAGTCGTTGCAGCTCGATTTTTAGATCTTCGTATTTCACTAATTTCTCTAGCTGCTTCTCCTCAATTCTGCTGTCCCCTGGGATTGCGATGTCGATGATCCATACTTTCTTTTTCTCCACGATCACAATGTCTGGTGTGTTATGCTTCAGAATTCGGTCAGTCGGAAGTCGGAAGTCCCATAGTAGTTTTGCTTGCTCATTTTCGACCAAATTTTCGGGCTTATTATCCCACCAGTTCTTTGCCACTGGTAAATGGTAGTTCGGGTACAAGTTCCGGCACTAATAATAATAATAATAATAATAATAATAATAATAATAATAATAATAATATAATAATAATAATTATTATTATTATTATTATTATTACACAAAACCTCAAACTCCCAGATCTTTGGAAGATGACCTGAGATTGAGCAAGGCATGTACTTCCATAGGAGTGCACATGCATTAAAATATAAAATGAACTAAAATTGATTGTTTTATCCTGCTGGACCCTTGAGAAATGTCCCTAATTTGTCTCAAGACAATTTAGATGGTGAAGTATAGAATTCTTGTTCATTTAAGGATCTATAATTTCAATTGTAAGAATAAAAGAAAGAATGGAGTTTATTTTAAGCAATTACATTTATATCGCTTAGTTTCAATCCTAGAAATACTTATTTTGAAACATGTGCCATTAAAATCAGTAAGCAATTGCCCTTCTGATCAATACAGGAAAAACATGCCTTTCTGAGTGATAAGCCTGTGTGAGCAGGTCTGCCAAAATTGAGGAAGTTGGAAGAGTAGAAACGCTCTATCTCTGGGTAAATAGTAAACTATTAGGCAATTGCACACGGCCCTAATATGGTTTATGCAAATAGATTTAAGTTTGTCTGACTTCTTCACAATGCATTTAACTCTCTGTCCCCAACCCTACCTTGTCTTGAACAATGCAGTCGTTTGACAAAATCATGATTGAAGGTATCTATTGTTTAGAAATAGAATTGTGGCAAGGTGCTTCTTGTCATGACATCTAATATCACCTGTCTCCTCTTAAATGTATATATACAGGTCATAGCACAGTCTTGAAACACCTTAGTTACCCAACTCAGGAATCAGTGTGGGAGTGTTGGGTGTCTAACTAGGATTCAGGTTAATACTCTTGGGAATCAGATATACCATATCTTAGATACTCTATATGACCAGATACATATGTACAGTGGTACCTCTACTTACAAACTTAATTCATTCTGTGACCAGGTCCTTAAGTAGAAAAGTTTGTAAGAAGAAGCAATTTTTCCCATAGGAATCAATGTAAAAGCAAATAAGGCGTGCGATTGGGGAAACCACAGGGAGGGTGGAGACCCTGTTTCATCACAGGAGATTCCTAGAGAGGCCCCACGGAGCTTCTCTCTGCCTTTTCTGGTTACAGTTTCGGAGGCTCGGGTTTGTAAATGAAAAATGATTCTTGAAAAGAGGCAAAAAAATCTCCAATACCCGGTTCTTATCTAGAAAAGTTCCTAAGTAGATGTGTTCTTAGGTAGAGGTACCACTGTACCATCTCTCAGATGCTCTATGTGACCAGATACAGACATATCTTGTTTTACTGTCTTGCACTGTTAGTGACATTTTTGCAAATTTCTAGAAAAGAACTTAAAGGTCTAATTAGATCTTGAAGATGTATATGAGTTTGAAGAAGGTGATTGATGCCCGTGAAGGTACAGCTTCTTAATGGAGGCCTCCTGACAGCAGTTGCCGAAGCCTATTTAACAGCTGATGCCTTGTTGTGATCCATGTTGTCATTTTTTTCATTACTGATTAAAATTAAAAATCTGCTTGGCAAATCCATTGTAAAAGATTTCCTTCATGAAAATCGACGGGTACAAATTATTTTGTCAATCGCCTGGCAATCAAAATGTGAGTTCTTCGTGCACAATTCATTTTTGTCCTCCCCCTTTTCAATGTTCATACCAGGGAATCCTCATAACTAATTTTTTGAAAGGACAGAAAGCAGCATTAGAAACACTTAAAATATATGTATTAAAGACTTATCTGTATGTTTTGATTAAATGTCCTCTTTTTTGCTCTTATCATAAAAGTGGAAGAAATATTTCCCCCCTTATTATAGAACTCATGGTATGCTGTGTAATTGTCTAATGCTCTATAATGACAGGTGAATAGCAGTAATAAAAGTCCTTAATAGGAAGAAAATGTGGAGAAATGCAGCTCCCCCAGCCCCCAAAAGCAGCAACAAACCAGCTCTGCCTGATATGCAGAATTTTTTTTAAAAAAATCTTGCCATAGTTATTTTTTGAAACCATCTGCAGCACATTTTCTCCCTTCTTTTCCTATTTTCAAGCTTTAAAAAACTAAACTAACTAAAAAAGCTTTTGCAAAAAATGAATGACCAACTTATCAACCAGGGCGTGAACTGTATTAACATCAGCTTGATATAAAGACATGAAAAATGGAGTATATCCCTCACAATGTCTTGCCTTCATGGCATGGGACCTGATTATTTACGGGATCATCTCCTGCCTCACATGTCCCAGTGACCGGTTAGGTCGCACAGAGTCAGCCTCCTCTGGGTCCCGTTGCTCAAACAGTGTCGATTGGCGGGTCTGCGGGGAGAGCCTTTTCTGCTGAGGCCCCGGTCTTCTGGAACCAACTCGCCCCAGAGATCCATACCGCCTCCACTCGCCTCGCCTTCTGGAAGATGGTAATAACACACTCATGCTGGCAGGCCTGGGGAACATGAGTGGTAGCTTTGTTCCAGCCATTAGTACGAATGAGAGATGATTGATTATATCGGGTTTTATCTGCGAGCAGCAGAGCCACTGTGAATGGCAGGGTAGGGGGTGCATACAGTGGGACTGCTGTGAACGCCAGGGTGGGGGGCAGCACAGCAGGTCACTTATCTTATTTTCAGCTATTTTTGCTCCAGCGCATGCGTGGAAGCAAAAAAAGACAAAAATGGGCAAAATCTTGTGTACGCGAGCATCATTGTGTGAGATTTGGCTTCTGCACATGCCCGGAAAGCTGAATCTTGTGCCAGAAGTGAGCAAGTGCATGCACCAGGCTTGCGCGTTCATGCCGCGTTCCGGGAGTGCTGGGCAATGGGGGCCTGCCGCTGGGCAGACAGATTGGGATTGAGTAATACTGCAGGACTTTGACTGATATAATGAATGTAGCCCAGTAAACTAAGAGTCTGTTTCATTAGATATTCTGTGGTTTATAGACCTGGGAATTGGATATGCAGTATGTTACAGAAGTGAGTACACCCCCTCACATTTTGTAAATATTTAAGTATATCTTTTCATGTGTCAACACTGAAGAAATGACACTTGGCTACAATGTAAAGTGTTGAGTTTACAGCTTGTACAACAATGTAAATGTACTGTCCCCTCAAAATAACACAACACACAGCCATTAATGTCTAAACTGCTGGCAACAAAAGTGAGTACATCCCTAAGTGTTAATGTCCAAATGGGACCCAAAGTGTCAATATTTTGTGTGGTCATCATTATTTTCCAGCACAGGTTGCCACTGGAATCCTCTTCCATTCAAAGCTCCAACCAGAATCCAACTCAATCAAGCAACTTAACAATTTATGAATTTTCAACATGAACAGTTCATATAGACTCCAACCTATATTCACAATTCCTGTTCAGAAAGATAAACTTCATTCTCTGTTCTAGGACTTTATTTTTCTTCTTCTTCTTGCTCCATGCAAATTACATCCAATGATGCATCATGGGTTTGTAGAGGCAGAGGAGGAAGAAAGCTTTTCTTTATCAATTTCTTGGTACTTCAAAAGTGAATGCATTGATCTTTCACTTTCCATTGAGATTGCTCCTAAAGCTTTTTAAAAGAAATCAATCTAGTTTTGCTAGATAGCTTTCCCTTGGCGTTGGTGCAGCTGTGTGAACAATTAAAGGAGACAAACGGTAGTAATTTGCAACATTCTTTTATAAGATGACCCAGATGTGCATTTTTGTCACTAACCTTTACATTTATGTATATGATTGTACAGGCTTTTCAAACATTTCCAATCTTTGCAATGGAAAGGTCAGGAGAGAATGAATGAGTATGTCTTTCTCCTTGCAACATACTAAACTTGACTGCAGATTTTGATGCATTGGCCTGCTCTATTCAAAGTAATGTGGGGCTTCCTTCACCTTTCAAGACAATTGCAATGGATTCCTGTTTTTTTAAATATTATTATTATTATTATTATTATTATTATTATTATTATTATTTAGATTTATATGCCGCCCCTCTCCGAGGACTTGGAGCGGCTCCCAGCAAACAATACAGTACAGTCTACAAATCCAATGTTAAAAACAGAACAATTAAGAAACCCTTATTAAGAACCATCACACAACTCAACATACCGTACATAAAGTGAGACAGCCGAGGGGGAATCAATTTCCCCATGCCTGGTGACATAGGTGGGTTTTCAGTAGTTTACGGAAAGCAAGGAGGGTGGGGGCGGTCCTACTCTCTTGGGGGAGTTGGTTCCAGAGGGCCAGGGCTGCCACAGAGAAGGTTCTTCCCCTGGGTCCCGCCAAACGACATTGTTTAGTCGACAGAACCCAGAGAAGGCCAACTCTGTGGGACCTAATCGGTGGCTGGGATTCATGTGGCAGAAGGCGGTCCCAAAGGATATTCTGGTCTGATGCCATATACGGCTTTATAAGTCATAATCAACATTGATTATTGATTATTGTTTGCAGCACTGGTAAAAAAATTGTAGACAATAGGCTACAGTGGAAGAACAACAGTAACAAAAGAGCAATTCTAAAACATTGGATCCCCACCACCCATAGCATATTTTTAAAAATCATTTTGTAAGGGGAAAATTATTTATTCATCCATCCATCCATCCATCATTTATTTATTTATTTATTTATTTACTTACTTACTTACTTACTTACTTATCTACCAATCAAATTTAGAGACTGCCCATCTCACTCACAGAGTGTGCAATTAAATACATTAAGTCTTATAGAATAGAATTCTTTATTGGCCAAGTGTGATTAGACACACAAAGATTTTGTCATTGGTGCTTATGCTCTTAGTGTGCATAAAAGAAAAGATACATTTGTCAAGGTATATCATACATCACAATGTACTCCCTGTTGGCGACTACTTCACCTTTAACAACAACAACACAAGAGCATGCAATAGATACAAACTAAATGTAAATCGCTCCAAACTATACTGCAGAAAATACGATTTCAGCAATAGAGTGGTCAACGACTGGAATTCGCTACCGGACTCAGTGTTCCCTCTAATTTTTTTGGGGGGTGGGCAGAAAAGTATAGTGTCTGAGCGGCAGTGCCTTTGGGACTGGGCGGCACAGAAATATTAAATAAATAAATAAACAAACAAACAAACAAATAAAAAACCCACCCTGTTTTGCCTCAGAGAATTTCAAAATAAAATACTGTACTGTGTGTCTATAACAGTGAGCTCATAATAGGGCAACTCTATCAATATCAATGCCACTTAAATAGTTGAGCTAGTTTCAAACTAGATTTTGATTTTCTTTCTCTCTTCCTTACTCCCATTCTTTTTCTTTCTCTTTTCCTTCCTCTCTTTTTTCTATCTGTTTCTCTCTCTTCCTCTCTCTCTCCTTCCCTCTCACTCTTTCCCTCTTGGCTTCTGGGCAGGTTTGAAAAACTCTGAGTTGATGATCATTTTTAAGTGAGCGATTGCTCACTGCTCACCTTAGAAGGAACTATGACCGGACTCTGTTGTTTCTTCCCCCAATCTTCAACCTTACATTATCTACAATTAGACCTCTCCCCTTTTCTAAGAGGTCTATAAGGGGTGTGCATAAGTGCACCTTTGTGCCTACCGTTCCTGTCCTAATGTGTTTCTTTCTTTCTTTCCTTCATTTCTTCATTAATCTGTTAAATTAAACTGTTCATTAAACATAGCAATTTTGGTCTCTCTGTATCGAATCCCTATAATGTTCTTGCAGATTTAAATAGTAAGGATGTTGGAGATATTAGCAAGGCCCCTCAGGCAGAGAATGAGGGGATGTTCAAAGGGGAAGTTGTCGTAAATGTCACCGAACCATCAAGTGCAGTTAGTAGAAATAAAAAGAGGACACATTTTCTTGTGGGTGATTTGACTGTTAGAGGTGTTGATTTGGGACAGAGTAAGGATGTGGTGAAGGTGCTGAGGTGTCTCCCAGGGGCCACTGCCAGCAGGGACAGGAGGCGGATTACAAACATTGTCAAGGCTGTGAGTAAAGGTAATAACGTTGATGTGGTGGTGCATCTTGGCACAAATGATTTGTCCCAGAGAAATGTCAATGTAGTAAAAAGAGATTTTCAATGTCTAAGTGTGGAGCTGGGTAAAATAACAGATTCAGTGACTTTCTCAGAGGTGTTACCGGTTTGTGGTCAAGAGGATAAAACAACATGTATCAGAGAGTTTAATGTGTGGTTAAGGCAGTGGTGTAAAGCTGAAGGTTTTGGCTATGTAAGTCATGATGTCAGTAGGTAGTCTAATAGGGAGTTGTTTAAGAGGGATGGTTTGCATCCATCATACAGAGGTACCCAGGTACTCGGTGAGGAATTCAGAACTTTTTTGGACAGGCATTTAAACTAGGTAAAGGGGACAGAGATGTAACTGATGTGGGTGATTTCTGTCCCCGACCAATGAGGATAAAGCAGTTTTTGGAAGCTTATGAAAAGGGAGCTGCAAATAAAATAGATGTAGTTGTTGATGATAAGGGGCAAACTGATAATGAAAATAATGTTGTTCGGGTAATGTGCACGAATGCTCGAAGCTTGAGCAACAAGCTCTGTGAATTAATGGCCATAATATCTAGAGATAATTTGGACCTGGTTGCCATAACTGAGACATGGTTTAAGGGTTCTAATGAATGGGAAATATCCATACCAGGATATACACTGTATAGGAAGGATAGAATAGAGAGAAGGGGAGGTGGAGTAGCCATTTATATTAAAGAAAGTCTAAAAACAACACTAATTCAAAATACATGTCAAGATCTAGAGACTCTCTGGATTTGCATGCAAAATAAAGAAGGTTCTGTCATTAGAATTGGGGTGATCTATAGGCCTCCAGGGCAATCCGAGGAATATGACAACAAGATGGTGGATGAAATTACCCAAATGGCAGTAAAGGGAGATATTGTGGTTATGGGTGATTTCAACATGCCTGATGTTGACTGGACTATCCCCAGTGCCCTTACATGCAAAAGTAAGAATATAGTAGAGGCCTTTACAGGAGCAGCTCTGGCACAGCTGGTTAAGACACCAACTAGAGGGGAGAATATTCTAGATTTAGGTTTTATGAATGGGAATTGGGTTCCAGATGTCAAGGTGGGAGAAAATTTAGGTTGCAGCGACCATCTATGTTTGTGGTTTGATGTAAAAACGCATTGTGAGCAATCCTATAATGCAACCAAAGTATTGGATTTCAGAAAAACAAATTTTAATGCAATGGGGGAATATTTAGATAATGAATTAAAGGGGAGGGATAAAATGGCAGGAGTGAGCACCCAGTGGACTGTATTAAAAAAGGCCATCTTAAAAGCCACTGGACTGTATGTAAGACAAATAACTAAAGGTAAAAGGAAGAAGAAACCGCTATGGTTTAGCAATGATGTAAGGGCTATAGTCAATGAAAAAAAGGCTGCCTATAGGAGGTATAAAGAGTCTGGAAGTATAGCTGATAGGGAGGTGTATAAAATGAGACAGAAGGAGGTGAAACAGATAATATATGCTGCTAAAGCCTCAAAAGAGGAAGAAATTGCCAAATCTCTAAAGAAGGGGGATAAAACCTTCTTCAGATATATTAGTGATAAGAAGAAGAAAAACTGCGGCATCACGAAGCTTAGTACCGGGAATAATACATGCATTAATGGGAATAAGGAGATCGCTGACCATTTCAATAGCTACTTCTGTTCAGTTTTCTCAAAAGACACCTTACAAAATAAAACTATAGAGGGATATAGCATTGCTTCCAGCTGTACGGATTCAGCTCCAGTGATCTTAGAAGCCGATGTCTTAGAAGAACTTGAATGATTAAAGATAAATAAGGCAATGGGTCCAGATGGCATCCACCCCAGAGTTCTTAAAGAACTCAGATCTGTTATTGCTACTCCTCTGACTGATTTGTTTAATTAACCAATCCTTGTTAACAGGAGATGTTCCTGAGGATTGGAGAATGGCCAGTGTTGTGCCTATCCACAAGAAGGGCAGTAGAGAAGAAGCTGGTAACTACAGGCCAGTTAGCTTGACATCAGTTGTAGTTAAAATGATGGAGACTCTACTCAAAAAGAGGATAAATCAGCACCTAAAAAACAATAACTTATTGGACCCAAATCAGCATGGCTTTACTGAAGGCAAATCATGTCAGACTAATCTCATTGATTTCTTTGACTATGTCACAAAGGTGTTGGATGAAGGTGGTGCCGTGGATATTGCCTACCTGGACTTCAGCAAAGCCTTTGATACGGTTCCACATAAAGAGCTGATAGATAAATTAGTAAAGATTGGACTTAATCGCTGGATAGTTCAATGGATTTGCAGCTGGCTGAAGCGTAGACATCAGAGAGTTATTGTTAATGGCGAGTATTCTGAGCAGAGTCAGGTTACAAGCAGTGTGCCACAAGGGTCTGTTCTGGGTCCTATTCTTTTTAATATGTTTGTGAGTGACATAGGGGAAGGTTTGGTAGGGAAGGTTTGCCTATTTGCCGATGACTCTAAAGTGTGCAATAGGGTTGATATTCCTGGAGGTGTCTGTAATATGGTGAATGATTTAGCTTTACTAGATAAATGGTCAAAGCAATGGAAACTGCAGTTTAATGTTTCCAAATGTAAAATAATGCACTTGGGGAAAAGGAATCCTCAATCTGAGTATTGTATTGGCAGTTCTGTGTTAGCAAATACTTCAAAAGAAAAGGATTTAGGGGTAGTGATTTCTGACAGTCTCAAAATGGGTGAACAGTGCAGTCAGGCAGTAGGGAAAGCAAGTAGGATGCTTGGCTGCATAGCTAGAGGAATAACAAGCAGGAAGAGGGAGATTATGATCCCGCTATATAGAATGCTGGTGAGACCACATTTGGAATACTGTGTTCAGTTCTGGAGATCTCACCTACAAAAAGATATTGACAAAATTGAACGGGTCCAAAGACGGGCTACAAGAATGGTGGAAGGTCTTAAGCATAAAACGTATCAGGAAAGACTTAGTGAACTCAATCTGTATAGTCTGGAGGACAGAAGGAAAAGGGGGGACATGATCGAAACATTTAAATATATTAAAGGGTTAAATAAGGTCCAGGAGGGAAGTGTTTTTAATAGGAAAGTGAACACAAGAACAAGGGGACACAATCTGAAGTTAGTTGGGGGTAAGATCAAAAGCAACATGAGAAAATATTTTACTGAAAGAGTAGTAGATCCTTGGAACAAACTTCCAGCAGACGTGGTAGATAAATCCACAGTAACTGAATTTAAACATGCCTGGGATAAACTTATATCCATCCTAAGATAAAATACAGAAAATAGTATAAGGGCAGACTAGATGGACCATGAGGTCTTTTTGTGCCGTCAGACTTCTATGTTTCTATGTTTCTATGTTTTTAACTTTTCTCTCTCTCCTTTATCCTTATATTATGTTAAACATTCTACATTACAATACTATATTTGTATGACAAATAAAAATAAAATAAATGAACAAACAAACAAACAATCAGAAGATAAGAGCCTTATCCTGAGTTGTTTAAAGTTTTACAAAAGTGACCTGCAAAATAACTTGCCATGCTACTCTCCAAAAACTGCCATTAAATTGTAATTATTACTGAGATAGAAGAAAATGGTATATGATATATTCACATGATATAATTAAAATTAACAATTAAGGTAATCAAATGGCAAATTGCTGCCCTGTTTTTGACATATCTTCTGCATGCTTTCAACTTGTGGCCAAAGCCACTTTCTTTTTGCTCTTTAAAACCAGTTAGTCTCTGGTTTTAATCTTTAAATTAGAACTGATGAAATGGTCCTTTGAAAAAGATGTCTTGAATCCTAAATTTTCTTCTACTTCTGTCCTTTCAAATAGAGTCCAGATGCATTTTCATTCAAAAGATAATTGGGAATGACATCAAGTTATGATACCATAGTGGCAGATAAAGTTACTTATTCAATACAAAGAAGAAAAGGAGTTTAAGACCTAGCCGGTCGCAATTTGGCAGACTTAAGTTGGTTCTTCTACTATGTACCTAAGGTGGTTCTCTTACTATGTACTACTGTACTCTGGCAATTAAATAATACTAAGTAATAATTAAGTAAATAATTACTTGACAGAAATAAGGTACGATTTCTTTTTTTAAGAGTCCTCTCTAATATTCAGAAACTACATAAGCAAAACATAGCAAATTAACCTTTTTCTGAAGGTTAAAATCATATGTGAAGGCACATATGTGAAGCCACAAATCCTAGTGCTTTTTTTGTCATAGCAGTAAGTGGGGAAAAATCTATGATTTAAACCATATTTGTTTTCATTTTAAGTATATTTCTGCTGTATTATGATTGTGGGTGCTGGGTTTCAGCTGTTGGCAAATTCTTATACGCTGCAATATTAACTCCTGAAAAGAGAATATATGAGAAGCAGCTAAGAATTAGGAGTGCAAATATGAAGTCTGGCAGGATTCAGCCTTAAATTTCTATGGACAGCTTTCAATGTAGTATCTTGTCTTAATTAACAGAGGGATGCAAGATCAAGTGAGGTATTAATACCACTCTATAAAGCCTTAGTTAGATCACACGCGGATTATTGCATCCAGTTTTGGCCACCACACTATAAAAAAGATATTGAGACTCTACAGAGGAATCATTGAGTCTGTCATCTGCACCTCTATAAAAAGAAAGACAGATTAATGAAGAAATGAAGGAAAGAAAGAAAGAAAGAAAGAAAAAGGGATGAAGGAAGGAAGGAAGGGAGGGAGGGAGGGAAGGAGGAGAAAAGAAAGCACTACGCACATGTATACTGTCACAAATTAAGCAGCTCTAAATGAAAGACTTTTATTTTAATGTTTAGCTTTTATTGAGCTCGTTACCAGAGTAATAGAATTCTCAGCAAATTTCAAACTGAAATTTCCATCTGAAGTGTTTTGGAAGGCTATTATTACCGACCTTCTAATTTCCACTGTAGCTAAGCATGTATTAATAACAAGGAGAGGTGAGGCAACCGCTGATACATCCAATGGTGCTTGACATTTAGTAGATGAATTAAAGTTTACAGTCCAATTGGTTTTTAACCAGTAATATTAGAGATCTTTGTTGTGCGTTTTTTTTAAATGTTCCTCCCCCCTTCACATTATAATTAGCCATTTCTATTATTTATATTTCTGAGTCCTCATTTGTCTTGTATTTCATGACAAAGGCACAATACACTGTACATAAAGTGGCCAATCTACAGTTTGCAAATTCACATTTGGAAATAAATACAAAAAGGCTGAGCTAAATCTTATTCCGATCTATACCGTAATCATCATGATACTGAAAGACAAAGGCTTTATCTCCAGTATAGATATAAATGGGTTTAATTGGCACTTTTTCCTCGTCAGGGAAAACTGGAAATAAGACTTCTGTAAGGATGGGGAAAGGCTTTGGGACCATTAATAGTGTGTTATAAAAATTATCATTTCCACATATTTTTGATAGCAGTGAGGGTATCAAATTAAATTTATACTGCAGATTAACTTTAGGAATGAATGCACTATGCAAGAACTGCTATGACCTCTGCCCTTAATAATTACACAGCCAGGAGTATTAGGAGCTCTCTGTGTCATGATAGAGATAGGTTTGGGTGAACAACTGTGTTCAGAATAGTTTTGAGTCCTAGTGCTTTAATGTAAGTTTGGACAACCTCTGACTCAATGGCTAAATGTGGCCTGTAATCAAAGTTAGGGGAAGTTTTTTGAGCCCCTGGAAACTCCTACTTACAGGTCAGTAAATTCATCTGTCTGGTAGGAAACTGATTGCTAATTTTCTGCTTTCCCTGATGGATGAAAATTGAAGGATTTAATAGGAAAGTGAACACAAGGGGACACAATCTGAAGTTAGTTGGGGGAAAGATCAAAAGCAACATGAGAAAATATTATTTTCCTGAAAGAGCAGTAGATCCTTGGAACAAACTTCCAGCAGATGTGGTAGATAAATCCACAGTAACTGAATTTAAACATGCCTGGGATAAACATATATCCATCCTAAGATAAAATACAGGAAATAGTATAAGGGCAGACTAGATGGACCATGAGGTCTTTTTCTGCCGTCAGACTTCTATGTTTCTATGTTTCTATGATTAGCTCTTCTGCAAGGAGGTCTTTAAAGGAAGGGAAAGGGTGAAAGGTGTGTGGGTATATACGTGTGCAAGTGGTCATAGCATGCCAAAGGACCTTTGGGGTCTTTGGAGGCAATCTAAGAGATCATTGTCCTCAGGACTGGAAAATTTGTTTAGAAGTGCTGCAATGTTAGTAAAATGGAGATTTAAAAAAATGGAATACTGGAGTCTATTAGAATGACTGCGTTGACTTCCTAAGGCCCTGATGGCGAATCTAATGGTAAGGATTCACTGGTGGCATGCAGAGCCCTCTCCGCGGGCACACAAGCCGTCACCCAGCTCAGTTCCACCGTGCATGCATGGATGTCTCCTGACAGCCAACTGGTTTTTGGGTCTCTGCCGTGCATGTACAGGGGTGAGGTGCATGTGGGAGATGCAAATGTGGAGTTGCCTGTGTAAGGGTCACATGGGGTCATGCACATATGCACAGGGGGGCGGGGAACATGCAGGCGGTCACACATGCATGAGCAAGAGTGGAGGTCACATGGGGATCACGCACACATGCAAGGGGGGTGGTTTACACAGGGAGGTTCATGTGCACATTGCAGTATGGGTTGCTCACAGGCAGATGTGCAGCGGTGGGCTACGAGCCGGAACGCTAAATTGTGCTCGCCACCATGGCTCGTAAGTTCTTGCGGGGCCAGCGCGATTTTGCTGCTGCACCTGTGGAGGTAGCAAAATCGTGCATGGAGCCGCAGGTGCGCTCGTGTTTTGGTATGCACAGAAGCAAAAATCCCTCATCAAAACATGGGCGCACCTGTGGCTCCGTGTACGATTTTGCTACCTCCACAGGTGCAGAAGCAAAATCACACTGGCCCCTCAAGAACCTATGAGCCACGGCAGCGAGCGCAATTTAGCGTTCTGGGTTGTAGCCAGTGTTGGGCTACAATATCCCCCTTCTCATCTGACTCAAACATTAACACAGCTGGGGGAGTCTGCAGCCTCTGGAAAGTCCCCAGGCCCTAACTCTCCCTCACTCTCACTTTCTGATTCTTGTGATAACACACCAGCCTATAATATCCAGACAGACCCGGTTCATTCTCCTCAAAGTCCGTGATGCATGCCAAACCACAACACTACCATCTGAACTTTGTGTCCTACCATTAGCACCCAAGGGCTGCTCTCAAGAATGGGCAAAAGCATGATATAAGAGTGAATAAGCCATTTGGGTGAAAGTAGATGTAATTATATGCGGAGATAATTGGCTTTTTCCTTTTGGCTGTTATTTGATTTTGTATTTCATAATTTAAAAAAGAATGACTACAAACCGTGAAGACAACATTTATCAGTGGGGGAGGAAAGAGATTCTCAATCCCAAGCCTTCAGAGGGGTTGGCGCCATTCTCAAACATGCAAATCTAATAAATAAATAGATAGATAGATAGATAGATAGATAGATGATAGATAGATAGATAGATAGATAGATAGATAAATAAATAAATAAATAAATAAATAAATAAATAAATAAATAAATAAATAAATTCTATTTTTCAAAGGGATTTTAGTCGTTATTACAGGATTGCTAAGAGCTATACCTGCAGATCTTCAATCGAACACCTTTTGCAGGTTCTATCATAGACCTGCTTAAAATCAACATTAATTTCTGCCTTTTCTATGGCAGGACCATGACAGTGTTATCCACCAGTTGTTGTTGATTTTTTGGGGGTAGGGAAGAACTCATGAAAAATTTTGCAGTTAAAGATCCACCTGTTTTATGTGCATTGCAGAACTTTATTATGAGCTATATTTATTTATTTAGGAGCTCTTTAGGTAGTAGCTTAAATATTTGTTTTTACTCAACTTTTAAAGGCTTTTTGGTTTGTTTTTAAACAACTTTTAAGGCAGGTTTTTTTCAAAAAAATTTCCTCTGTATATTTGTAAGCCTCCTAACCCCTCTGAGAGGAATGGTTGTTCTATACATTTAAAAAATAAATGACATAAAACAGTATTGCTTTGATGTTTTTCATTGTATAGATTAGTGCTTTTAAAACATTGTCAGTGCCTTTGAATGCAGGCTACTTCTGATTGCTGACTGCCAGCAGTTTGGCAGTTCGATTCTCACTGGCTCAAGGTTTCCATCTTTCCGAGGTCGATAAAATGAGGTCCCAGGTGATTTGAGGCAATAGACGGACTCTATAAACTGCTTAGAGAGGAATGTAAAGTACTGTGAAGCAGTATATAAGTCTAAGTGCTATTGCTATTTAGGTGGAAAAATGTAATCCAAATTGTACAGCTAAATGCAGTGAAACATTACCCATAAGAAAAATATGTATGTATTTTAGAAAATTTAAAGGGTTTTGGACAAAGTATAACATTTACCTATTATCTGGTGAAAATTGGGTTGTCCTTGACTCATCCTCAAACCTCTCTTCAGAGGAGAATAAATATATCCAGTGCTAGCTAGCAAGAGAAGAATAGCTTTATGGCAGCTGTCTTCCATGAATCTTCAGATTTTGGTAAAAGGCAGCAATAATTTCTGCGTGAGCATGTGGGTGGAGGAGCTATCTCTGTCCTTGGCTCCAACCCGTCCTTCACAGATACTTGAATAAGTTAATTATAAATTGCTACTTAATGACATAACTAGGCTTCCTGATTTCCCCAGAATGCAGTTTATGAAGTAAACAGGCTTCTCAAGGTTTCTTGATGCACCAAAGAAATTTAATGCCAGGGCTGGACATGCACTGATCAAACTGCCTGGGAATTCTCAATATATCTGGAGGATATCGGCAGAGGCAATGCTCTACTGTATGATATTGCACTCAGAAATGGAGGATTTCAGTTCAGAGGGTGGTTAGCTGGACGATGGACATACTGTATATAGATGTACTCATATTGTATATTTTTTTAAAAAACCTGTACTGATTTGTTTAAAAAACTGTGTTTGTTTTCAGAGTTTATTGCAATTAATCAAAATCAGAAGCACACACAGATAACTGATTCGGCTGGATTCATTAACTTGTTTATAAACATAACAATAATATATATATATTATAATATATATATCAAGTCCCAGTGAGGGTATGGCTAGCTGATGAGGCCAAATTAAGCCCGAAATAGCTCTTTCCTAGACCTCTAAGCCACCAGATCTGATCCCTTCAGCTTTGTACCAGGGAGGGGCTATATGTTTTTTCTGTTGGCTCGCCCTGGTATATTGAAGGAACATCACAGCTCCTTTTTGCCTCTAGGCCCAACCCAGGGCCATTTCAAGGCAGTTAATTTATTCATAGGAAATAACCATAAATAGATTATTTCTTCAACATGGCAACAAGCAGTTACAAGCAGTTTCATTTCCAGCTGCAGACAAGTATTTGGTTCAAAGTTCAGAGCGGACAGAGTACAGAGTGGGTTGAGCCACGCCTTCTACTTTCAGTTTCGATTCTCTGCATAGATTCAGATGTGTTTAGCTCTCATTGGCTGACTTAGTTGCTATGCCTACTCATTGGTGACCTTGTTATCACTGGCTCTCCCAGTTCATGAATAATCTGACATTTGTCATTGTTCATTGTGAGAAGACATCTCAGAATGAATAGAATAACAAATAGTCAGACCTTGAAACTAATGCAATTGCTATTCAGCTTATTCTGTGGAGGTTAGAAGTCTAACAATGAAAATCTCAATCTCAATCTCTCCCTCCCTCCCCCCTCTCTATCTTTCTCTCTCTGTGTCTCTTACTGTCTCCCCCCTCCCCTCCCCCCTCCTCACTTCACTTCACCAGTCCACTTCACTTCTGGATTTCACATCATCATTCTTACATGTTCAAAATAAACAATTTTTAAAAAAAATCTAAGAAAGAAGCAATAAGCAAGACTGGAATAATACTCTTCAGCAGCCTACACTCAGATAAACTGGGATCAATACCAGACACACACACAAATCAAGCAGTAAAAAATACTCTAAACAAGGAACTACCAAGGGAAAAAAAACCACACCTCAACCAAGAGCAAACCCCACACTTATTAGCACTGATGATGTTACCTAGATGAGAATTAAATGTCTGCAAGAAAATAACCAAGCTTTGAGAGCAACAAGGAATCCACAATTCAACCCTGAGCTACATATATTCTCTTCTATTACAGTCATAATTCCCTACTTCAATTTTAGTATAAGTAGGCTTTGCATTTTGAGAGTAGTGAAGTGAGTTGAAAACCTGTATTTTAAAAAATGAAGGGAACAATTATTCTATTCTCATATGCACATAAAGCACTTTTATAAGTGTCTAATGGGGAATTTCTTTTCTTACAACATTCATTCAATGTGCAGCTTATGCGCTGGGTGCCACACATAACTCATGGGCATTTTTAAAAAAATCACATATATATTGTGCAGTTTAGTAACTTTAAAATAAAAGGTTTTGACTGAATTTGAAATGCCTAGTATATGGCAGAATTTCCTTTACTTTTGGAATGAGAATTTTATATTGCTGTATCTTTTCTATGTTGATTTTGTTACTTTTGTGTTATTGTAGCATAAAAGAGAAAAATCTCTTCTCATCTCCATGTTTTGCTCATGGCCAACTTGGGTTTTAGGACAGGACAAACTACTTTCACCGTTTCTCCTTTCTCCTTACCTATCCTTAAATTCCCCTCCCTCTTTTTCTATCTAGTGCTGGCACAGAATCATTGGATCTCCCCATGGAAATGAAGTCTTCCAGATGGAACTCAACAAGGTTGACTCAGGCTCAGCCCTCCATCCTTCCAAGGTGAGTAAAATGAGAATCCAGATTGTTAAGGGAAATATGTTGACTCTGTAAAATCACTTAGAAATGGCTGCAAAAGCACTATGAGTATACAAGTCTAAGTGGTATTGCTATGTTCTGTCTGGGTCACTCCAGAAGCCAATACCAACCCAAAAAGAGAATCTAGACACACTGGTAAAAGGCAAAGGCAGTTTTATAAAATTCAAGAAAAACACAGGTAACAGAAAATGTCCTTACAAACAGGAAAATGCTGTATCTTCAGATATATCCACGAAGGCAAAAGTCCATGCAGCAATACAGAATTCTTGCTGCCAAGCCAAGGCTGTAGATAGCAGACCTACACCTCCCACGGGTCTTCCAAAGCTGCTGGGCCACAAGCCAGGAACAGAGACGCCGAGAAAAAAGACAGGATAACGCAACTCCAAACTGATAACACTCCACATGGCTTCAAGGGCTTGCCTGCCTTTTAAACCCTGCTAAGGAGGACCACACCCAAACCCAGCTGTTCCTAATTCAGTGTTGATAATACTTCTTTAATTGCTCCTTTCTCTGATCTGAACATCTCTGTTGCATGTCAATGACGGCTTGTGCATCATCACCTAATGACTCCAAGCTACTGGCTGGGGAGAGGGCCCCCCCCGGGGCTCTCATGCTGTTCTCCTTCATCCCATTCCTGATTTTCCTCTCCCCCGTCCGACTGTTCAGCCCCCTCCTCTTCGCTGTCCTCCTCCTCCAGGCATGGAGCCAGCAGAGACACAGCTGGTCCCTGAGCACCCTCAGGCTGAATCACAACATGCTATTGCTATTCACCTTTATATCATAAGATATATCCATAGTTTAACATTTTTTCTGCTTACACTCCTTGTTGAGTGCTAATGAGAACCATAGTATGTGTATATGGATTATATCCTATAAAGCAAATTTTGACCACCCCTCTGTTGTTAAATGACCACATTCCAGGCATTGGGCATCCAGATCACATTTATATCAACAGTTGCAGCATCCCACAGTCATGGAACCATGATTTGTAATGTTTTTGTTGGTGCCCACAGTTTTTTTCCTGGTTTCTGGCTAAAAAAAATTCCTCCAGAAAAAGGATTCATTTTTATGACTATGCAATTCATTTAATAAATCGCACAATTACAATTACAGTTACAGTTGCATACAGTTACAGCTGCAGGTTTTATGACCATTTGTCACCTAACAAATGGTCATAAAATCTGATCCATCGCATGGATGCCTCGACTTACAAACATCATAATCTACAACCAGTGAAAGGCGACCTAAATTTTTACTTCCACACTATGGGTGTGGCTTATGCAGGACGCCCTGCATTTGCTTTCAACATCTTGCAGTGCAAATTGGGTGCTCTGGGGTAGAGCTCCATTTTCACTACCTCACTGCATCCCCCCCCCTTCTGGGCAGTAGCCCACCCCTGCCTACAACTTAAATTCTGGTCTCAATTGTACCTGTAAGTCCAGGACTGCCTATACTTAGCTCTTCTTCATTATACCACATTGTGTCCCATTTGGAAAGTCTTGTCGCGGTTTGTGAGTGATTAAAGTCCGTTAGAACCTTAACCCCGTGGAGTCGATGGATAAAAGCCTTAGTCATTTGTTCAAAACAAGATATCTTTATTATAAAAACAGAAATAAAACATGTCTCGAGGGACAACTCAAATATACGTCTTTACATAATGGAGGATAGAAGAGAAGAGAGTTAAGAATGAAGAAGAAGGAAGTGAGCTGGCAGGATAGTACATCATAATAGGAGGATCTTAATAAAGCACACACAGTTAACTCTTTCATTACTGAATGTCTCTGAGAGGCTGTTAATATTCAGCGTGACAAGTCTCAATAGAAGAAAGAATTATTTAGCCTGTTATATTTTAACACCCTTCTTCTTCAGGTAAAGGAAGTCTAAGGACTTCATTCTCCTTATCTTTCCCATCACCCTGACTTGTAAAGCAGACTTGTAGGTTAAAAAAAAAAAAGATGACTGCATCCACATATAAGATATAGCTTGCCGTTTTTATTACTTACAGTACTCCTCTCAAATTCATCACTGACAAAAGCCTTAAACAGGAAGATAATATAATTTTTGACATGACAGCCAATAGGAGGCAGTCATAAATAATTTGCCAAATAATTCCAAGGGAACACTCAGGAGGGGGAAAAAATAACTCGGACACAAATATTGTATATTCTGTATACTGTGCATTGTGTACACACCAAGCACTATGGAGCACATAGATGACGAGTATCCAATTTGAACCTGCTAATCCAGCATGTGTCTGAAGTTTTATTCCCCTTCCATCAAGCTTCAATATGCATCTGATCTGAGAATATTGGATTCTTTTTTTTCTTTGAGAAGAGAAATAAATGACTTATCTGGGGAATAAATTCCATTCTACTCTTAACATATTGCTTCCCTTATATACTGGATGGTACAAAAATAAGCTTCACATTTTAATGTAAATCTCTGAAGAGGAACCATGATAATGAGTTTTTCCTTTTTTTTCTCCTATGATTTCTAGGCAGGATGCAGGATTTCTTGGGAGAAAAACATATACCCACAAACAGATATGGAGTGTTTGTTCTTTAGAGGACCCGCAGTCACAGACACAAATAGGTTTAGTATCTGTAATTTCATAATGTGGTAACAATAGTTGGCAAAGCACTACCCTTTTTGTTTATATTGAACTGAACCCCGTAATATAGTTTTGAGTGATGTTTGTTGCTCCCAGCTTATCCTTCAATTATATTTCCTGGCACCCAGTTCTGGAATATAATAACCTGTTCTTAATCCAGTATTATTAATATGCCAGTGGCATAGAGTGCCTTTCAAGTGTGTGTTTTGTCAAAAAGAATAAGGGGAAGTACCATTTGGTCTTACTGTAAAGGCCTCGTTCAATGCCAGGTGAAAACTTGACTTTTTATTCCTATACTCACCTGAGTATTCCCAGTTTGACCGTGTCCTTCTCAATGTGTCTTGGTGAATGTTTATTATTAGGTATTCTGCTTTAATTGACCATAGGTCTATAGGACCCTCCAAAACAGGCTTTAAATATTCTTATTAAATAGTTTGAATAATCTCAGTACATTATACCAAATACTCATAGTTAAGACAGACAATACTCAGTTGAACAGGGCTATATACATACAACAACATCATAGATCCCTATAGTTTGTTGCTACGTGTTGTGGTTAGCTCTGGCCCAGCTCCTGCCCCAAGGAATGTGCAAGTGGATGTGGGGGAGACATCCACATGCTTCAGGCCTGTTTTGCTCCCAGTGGAATCTGCCGATGAAGTCCCCTCTGATCAAAGAGGCCTGAGTGACAGGGAGGAGGAGAGTTTGGCAGACAGCCCAGGAGGAGATCAATCATCTGTATCATCTCTGGATTCTGAACAAGAATTAATGACACATCCACGCATGCGTAGAGTGATGCATAGGAAGCAACAACTAAAGGATTATTACAAGAGAAAATGAGGCCACTTGTGGTTGGGTGGGGCTGCTGTAATTAGTGCTGCTGCTATAAATAGCAGCGTGTGGGTTTGGCCCTTGTGGAGAATTATCTGATCGTTGTGTTTCATGAATGTCTTGCTGACTCCGGCCTTTGTTTGTTGACTTTTCTCCACTTTGAAACCAAAGCAGAGCAAAGTGTGTTTCACTTCGTGGAAGAAGAAGGGCTGTGACTTTCTTCACAGCTGCAAGCTAAGTACTTACGAACTGATAGGGGACTTGTACAAACTACCAGGTGGTTTTGGGACGAGTGCTCTTTGCAATACAAAAAGAGTGCTTAGTTTATTTTGAATTTTGTGATAAAGAACATTGTTTTGAATTTTCAAACGTGTGTGTGTCTGAAATTTGTACCTTTGAATTTTTGGGAGGCTCCTACCGGAGAGTCTGGAAGAACACTACAAATTTTTCTGTTCAGTTTGAACAGAAAGGAAGCATATACATGAACCAAACATACACACACACTCTCTCTCACTCTCTCTCACTCTCTCTCTCTCTCTCTCACACACACCAAGCATAATTCAGCAGGGACAACACATTGTGCAATTCAGATGTAGAGCTTGGAAATACTTCTCTTGTTGATTTTTATGCCCGTCACACATAATTCTTACAGACTGTTATGCCAGGTGGACACTTTTAATGAGAGAGAAAGAGAGGAAAAAAATGTAGATTCTGGACAGTCAACAAACAAGGAACCATTTTCATGAAAGCCCAGAGTTTTTAACAAGGTACTGGGGTGCTTGGTGTTTTTTTTTTAAATAGCCTCTGTTTTGGCTAAGGGGCCCTGATTGTTATTATAAGCCAAGCAGCCAATGTGGGAAGAGAGATTTTTTGATAAAGGTGGGGACTTTGCTGGGTTTCGGCCTGTGCAACCTGTTTGGTTTCAAGCTGCGTTGCACAGAGTCATCAGAAAGGCACACCCCGAGCAAGTCTGCCTGTGTGACCAGATAACTTTAATTTCCCCTTTAGTCTGAATGCTTGTGAAATTCTAAAGCTCCGAAGGATAATAACTTTTTTTTAAAAAACCTTGACAGTTCAGATGGCATTTTCTTTTCCCCTTAAATTAATGCAGAAGGCAGTAAAAGCTTTTGTTTTGTTTCGTTTGAGAAGGCGGATATCTAAGGGCTTTTCTGCAATGCAGTTTTAAGCAGCTGGATTCCTCTTCATAAGCCAGCTAATAGTGAATGTGGCTTAAGACAATTCTTTCTGGCTTTTAGACTCTTCCTCTGCTTTTGACACAATGAGGGCTGGATGTTCTGTCTATTCTTCTGCTTCTTTATTCCACCTGGACATGAAAAACAAGAGAACGGACAAGACTAACAAGTTTTATCATGTTTCTTCTTACTTAGGTGGAAGGAGAAAGTGACAGGACCTTTGTCAATTCCCCCACCCCCTTTTTAAATAGTACACTCTTACATCTTGTTAGAAAAGGCTATGAAGGACATGGCTCATTGACTGGACAAGGGGTATTCTATCTATTAGAATGAAGGAGTTTGACCACAATGAAATGACATCCAGAAAGTTGAAGCAGACAGGACCACTGTAGTGGGAGGGTTTAGAAAATATTTGATATGTAGTAAAGTAAGTTAAAATCGTGTTTGTTTACTCTCAAGGAATGCTCAATGCCCTGTATTTATTCTGAGACAATATGATCAGATGGATTGGTCATGACATTGTTACAAATACATAATTTGCAATAGAAGTTTCAACTAAAAAGGTTTTTTTTTAAAAAACAAACACATCTGCCCCGATTCAGAATGGGCATGGGTATGGATTACCTTTATAAAAGATTTTATATTATCAAATAAATTACAGAAAAAGTAGGAAAAATATATAAATACAATAAACAAAGTCATGTACATTTGTAAGGAAAAAGCCTGAAAAAGCCTTATGAAGAAAACAACTGACAAATTTTAACCCAAAAGACCAGTTCCTTCCTTCCTCCTTGCTCTTCGTTGGAAACCAAAACAATGTTTCAGGGTTTCTGAGTTTCTTGTTAACAAAACTGATAGGCCATTGATGCAAATCAGGCACAGATTTATCATTGTAATGCTATATAAATTGTTAGATTTGGGCATGAAAGAAGGAGCGAGATACAGGAACAGTTCAGCACTTTTGTTCTCCTGGCTGCTTGCAATACGAACTGCTGGCAGGCTGTAGGGAAGCCACTTTTAAGAACGTCCCTGTAGCCTAGCCGGCCACTGACAGCAATTTAATTCTCACGTCACTTGATTAGTCAATCAGTGGCGGCTATGCAAATCCATGCTACGTATGGTCATACATGACATCCCTCCCTCCTTAATTTATGGATACTCTGATTGTCTCTGAATACAAGTTACGTAGTGATGCAGGTAAGCAGGGTGCTGTACAATCCTATTGGGCCTGCGAAATTCATTATTCCCTGGAATCTTTTTGGATGCGGTCCTGCCGGCTATTTCTCCTGGCACCTCTTGTGGAATTATCTGGAAACTGCTCCTGGGCATGGTTGCCAGTGTCCTGATGTCTTCGTCCTCTGATCCTAGATGATGCTGCAGGACTCTGGCAGTTCTCAGTAGGTGCTTGCGTGCCTCCTCCAGTGTTGAGAATAGAGCTTCTTGGTATTTTGTAGTCAGGGCTGGTCTTTCACTTTGCATTTCAAGCTCAGTTGTTATGGAGGGTCTTTGGTACAGAGACTCCTGTTGCTCTGTGTTTGTGGATGACTGGGACCCAGGTCTTTCCTAGCCTCCTTCTGAGCTGGTCTATGTGTTGTCTCCATGCTTGTCCATCATCCAGCTTGACCTGGTATGATTTCAGGCCAGTAACTGTGATTATTTTTGCTTTCACCCACTTGGGATTTCCTGCATAGTTATGTGCAAAGACTAGAATACCTATTTCTAGTGACTGGATTACTTTGCTAGAGTTTAAAATTTTCTCAGAGTGGTAATTGGAGTTCAACCAGTTTAGCTGGGACCTAAGTTTCTGTCCAATCAACATTTTGCTGGGCTTTGATTAGTGGCCACGCATAGTGTGATGTGCTGGGCCAGTAGGAACTGATTGATCCTTTTATGCCAGTTTCTGGGGCCCATTCTAATAAGTGCCTTTTGGTTATTCTCACCATTCTTTCTACCCGATCATTGCTGGCTGGATTGAATGGTGAGACAACGATGTGCCTTATTTCTTGTTTGGCTAGGAATGCCTCCATGTTCTTGGTGGTCAGATGCGGCTCATTGTCTGATACCAGGTCATCTGGCAGGCCATGGGTCCTGAAGATCCACCTCATGTCCTGATGGTTGCTTCTGTTGCTGATGTGTGCATGATCACAACCTTCAGCCATTTAGAATAGACATCCACTAGTATTAAGAAGTTTTGCCCTGCCATTGGCTCCACAAAGTCTATGTGGATTCTTCAGTAGGGCACCTTGGGTATTTGACATTCTAGTTGGGTTGTGCATAGAAGAGCTGGTTGTGTAACCTGACAGGGCATGCAGGTTGCCATTCATTCTGTGATATCTTGGTCTAGTTTGGGCCACCACAGGTAGGTCCTGGCCAGTACCTTCATTTGTACTATTCCTGGTGTCCTATGTATAAGGTGTTTAGGACTCTCTTCTGCAAGATTTGGAGTACCACAACTATTTCCTCCCACAATAGACAACCCTTTAGCATGGATAGTTCCATTTTTTGTTTCAAAATGGTTTAAATTCATCCCTAACAACTTCCTATGGCCATCCTATTGTTGGGTAGATCCTGGAAATTTTTGGCTTCCAGGAACACGTGGAATTGACTCATGTAGGTATGCCATTCTTCCGTCTTTGGGTTGAAGATTGCTGGAGTGGGAAAGGTGCAACTAGCCATCCTCAAATTTGGCTGGAGCAGAACAATGCTTGCTTCTAAGATGGTCACGGATGCCACATGGTACCTTTGTTCTGTTGTCCTTATTCAAGATCCCACCGTCCTCACCAATGTTAGATTTGGGCACAAAAGAAGGAACGAGACACAGGAACAGCTCAGCATCTTTATTCTCCTGGCTTGACTGTAAAATGAACTGCTGCCAGGCTGCCTGGAAGCTGCTTTTAAGGGCTTCCCTGTAGCTTAGCCAGCCACTGACAGCAGTTTAATTCTCCCACCATTTGATTAGCCAATCAGCAGTAGCTATGCAAATGCATGCTACATACAGCCGTATATAACATAAATCTTCATATAATTCAGATGCAAGCCTTCCAGTCAAGAAGGCTTGGATTAGATAATGAAGCATGGATTTTTTGTTATAACTCATGATGGCCATAATTTAGTCGATCATATGGCCAACCCAATTTTACAAAAAATTTTAAGTAGTTGGAAAGTGATCTTAGAGGTCATTAAGTAAACACCATGTTTGTTAAGTGAGCCCATGTATTGTATGGGTGGTTGTTGGGGTTTTTTTGTAGAAAATGGCCAAAAAATTTACTTTCTGTCAAAAACAATTGTAATGGTCTTCAAGCGAGCAGTCATTGAGTGAGGACTGCCTATGCGTTGCTTGAAATTGGCCTCAAATGTTGATTCTAGGCTGGGCTACCATGTTTTGGTAGCTAAAATAGGCCAAGTTTATGTATAATGTGGTTGCTTGTTTTTTGGTTCAGTGTGATATGTAAAATCACTCCTTATGTTGTACTATTAAATGCAAACTAGTTCACTGTGCTTTGTTCAAAAAATCCTAGCTAAAATAATTCTGACTTATGATACATAGATCCAGACTAAAATAAATCATGGGTAGCCTGACATCTATGCAGCTGACCTGATATAGGAACACTGCTGCTATCTGAAAGAAATCAATCAATTGAACCCAAGTGCTATAAAACTGTTTCAAAAGTGGCTGGTAGAATGAATTTTACTGGAAAATAAAATAAGTAATAACAATAGGATCATAATTTGCCAGGGTAAAAGTTAGCAATCCTATCTTTCTCGGCAACTAAAACATGTTAGCTTAGAGACTGTCAGCTGCATCTATGAAAACATTAGGAAATGAATATGAAATATAGGTAAAAATTCAATAGTTTGTATATATAGTTTGCTTGATGTAAACTGCTCATGTATGCTCAGTTTTATGGGGCAAAGACCATTTCCTGTGATTGAGAACAGCAAATTACATTTGTTATACTTCTATTGGATTATTGGGAAATGTTCAGAGATGAAAGTTTAAAAATGTAATAAAAGTGGATCAATATGTGTTCAAGAATTTCATCAATCGTGTATTAACAGCACTAGTTCCTCTGACCTTTTTTTCCTTACCTATTCCCTTGATCACAGCAAAAATGGATATAATAGATTACACTTTATAAACATCTCTGTTGTGGAGATCATATCAGACTCTCTCACCTTTCCAACAGACCCTGGAAGAAGACGCAAGATTGCTAAACTTCCAAGATAAAGAAGTCTTGTCAATAGTATACCCAGTTTCCTAATTTCAATCTTCTTTTTTTTTAGTTTCCTATTTATTTTTGCAGGAATTTTCAACAATGAGGAGAGTTCTCAATTTGTTACTGGGAAGCAAAAGTCAAAACTGCCTGGAAGAGCTGCTTCTTTATTCAGGGGAAGATTGATTTTCGGATTCTCCTTCTTAAAACAAACTGTTGTATGCCTCATTTTAAAGAGTCTTTAAAATGATGAGCTGTAAGAAGAAAGGACTCTATTTCGTCTGTAAAAAGCTGCTGTTGGATAGACTCTAATCCATTGGTGTCTATCGGGGGGAAATGGGAGACAAAAGGAAGCAAATGATACCACGTAGGTCAGGCAACTCGATCTAGAGGTAATTCCACAAAATTAATATTTCTATTTTCTATGTCATCATAGAGCAGCTTGAAATGGAGCTGTGAAAATCTTTACCACAGGTAGATACTTACTAAAATCTAAATGTACAGGATGCCTTATGCATCCTTTTATAAGCCTATTGTTGCACAGAATTACAGGACCTACTCAATGTCTATCTTCTCTGATACAGATGATCAATACAAGTATGCAAAGCAATATCCAATTGGCATCTCATCCCCTGAATGGTGGAAACACCATCAAAGCCATCAATACCCGAGCCTTGCCTATGATATGATATACTTCTGGAATTATGAATTGGATACAAGCTGAACTGAACACTTTGGACTGAGAAACAACAAAGCTAATGACTATTCACTACACAGTACATCCTGGTAGTGATACTAATAGATTATACCTGCCCCAGAGAAATGGACGCAGTGGTATACTTATTTATTTATTTATTAGATTTGTATGCCGCCCCTTTCCGTAGACTCGGAGCGGCTCACAACATAATAAAACAATTCATAACAAATCTAATAATTTACAATTTAAAAATTTAAAGTAGTTAAGAAAACCCCATTTTTAAGCAGACATACCTATAAACATACCATACATAAATTATATAGGCCCAGGGGAGATATCTCAATTCCCCCATGCCTGACGACAAAGGTGGGTTTTGAGGAGTTTACGAAAGGCAAGGAGGGTAGGGGCAGTTCTAATCTCTGGGGGGAGCTGGTTCCAGAGAGTTGGGGCTGCCACAGAGAAGGCTCTTCCCCTGGGGCCTGCCAACCGACATTGTTTATTTGACGGGATCCGGAGAAGGCCGACTCTGTAGGACCTAATCGGTCGCTGGGATTCGTGCAGCAGAAGGCGGTCTTGGAGATATTCTGGTCCGATGCCATGAAGGTTAAACAAACTGTTGAAGAAGAAATGTGCATTGGCCGATTACATAAAAGACAGTCAAGAACAAGCATTGATGCAAGTTAAAAATTGGAACTTACTGGCTGTGCAGAAAACATTAATATATAATAAAAACAAGAAATAAAAGCTCTTGTTTGCTCTGATCCCTAGTCCATGTCTCCACGTACAGGTGGATTCTAGCTTACCTTGTTACTGGTTCACTTCCTCATGGGCTGCATGGGTATGTGTGCATGCGCAGTGCCAAAACCCCCAAAACAAGATGGCGGCACCTATTATGCTGCTGAGAGAGCTGATTCAGGGGTGTGTTCAACTGGCCATCACTGCTGGTTCGGCGAGCAGGGTGAAATTCCTGCTACCGGTTCTATAGAAACAGTCCGAACAGGCAGGAACCCACCTCTATCCATATACCTCCGTACCCATTTCCCCAGAGGACCCAGGAACCAGTTCATCCTCATTCTGTGAACTCCAGAGAGGAGACCAGAGAAACTTCCATGACAACATTTAACACGACTGATTTAACTATGACTGAAAAGAAACAAGTGTGGATAATTTAAGCAGCAATATCAGGAGATAGTAGGACACAAAAGTTGGAGAAAATTAGACAGTATCAAGATCTAAAAATCAAAAGTTAAAAATTATGATGTATAAAATGACCATGGTGCTCCCAATGATTATCAGCTCAGTGAATGCCATACCCAAAAAAATCTTAGATAATACTTAGAAAATCTGCACAATGATTAAATCTCCATTTGTCAGTTGCAAAAGGCCAGTCTTCTTAGATCTGCACCAATACTATGCTGATAAAATGTCCACCTAACATCAATAACATCATCAAAAAAGCACAATGAGGAATGTTCTTTCTGCGCCAACTCAGGAAACTCAAACTGCCCAAGGAGCTGCTGATACAGTTCTACAGAACAATTGAGTCTGTCATCTGCACCTCTACAGGTGCATTCCAAAAGTAATGCAATTTTTTAAAAGTAATTTATTGAACAGATTGGCACAAACACTTAAAATTCTTCAAAGTACTATCCTTGGGCCTCTACACATTTTTTCCAGTGACTCTGCCATGACTGGTACACGCCCTAGAAGGCGTCTTCGGGGACCTCTCACAAGGTCTTCGTCATGGCTGATTGGATCTCTTCTATGGATGAAAAATGGGTTCTTTTCAGGGCTGGGAACAAAAAGAAGTCTGCTGGGACAACGTCAGGACTATCGGGGTGGGGTGGGGCAGCGTTGGCACCTGGTGTTTGGCCATAAACTTGCAAACTTGTAGCGCATTGTGGCAAGGTGTGTTTTTCATCCATAGAAGAGATCCAATCAGCCATGATGAAGACCTTGCGAGAGGTCCCAGAAGACGCCTTCCAGGTCGCGTACTGGTCATGGCAGAGTCACTGGAAAAAATATGTAGAGGCCCAAGGACAGTACTTTGAAGAATTTTAAGTGTTTGTGCAAATCTGTTCAATAAATTACTTAAAAAAAATAATTGCATTACTTTTGGAGCTCATTCTGTATAACTGTCTGATTTGGTTCTGCAACCGAACAAGACTGATTCAGACTTCAGAGAATAATCAGAACTGCAGAAAAAACAATTGCTGCCAACCTGCCTTCCATTGATTGAAGACCTATATTCTGCACGAGTCAAAAAGAGGGCCATGAAAATATTTACTGACCCCTCGCATCCTGCACCTAAACTGTTTCAACTCCTATCCTCAAAACATCGCTACAGAGCACCGCACACCAAGACAACTAGACACAAGAATAGTTTTTTCCCTAACACCATCACTCTACTAAACAAATAATTCCCCCAATTGTGTCAAACTACTTACTAGGTTTGCACTACTACTAGTAGTAGTTTTTTCTCATCATTCCCATCACCCATTTCTTCCCACTTATGACTATATGACTGTAACGTGTTGCTTGTATCCTTAAGGTTTTTATTAATACTTATTGTTTCCACATTGCTTATTTGACCCCTATGACAATCATTAAGTGTTGTATCTCATGAATCTTGACAAATGTATCTTTTCTTTTATGTACACTGAGAGCATATGCACCAAGACAAATTCTTTGTGTGTCCAATCACCTTGGTCAATAAAGAATTCTATCTATTCTATAAGTTACAACACCTCAATGTATATGATGGCCAACACCAATTAAAGAACTAGTGACTAGGATTTCCAGATTGCTACGTGTCATCATCAAACAACAACATCTGCCTAGCTTATGTCTTTGGGAAGGCCTTGATAGGGAGATCAAAATGCTAAATCCAGTTCTAATATCTGACTGACTGTGCAACTAACCATAATATTATCGAAGAGATTGTGCCTAGAAGAAGAAGCTATACAAGGGAAACTCAATTATTAAGAAATGTAAATACAGTGAACCCTCGAGTTTCGCGATCTCGATGTTCGCTAAACGCTATATCGCGAGTTTTCAACCCGGAAGTAAACTCCACCATCTACGCATGCGTGCCCTATGCGTAGATGGTGGAGTTTCGCCGGGCAGAGGCTTCCCTGGGTCTTCCCCCTCTTTCTCTATGTTGCTTCTTCCTCTCTCACACTCTCTTCCTCCCTCTCTCATCTTTCTTTCCTTCTCTCTCTTTCTCTATCTCTCCCCCTCTTGCTCTCGAGCGGGCGCCTAGCAGCTGATCTGCTCGGCAGCGCAGCAGCAGTGAGGAGCCGAAGATCTTCGGCTCCTCGCTGGTGCTGCGCTGCCGAGCAGATCAGCTGCTAGGCGGACGAAGGAACCTTTCCTGGGTCTTCCCCGCGGCCTCGGATCCTCGCTGATGCCCGCCCGCCGTTTGCCGCTCGCCCCGTTCGGCGGCCGCACGTCCCGTTCGCCCGCCGCTCGCCTCATTCGCCCGCCGCTCGCCTCGTTCGCCCCCCACTCCCCTCGTTCGCCCGCCGCTCCCCTCGTTCGCCCCCCACTCCCCTCGTTCGCCCGCCGCTCCCCTCGTTCGCCCCCCACTCCCCTCGTTCGCCCGCCGTTCCCCTCGTTCGCCCCCCACTCCCCTCGTTCGCCCGCCGCTCGCCTCGTTCGCCCCCCACTCCCCTCGTTCGCCCCGCCGCTCCCCTCGTTCGCCCCCCACTCCCCTCGTTCGCCCGCCGCTCCCCTCGTTCGCCCCCCCATTCCCCTCGTTCGCCCGCCGCTCCCCTCGTTCGCCCCCCCACTCCCCTCGTTCGCCCACCGCTCGCCCCGTTCGCCCGCCGCTATCGAACTTGCTATCGAGCCTGCTAATGAAATCCAACCCGCAGCGGCCCTTTCCCTCTCCAGGCTGCGGGAGGGGTCCGGAGAACAATGCCTGGCGCCGCGCTCCCGGCTGGGCTTTTTTCCCCCATTTCCCCTCGGGTGGAATTTCAGACCCTCCGCCGGTTGGATTTCATTAGCAGGCTCGATAGCAAGTTCTTCCTCCCTTTAGAAAGCCCCGCAGCCTCCTCCGACCGGCGAGGCCGCCAGCGAGGACCCGCAAAGCCGCCGCCGCCGCAGCGAGGCCAAGCCGCCCGCTCCCACGGCAGGTTTACAAAGGCAGCGCGGCAACTTGGAGCACGGCACGCCCCGCAGCCCTCGCCTCGCCCGCCCCCGCCTGGCCGGCGCTCCGGCTACCCTCCCCCCGGTCGCCGTTTGCTGCTCGCCCGTTCACCTGCCCGCCATCAGGACCGCCGCGCACTAACTTGATGACGGCCAAGCCGTCCCAGATCGTGGGGAGAGGAGCTCTTCTCCAGCCAGGGGACGGCGAGGCCCTCCCAATGCCCCACGCTTGGAGCCGGAGTGAGGCCACTTCCGCCTCCGGATGAAGGCATCTCCTCAAACTCAAAGCCTGTATCCTGCCGCCCGGTTTACCCAGGACACGAGCGGCGAAGTGACTTGGAGGAATGGAAAGTCCAAATCGCCCGGTTTCAGTGGGGTTTCCCCGTTGCCCAGGGATTCCTTCGCCCGAACGGAGGTGGCTGTGGCTCACTTCGCCGCTCGTGTCCTGGGTAAACCGGATACAGGCTTTGAGTTTGAGGAGATTCCTTCATCCGGAGGCGGAAGTGGCCTCACTCCGGCTCCAAGCGTGGGGCATTGGGAGGGCCTCGCCGTCCCCTGGCTGGAGAAGGCCGTCATCAAGTTAGTGCGCGGCGGGGGGAGGGAGTTAGGAAAGTCCTACTTCTCCCCCCGCAGCCAAAAACTCGCAAGGTAAGCTTCGGGGCGGGGCGGGCGGGGCCCTTTTGTGCCAGTCGGGGAGGCGGCGGCGGCTGCAGCAGAGGCGGGCGGGGGAGGCCGGCCCGCCGGAGGGGCGATGCGGGCGGCGGAGACAGGCGAAGTCCCGCCCGCCCCCCGCCCGCTTGGCCCCGGGGGGCTGAAGGGAGGCGGGCGGGGGAGGGCGGGGGCTACTCGGTTCTTCCTCAGCCGGGGGTAGCCGGAGCGCCGGCCAGGCGGGGGCGGGCGAGGCGAGGGCTGCGGGGTGTGCTGGGCTCCAAGTTGCCGCGCTGCCTTTGTAAACCTGCCCGAGGGAGGCGAGGGAGCCCCTTTGTTGGCCGGCGGCCTGGCCGCCCCTTGGCGCGCGGTGCCCGCGGGGACTGCTGCGGCGGGGCCTGCCCACTGCCTTCGCCCAGACCAGAGGCGTCGCTCGGCTGGGCTTGCAGATCCGCGGAGGCATCGCCGAGGGCGGGCTGTGCGGCGCTGTGTTGGGAGCCCGTGCCGTGGGAGCGGGCGGCTTGGCCTCGCTGCGGCGGCGGCGGCTTTGCGGGTCCTCGCTGGCGGCCTCGCCGGGCGGAGGAGGCTGCGGGGCTTTCTAAAGGGAGGAAGAACTTGCTATCGAGCCTGCTAATGAAATCCAACCGGCGGAGGGTCTGAAATTCCACCCGAGGGGAAATGGGGGAAAAAAGCCCAGCCGGGAGCGCGGCGCCAGGCATTGTTCTCCGGACCCCTCCCGCAGCCTGGAGAGGGAAAGGGCCGCTGCGGGTTGGATTTCATTAGCAGGCTCGATAGCAAGTTCGATAGCGGCGGGCGAACGGGGCGAGCGGTGGGCGAACGGGACGAGCGGCAAACGGCGGGCGGGCATCAGCGAGGATCCGAGGCGGCGGGGAAGACCCAGGGAACGTTCCTTCAGCCGCCCAACTCGCTGCTGCCGCGCTACCGAGCAGATCAGCTGTTGGGCGGCTGAAGGAACTTTCCCTTGGTCTTCCCCACCGCCCACACGCAAACTTCACCATCTGCGCATGTGCGGCCATGAAAAAATGGCCGCACATGCGCAGATGGTGTTTTTACTTCCGCACCGCTATATCGCGACAAATCGAGTTTCGCGAGGGGTCTTGGAACGGAACCCTCGCGAAACTCGAGGGTTCACTTTAAATGCTTCCTGGTTGCCATGCCACCTATCTTTTCTTGCACTGAAAGCTATTGCGATTTTGGAGACAATTGCAAGCATGTTGCAATTTTGTATTAGGTCATTTTTTTGCAATGGCTGTGACAATGATGGCTGCTCGTATTGTGGCCAAACAGAAAGATGAGAAAGTGGATGGAGATAATTTCTTGGCAATGTTTAAACAAAGAGTCAGAGGAAATTCTAGGAAAAGAATGTAGGCAGGGATAGCAAGCCTTTTTCTGAGCCTAGAATCTGGGTGACTGGATAAGGCAAGAATTTCAGCTGGTGGAGAATGGATTGACAACTAAAATGTTTATTGTGTTTGTTTATGTTTATTAGATTTGTATGCCGCCCCTCTCCGTAGACTCGGGGCAGCTCACAACACAATAAAAAACAGTTTATAACAAATCTAATAAATTTACAATTTAAAATATTTAAAAAACCCCATTATTAAACAGACACACACACAAGCATACCATACATAAATTGTATAGGCCCAGGGGAGATATTTCAGTTCCCCCATGCCTGACGACAAAGGTGGGTTTTAAGGAGTTTACGAAAGGCAAGGAGGGTAGGGGCAGTTGGTTCCAGAGAGTCGGGGCCGCCACAGAGAAGGCCCTTCCCCTGGGACCCACCAACCGACATTGTTTAGTTGACGGGACCCGGAGAAGGCCCACTCTGTGGGACCTAATCGGTCGCTGGGATTCGTGCGGCAGGAGGCGGTCTCAGAGATATTCTGGTCCAATGCCATGAAGGGCTTTAAAGGTCATAATCAACACTTTGAATTGTGACCGGAAATTGATCAGCAACCAATGCAGACTGCGGAGTGTTGGAGTAACATGGGCATACCTAGGGAAGCCCATGACTGCTCTCGCAGCTGCATTCTGCACGATCTGAAGTTTCCGAACACTTTTCAAAGGTAGCCCCATGTAAAATGCAGAATGGTAACAATGGCTCCTTCTCAAAAACACCAAACTTTGTGATTAATCAGAAAATGAAATACAAAACCGCTCTGCTTTATTTTCATAGAAGAACCAGAAATATATGGAGGTAACATTTCCAAACAAATAATATCACAAACAAAGTTACATGCAGAATTGGTACAAATCATAGAACATAGAATTCTTTATTGGCCAAGTGTGATTGGACACACAAGGAATTTGTCTTGGTGCATATGCTCTCAGTGTACATAAAATAAAATATAGATTTGTCAAGAATCATATGGTACAACACTTAATTATTGTCATAGGGGTCAAATAAGCAATGAAAAAACAATCAATATTAATAAAAAATCTTAGGATACAAACAACAAGTTACAGTCATACAGTCCTAAGCGGGAGAAAAAATGTGAAAGGAATGATGAGAAAAAGTAGTAGAAGTAGAAGTGCAAACTTAGTAAAAAGTTTGACAGTGTTGAGGGAATTATTTGTTTAGTAGAGTGATGGTTTTCGGGGGAAAAACTGTTCTTGTGTCTAGTTGTCTTGGTGTGCAATGCTCTGTAGCGATGTTTGAGGGTAGGAGATGAAACAATTTGTGCCCAGAATGTGAGGGGTCAGTAAATATTTTCACGGCCCTCTTTTTGACTCGTGCAGCATACAGGTCCTCAATGGAAGGCAGGTTGGCAGCAATTGTTTTTTTCTGCAGTTCTGATTCTCCTCTGAAGTCTGTGTCAGTCTTGTTGGCTTGCAGAGCCAAATTAGACAGTTATAAAGGTGCAGATGACAGACTCAATGATTCCTCTGTAGAACTGTATCAGCAGCTCCATGGGCAGTTTGAGCTTCCTGAGTTGGCACAGAACGAACATTCTTTGTTGTGTTTTTTTTAAATGATGTTTGTGATGTTAGGTGACCATTTTAGGCTGATAGAACCTAGAAATTTGAAGGTCTCTACTACATCACTATGCAAATGCCCTAGTTTAGGGGTCTCCAACCTTGGCAACTTTCAGACTTCAGGCCTTCACCTCCCAGAGCTTTGTTGGCTGAGGAATTCTGGGTGTTGAAATCCACAAGTGTGAAAGTTGCTGAGGTTGAAGACCTCTGCCCTAGTTACCGTAGTGGTACATTATTCAATTTTTCCTCTGAGATTGATTTATTAGATTTAGATCTCACTCTTTGTTTAGACACCAAAAACAAGGATGCATACTGAGTGCTCTCTATTTTCCTTCAAAATAACCCTGTGCGATAGGTTGGGCTGAGAACGAGGGCTTCCCCAGTTCAACACCTTAACAACTATATTATGCGTTGTGATGCCAAAGCCCAGCCCTCTTCCCAACCACCACTGGGCTTTGTTGAAAGCACATCTCTGCCTTCCTTCCTCTGCATTAGCTTCCAGGGCAATCGCCTGTCTTCCATGGCTATAAAAGCAAAATCGAGTGTTTGTTTGTTCTTTTGCTAAAGATATACTAGTAAAACATAATTGTCCTACAATATGTTATCAACAGTGCAAAATATACCTCAGCAGATGCACTGTGAAAAATGGCAGGCTGTGCACTGCATGATGCCTTAGTGTTCATATGCCTCTGTTTGCATGCATGCGCATTAGAGATACGATGCCCCCTCCCCATCAGCTCAGAGAGTTGGAAGGACTAAAGACTGGAGTTAGGGGGAGGTAATAAAGCCACTCATTTGACAAGACATCCTTAAGGGGTAAAAAAATTAGGGGGGGGGGAAACGGGCCAAAATTTATAGGAAGCAAGAAGAGCTAAGAAAGCTCCTTGGAGTGTATGGATCATATATTGTATTGCAAGTGTGGTTGGACAGTTGGCATCAGGAAAAAAATGTGGGGGACCTGATTTATATGAGAAATGCAAAAATCAAAACCAAAAGCACACACAACTGATTCGGCTGGATTCATTAACTTCTTTATAAAGATATATGTCACATGTTTTTGCTGAATTTGAAAATTAAGGGAGACTGGGATAGATCTATTTCGGCCTTGTTCTGGCCTCGTCAGCTAGGCATACCTTCACTGGGACTTGAACTTGCAACCTTTGCCTTGTAAGGCAGAAAATTAACCTCTAGGCTACAGTATCCAATCCCTTCAGCTCTGTACCAAGGAAGGGTTGCATGTTTTTTGTGTCGAATCACCCTGGTATGTTTGTTTGTTTGTTTGTTTGTTTGTTTGTTTGTTTATTTATTTATTTATTTATTTATTTATTTATTTATTTATTTATTTATTTATTTATTTATTTATTTATTTATTTATTTATTCCACAGGTAGATTCTTTCTTCAATGGAGCAACAGTTACCAGCAGTTTCATTTGCAGCAGCAGACAAGCTTTTCAGGTCAGAGAGAGACAAGAGAGTAGATATTGGACAAATACAGAGTGGGATGAGTCACACCTAGCCTTCTAGTTTCAGTTTTGATTCTCTGCACAGACTCAGAAGTGTTTTAGCTCCCATTGGCTGCCTTAGTTGCTATGCCTGAATTTGTTACCATTGGCTCTCTCAGTTCATGAACCTCTTAGGAATTTCTTCTTCCCATTCCCATTTACAGAAGATAAGGAAACTGGGAAATGATCCTCACCACAGAAGACCTGATCATGGGACAGCATTTTTTTGTTAGACCTGAAAGCAGCAGGCTAATTTGAGGGCTGTAGGACAGGCTCCCCATTATAGAGCTGGATTTTTTTTAACTGCCACCTCATTGCTAGCATGGTTGTTGGACATATATTTGGATAGCTTTGAACAGATTGAGTGAGAATACCTTAACCTATTGGGGAGGAATGAATGAAGTACATATGAAAGGCTAGAGGGGGGGGGTAAGGTTGCTTCATATATTATCAGCAATTTGTAATTCTCTTTCATATTCTGCTTTTACCTGCAGTTTGCATCAGAATCACTTCACCAATAGAGTTTGTTCCTACAGGCTTTCGATTTTCTAATCTATCCTTGGGATGCTCAAAAATTGTTTAACACTGTTTTAAATGACTTTTCTTGCTTCTTTTAATTATACACTAGCACGTGGTATTCTCATCACATTGAATTTTATTCATTGCATTGAATTTTATTTGTTTGTTTTTTTATTGTATTTCTATGCCATCCAACTTCCAAAAGACTCTGGGTGGCTTATAACAGGATATAAAATACATTTTAAAACATCATAGAAGATTAAGATAAAAACAGTTTAAAAATCACATGCAGGGCCGTCGATAGGGCGGTACTACTGGGAGTGGCGTACCAGGCCCGGCCAAATTGGAAAATGGGGGGGGGCGGCACCCGCCAAAAACTCCCCAACCCAGATTGTGATGGGGAAAAGCGCGCCAAGGAAAGCAAAAGGACCAGAGACACCTTGCCAAACTTCACCTCTGCGGAGCTTCTCTGACCGCGGCCCGCACCTTCTTCCCACCCCCGCGAGGGAGGCCGGCAGACAGGCAGGGAGCCCCGATCACAGCCGCGGAAGAAAGCGCAGGGATGACTTGGCCATCCGGAAGCCAAGCCGCGCTGCTGGGGAAGCCGGGAGAGGACTGAGCCTGGCCGGCTTCTCCGGCGGCCTTGTATGTCCCCCAAAGATTGCGAGGGCAAGAGAGCAGCGCCTTTCAGCCTCCAGAGGTGCTGGGCCAGGGATTCGGGGGGGGGGGGACCGTGAACACCGCCCACCGGAGCCAATCGCCTTCCTGCTGCTGGCGCTGGGAGCAGGTAAGTGCGTGCGGCCGGCCGGGTGGGAAGGGCGAGGTGTGAGGGGGAGGCAAGGTCCCTCTTTTCATGCATCCGCTCAGTGAACCTCTCCTTCCTTCCCTCCTTCCATTTCTTTCATTCCCCCTCTCTATTTTTATTTCTCATTCATTCTCTTTCTTTCTTTTCTCTTTCTTTCTTTCCTTCCTTCTTTCTTTCCTTCCTTCTTTCTTTCCTTCTTTCTTTCTTTCTTTCCTTCTTTCTTTCTTTTGTTTCTTTTTCTTTCTTTCTCTCTTTCTCTCTTACTCTTTCATTCTTTTTTCTTTCTCTTGCTTTCTTTCTTTCTCTTTCGTTCTCTCCTTCCTTCCCTCCTTCCATTTCTTTCATTTCTCCTCTTTCTTTCTTGCTCTCTTGCTCTTTCATTCTTTTTTCTTTCTCTTGCTTTCTTTCTTTCTCTTGCTTTCTCTCCTTCCTTCCCTCCTTCCATTTCTTTCATTCCCCCTCTCTATTTTTATTTCTCTTTCATTCTCTTTCTTTCTTTTCTCTTTCTTTCTTTCTTTCCTTCTTTCTTTCATTTCTTTTTCTTTCTTTCTCTTTCTCTCTTTCTCTCTTTCTCTTTCATTCTTTTTTTCTTTCTCTTGCTTTCTTTCTTTCTCTTTCTTTCTCTCCTTCCTTCCCTCCTTCCATTTCTTTCATTCCCCCTCTCTATTTTTATTTCTCATTCGTTCTTTCTTTCTTTTCTCTTTCTTTCATTCCTTCTTTCTTTCCTTCTCTTTCTCTCTTTCTCTCTTGCTCTTTCATTCTTTTTTCTTTCTCTTGCTTTCTTTCTTTCTCTTGCTTTCTCTCCTTCCTTCCCTCCTTCCATTTCTTTCATTCCCCCTCTCTATTTTTATTTCTCATTCATTCTCTTTCTTTCTTTTCTCTTTCATTCCTTCTTTCTTTCCTTCCTTCTTTCTTTCTTTCTTTCTTTTCTTTCTTTTTCTTTCTTTCTCTCTTTCTCTCTTGCTCTTTCATTCTTTTTTTCTTTCTCTTGCTTTCTTGCTTTCTCTCCTTCCTTCCCTCCTTCCATTTCTTTCATTCCCCCCTCTCTTTTTATTTCTCTTTCATTCTCTTTCTTGCTTTCTTTCTTGCTTTTTTTCTTTCTCTCTTTTACCTTCCCTTCCTCTATTTCTTCTTTTCTTTCTCCTTCCTACCTTCTTCCCTCCCTCCCTTCCTTCAGTCCTTCCTCTCTTCCTCTCCCCTTTCATAAGTTTCCTTGCTTCCTTCCTCTGTTCCTGTCCCTTCCCCTTTCTTTCCTTCCTTCCTTCCTTCCCTCCCTCCATTTCTTGCTTTCCTTCTCCTTCCTCCCTTCTTTCCTCCCTCACTCCCTTCTTTCACTCCTTCCTCTCTTCCTCTCCCCTTTCACCTTTCCTTGCTTCCTTTGCACCCTTCCTCTGTTCCTGTCCCTTCCCTCTTTCCTTCCTTCCTTCCCACCCTCCGTCTATTCATTCACCCATTCCTCTCTTGCTCACCCCTTTTACCCTTCCTTCCTTCCTTCCTTCCTTCCTTCCTTCCTTCCTAGCTCGCCCTCACCTTTCTTCCCTTCCTTCCAGATGGGAGTGCCCCCTCAAGACACCCGCCTGACTGCTGGTACCCTGCTTTTTCTCTCCCCTCGTCCTTTCCAGCTCCTCGCCGGTGGCTGCCGGGTGTGGGATTCCCCTCCCCTCTCCCCTCGCTAGAAAGCACATGGTTTTTTGTCAACAAGAAGGGAGAAGTGCCAAGGAGCCGTAAATAAGCCTCGCTCCGCCTGACCGATGCCAGGAGGATCTTTCTTTCCCTTGTCACTCCCGCTTCTTTCTTTCTCCTGGACGAGTCCACACAATCGGCTTAACCCAGTTCCTGAAATAGCCTATGGCAGTGCTTCCCAACCTTGACAACTTGAAGATATCTGGACTTCAACTCCCAGAATTCCCCACCCAGCATTTGCTGGCTGGGGAATTCTGGGAGTTAAAGTCCAGATATCTTCAAGTTGCCAAGGTTGGGAAACACTGGCCTATGGGACCGCCTCGCTTGGCGTGAAGCGGGAAATGATTCCCGGGGGATGGAGTAGCTTGGCAACTTAAAATAGTTTTAAAATGGCGGGGGGGGGGGGGGCAGACACTTAGGCTGTTTGGGGCCCCAAAATTCCTGATGGTGGCCCTGATCACATGCGTACATATCATTTAAGGCCAGATCTCGTAAAATTGTGAGATCAATGGCCTCAAGCCTGCTGGAAAAGCCAGGTCTTCAATGCTTTCTGGAAGGTCAATAGAGTGGGGGCAATCTGGATCTCAGAGGGTAGTTGATTCCAGAGAGCCGGGGCAGCCACGGAGAAGGTCCTCTCCCGCCACCATATAACTCCTTGTTCATCTTGATTATTTATTTATTTTATTATTTATTTATTCTTTGTCCAATATACAATACATATGGAAGAGAATAGGCATTAAGTAATATATATAATGGTAGAAAGTAAAAAGGAGAGTAGATGAGAGGGAGAGAATATATATGATATAAGAGATAAGGAGAGAATATATATGATACATGAGTTAAGGAAAGACAATTGGACAGGGGATGATAGGCACATCAGTGCACTTATATACGCCCCTTACTGGCCTCTTAGGAACCTGGAGAGGTCAATCGTGGAGAGTCTAAGGGAGAAGTGTTGGGGGTTGGGAGTTGACACTATTGAGTCTGGTAATGAGTTCCACGCTTCGACAACTCGATTGTTAAAATCATATTTTTTACAGTCAAGTTTGGAGCGGTTAATATTAAGTTTGAATCTGTTGTGTGCTCTTGTGTTGTTGCGGTTGAAGCTGAAGTAGTCATTGACCGGAAGGACGTTGCAGCATATGATCTTGTGGGCAATACTTAAATCGTGTTTTAGGCGCCGCAGTTCTGAAGGCTCTCTAGCTCCTCAATGAATAAGCCCCATTAGAGAAGATAACTGATAAAGCTTTTCCTTGGGATTGAGGTGAACTGCAAGTAGAGGGGAAAGTTGAAGCAAATCAGTAATGAGTAATGAATGAGATGCTCCCATACCTGTTAGCTACTTTGGAATTGAGGTTGAAGAGGGAGAAATCACTGATATTTTCTTCTTCCTTGTGATTTTTTGGGGGGATGGTCTTGCGGAGAAGACTGAATGAGAATGGTCCATCCGAGAATTTTAAAAAATTATTTCTGGAGTAAAATGTAGGAAGTATTTGCCCATTGCAAGATAGAATATAATGTATCTGTGTGATGACAAAGGCTGAAAAGCTGGTTTGCAAATATTGGTCACCATATCATGTAGTTATCTATTCCATATTGGAGATTATGCACAAGTGGAACTGCAAAACAAATGATCAGGCTTCCTGGGTATTTATAGATATCAATGTGTAAATCAACCCAAGATCTACAGAAGTAAGTGGAATCATTATGCTAATTTGGTTGATTTGGCTGCAGGCCTTTAACCACTCACTCTTGAGTGTTCCTCTTAGAAGCAACTAAGCGTTTTAATGGTTTTGAGCTCTGGCTGGAAGCCATACGCCATTTACTCTGGAGTAGCCCCATTGGTATTTAGGAAAGCTACTAGTTCCCCACCCTTCCTATTTTTTATAAATTTGTTTACTGCAAGTGATGTGAGGGAGTGGGAGAAAAAAAAAATCCACCCTGAAAATAAACCATCACTGCAGTACTGAAATTTTGGGGGCAAGATATTGATGGATAACTGACACACTAAAACATATATTTTAACTAGAACCATGCAGAAAAAGGTTGTATGTATTTTTATAACCATTTATAACCATTCTTATTCTCTCTTGATGAAAGAGAATTTGCTTACAAAGTTTGTTTTAGTGAAATTCTAATGCATAGAATGTGGTAAAGGGAAAAAATTGGAGTTTTTCTTCTGTTGTTTAGCTAATGAATATCACTTGTAAAAGCAGAAGAGTGAGCATCAATTGCTCCCCTGTACATGTTCCTATTGCTTTTTAAAACCCCTTTTTGTCTTCTTTACTTTTTTTCTTCATTTCCCTCCTCCTTCACATTTTTCAATCTGTTGTGATTCCGTCTGAGGCCCCTCAGGGAACGGCTGATCCTCTGCCGGCTTCCTGCTCAGAGGGAGAGGATGAGGAACAGGAGGTTCAGGCAGACGGGGAGGAGGAATCTCAGGCTGAGGGAGAGGGAGGACAGCCAGAGTCCCCCGAGAGGGAGCTCTCCCCAGCAAGCAGCCTGGATTCCTTAGATGAAAATGCACAAGCAATAATCGATCTCCGGCAGAGAAGAGCAACACAACGAAGGGGACAATTAGCCAGGTACTTTCAGCACTAAAGAGGCAACAGCTGGGTTTGGGTGTGGTGCTCTCTGGAAAGGCTGAAAAGGCAGACCCACCCTTCCTGGCTTGTGGAGTATTATCTTTGGGAGTCCTGGGACCTGGCTGTGATCTTTGGCGTCTTGGAATTCTGGTTTGTGACTTTGAATACTGAAACCTTGGGGGGAAAAGGTGTGGGTCTTATTCTCTACAGTGGTGGGTGTGCCAGCAAGAAGTCTGCTGTATTGTCTGGCCATCAGGACTCTGCTGTGAAGTCTCATAGCCTGCCTGTTGGGAAGAACAGGTTTTTCTCTGTGTTTATTTTTCAAACTATAAAGTGCTTTTGCTTTTACCAGCGTGTCTGGCTGCTTTTTCCAGTTGGTGTTGAAGTCTGGGGGCACCCAGACAGAACACAATCCAAGCCAGTTCCAACCAAAATCAGTCTAAGACACCAAGATGCTTGAAGCCTTGCAAGACTGAATGGCTTTGATCTTTGGAACTTTGAGATCTGAGCTTTAATATCTTTCGTTTTGGATGGGGTTGCACTACCCTGGAAAAACCCAGTGCAGAATCTGGAGTTTCTCCTGAACTTACAGCTCCTTCTCAAAGAGTAGGTGGTAGCCATGGCTAGGAAAACAATTTGCACAACTTAGTGTTGTGTGCCAGTTGTGCCCTTTTCTTGATCAGGACACAACTTGATGAGTCCAAGGTATCTGAAGAACTGTCTCTTTTCAATGGATTGGCTCACCCCATCTGTGCCAACAAAAGGGGCATGCTGTGGACCTCCTTGGTCAAGAAATTTTGGCTGTCAGGGTTCAGAAGAACAGTCTTTTCGGCCATGGCTCCTACCCTAGGTGAGATCCATACCCACACTTCTGTCTTTCCATAGGGGCTTGAAGACCTGGGTCTGCCAGTTGACCTGGAGCCCTAATGGGGGTACATCATGCTGCAGGTTTTTCTTTATTTAGTGTAAGACATGGACTTAAATTGGTTCAAATGTTAATATCTGGTCCAGCAAGCCCCTCAGGTACAGGGTGGTCTATCTTGAAGAAATCAGATATTAGGACGGTGTAAGATAAACATTCAGACACTATGTGATCAATATTTTGTCAACCACCAAAATATCCCCAAATCCCACTTAAACAACGAATCCTGGCGGACACCATGTTAGATAGAGATCCTATTCAAAGTTGTCCAATGCTGGAGTGGAAGTTCAAAACCTGGTGTTCTGACTCAGCCTTAGCAGAAGCAAAAAACAGACTCCTTGTCATGAAGATCCCTGTTTATTTACCTCTTGTGAATTAATTGCATTCACCCACCAAAAAGTCTAATGAATTTCAAATACATGATAATTTCTTCCTTAGTTTCTTATTTATTTATTTATTTTATTTATTTATTTATTGGATTTGTATTCCGCCCCTCTCCGTAGACTCGGGGCAGCTAACAACAGTAATGAAAACAGCATATAACAATCCAATATTAAAACAGTTAAAACCATTATTATAAAACCAAACATACATACAGACATACCATGCATAAAATTGTAAAGGCCTAGGGGGAAAGAGTATCTCAATTCCCCCATGCCTGGTGGCAGAGGTGGGTTTTAAGACGCTTACAAAAGGCCAAGAGGGTGGGGGCAATTCTAATCTCTGGGGGGAGTTGGTTCCAGAGGGCTGGGGCAGCCACAGAGAAGGCTCTTCCCCTGGGTCCCGCCAAGCGACATTGTTTATTTGACGGGACCCAGAGAAGACCCACTCTGTGGGACCTAACTGGTCGCTGGGATTCATGCATGCAGATTCTTCCTTGAAGACCCCACTCAAATTCTGAAAAAAATGCCCACATAATGATAATGATAATGATAATGATAATGATAATGATAATGATAATGATAATGATAATGATAATGATAATGATAATGATAATGATAATGATAATGATAATGATAATGATAATGATAATGATAATGATAATAATAATTTATTAGATTTGTATGTCGCCCCGCTCCGAAGACTCAGAGCAGCTCACAACAGTAATAAATAATGTACAAATCCAATACTTAAAAAACATCTAAAACCCATATCATTAAAAACCATACAACTCAGTCATACCATTCATAAACCATAGTAGCCTGGGGATCTCTCAATTACCTCGTGCCTGGCGACATAGATGGGTCTTCAATAATATACAAAAGGCAAGGAGGGTGGGGGCGGTTCTAATCTCTGGGGGGAGTTGATTCCAGAGGGTTGGGGCCACCATAGAGAAGGCTCTTCCTCTGGGGCCCGCCAGATGACATTGTTTAGTCAGCGGGACCCGGAGAAGGCCAACTCTGTGGGACCTAATCGGCTGCTGGGATTTGTGCAGCAGAAGACAGTCCTGAAGGTATTCTGGTCTGATGCCATGTAGGGCTTTATAGGTCATTACCAATACTTTGAATTGTGACCGGAAACTAATCTGCAGCCAATGCAGACCACAGAGTGTTGACGAGATGTGGGCGAATCTAGGAAGCCCCACAACTGCTCTCGCGGACGCGTTCTGCAGGATCTGAAGTTTCTGAACACTCTTCAGAGGTAGCCCCATGTAGAGAGCGTTACAGTAGTCGAACCTACATGCTTTGTAGGTTTGCATCATCATCGTCCTTCTCACTTTGGCCACTTGTCTCAGCCCTCCTAAAAGTGCAACACTTGAAGAAGGCAACAGGAAGCAACTAAGAATGCTTTTTGGGGGGGTTGCTTGTTGCATTTCACAAGAACTAGTTCTTGCTTAAAGAATGTTTGAGGCCAAATTTAGTTTCATAATAGAGAACACAAAGAGAACAAGAGCCTTGAATTTGCCCACCACTACTTAACACCTACTGACACTATTTTTATTTAAATTATAGCAATTTTTAAATGTGCATATTAATAGATACAAAGAAGTTATGCAAACCCATATCCTCTCTATTTTTAGTGATGCATTTCCTCCTTTTTAATATTGTACATTTTGTATGAATCCATGAGGATTTTTTCCCCCCACGCAGAAGTGTATATCAGAAAAGAGATCGGGATGAGATTTCAGTAGATCATAATGCCATACCCATCATTCTGAAATTTTCAAACCATCACCTGTGATCTCTCTTCAGTGTGAAATCACATTCTTTCAAGTGAACACCACTGCAGAGTGACATCAGAGGTCATTATCTTGAATGCCAATGGATAGGCTATATTGTCAGTGCAGTTGTGTCTGGGGATTTCAACACATACTCGTTGTGACTAGACTTCATGCCTCGAAAAGGAGCTTTGATTTTTTTTTTTAAAGTGGGGAAAAATCACTTGTTTAAGCACAAGCTTAGGAGTGGGAATAGAGCCATTGGTTATTGGACGATAGTTAAGTGACAATTCTTAGTCTCAGCGATTGAACGGGAAAGACAAGTTATGATTGGCTTTCCATTTTCTTCTGGGTCTGTTGACTCCCTAGTAATAAAAAAAATATATTGTGTAATTGAAAGGCTACTTATTTATTTATTATTTATTTATTAATCAGATTTGTATGCTGTCCCTCTCCGCAGACTCGGGGCAGCTCACAGCAATAATAATACAATGTAAACAAATCTAATATTTAAGTTAATTTAAAACCCCAATTTAGAAACCAATCATACATACTAGCATACCATGTATAAATTTTATAAGCCTAGGGGGAGGGAAAGTATCAATTCCCCCATGCCTGACGACAGAGGTGGATTTTAAGGAGCTTACGAAAGGCTAGGAGGGTGGGGGCAACTCTGATATCTGGGGGGAGTTGGTTCCAAAGGGTCGGAGCTGCCACAGAGAAGGCTCTTCCCCTGGGTCCTGCCAAACGACATTGTTTAGTTGACGGGACCCGGAGAACTCTGTGGGACCTAACTGGTCGCTGGGATTCGTGCGGCAGAAGGCGGTCCCGGAGATATTCTGGTCCGGTGCCATGAAGGGCTTTATAGGTCATAACCAACACTTTGAATTGTGACCGGAAACTGATTGGCAACCAATGCAGACTGCGGAGTGTTGATGTGGCATGGGCGTATTTAGGAAAGCCCATGATAGCTCTCGCAGCTGCATTCTGCACGATCTGAAGTTTCCTAACACTTTTCAAAGGTAGCCTCATGTAGAGAGCTTGAAGGGTCCTGTCACCTGTGTCATTACCTTCTCTTTGGGCAGGAGGGGAGGTATTGAATAAATGGCTTTCTTATATTCCTCCGACCAAAAAATATATATTTTGTTCTCTGTTAAAATCTGGCCCAATTATGTTTGATACTGAACTGGATTTTGATTGGCATACAACATTTCAAAGAAAGAAATAAGGAGTGACAGAATTGGGTAACAATTTATAAAGCAGGACTGTAGGTCTAATTCCCAATGAAAGGCTATCAGGATTTTAAATCTCTTATAGAAATCCATGTTACGATCAGGGGAATGGATTCCATGCAGATTCATCTCTGTGCATTTTGATTCTCTATGTGGAGCTTTGCGGTTCCATGAAAAAAAAACACTTCCCTGTATCTGCACATGATGAAAACAGCCTTATGGAAGAATTCAATTAGATTAGCAGCGACAAGCAACTGCTTGCCCCACCATTCCTGAGCAACAGTTTATTCCTAGGGTAGTGAGAAGGACTTGAGCCAGCGGTCAGCAAGCTGACAAATCTGTCTTCTTTGCTGGGTGGCTGTCACTCAAATTGGGTGCCTGCTGATTGTTATGGCGCTCCCTGTATTAACACCCCGCTGGGATAATTCTTTTTTATCCCTTTTTTGGCCACCAAGAGGGTCTGCTACCACACTGCTGTTTTTCATCTTGTTAATTGAGTCATTTATTTCTTCAAAAGGTGAAACTTTATCAGGCTTTACTTGCCAAAATGTGAGAAGGCATTTTTAATGATACATCAAATGCTGCAAGCATGCAGGTGCCACGTTGAAGGGAAAATAATACATTTTAAAAAATGCTGAGCAGGAAAGTCAACGAAAACTGCCCAAGATCTAAGGGGGGAAAAAAACTAGTGACCCCCCCCCACCCAAGTTACAATTTATGCAAGGCTCACAATATATCACTTAAAAATGTCTTACGTCTCTCAATGAAATGAATGTTCTGTCTGTCTGTTTGTTTGACTATCTGGATTGTACATTCTACAAGACTTATTGGATATTATGAATATTGCTCAGACAATGTGTAAAATACAGTTAAGATTGTCCAAAGATACTGCACCAGAAGAGCCCTTCACTCCTCTACTCGAAATAGAATACCCTATGAAACTAGACTTTCAATCCTGGGCCTAGAAAGTTTAGAACTAAGACACCTTAAACAAGATCTAAGTATTGCCCGCAAGATCATATGCTGCAATGTCCTGCCTGTCAGTGACTACTTCAGCTTCAACCACAACAACACAAGAGCACACAACAGATTTAAACTTAATATTAACCGCTCCAAACTTGACTGTAAAAAATATGACTTCAGTAACTGAGTTGTCAAAGCGTGGAACTCATTACCGGACTCCATAGTATCATCCCCAAACCCCCAACACTTTACCCTTAGATTATCTACGGTTGACCTATCCAGATTCCTAAGAGGTCAGTAAGGGGCGAGTACAAGTGCACTAGAGTGCCATCCGTCCCCTGTCCTATTGCTCTCCTATATCTCCTATACCTTTCTTCTATTCCTATATCTCTTCTTATATTGTTTCATTGATATGTTCTATTACTATACCTTCTTTTCTATTATTTCTTAGATATATTTTACTATGAGTATCTCCTCTATAACCTTCATCATGTATTTTACATTGTGTATATAGATATATACCCACTAAAACCCTCATTGTGTATTGGAATGAATGAATGAATGAATGAATGAATGAATGAATGAATAAATAAATAAATAAATAAATAAATAAATAAATAAATTCTGGGATGTATCTCTTTATGGAAACATTATGTGTGTAATCTCTCAGTGAACAATGGCTGGTTCTTATGCATTTTAATCATTTGAAATGTATGTAATTTTAAAGTTGACGTTAGCATTTAGACTTGTATAACACTTCACAATGCTTTACAATGCTGTCTAAGCAGTTTACAGAGCCAGCATACTGCTACCAACAATCTGGCCCCTCATTTTATTGACCTAAGAAGAATAGAAGGCTGAGTCAATCTTTAAGGTGATAAGTGTGATATGTAGGGGTACCAACCTAAATATAGACAACTTTGCTTCAATGTTTTTAGTTTTTAGAAAGAAAATTTAAAAAATAGAATACTAAAGATTCCCGATATGAGCAACATAAATTTCTCACTTTTCTAATTGACTAGCTGAACTTCTGCAGTCCCAATATGCCTGAAAGAAAATTCTGTCTGGACATCAAAATAATAATATAATGCCAAGTAAGTTGATGGCCATACAGGAAGAGTTCCCCTGGTCAGCAGCTTCAGTGGTAGAAAAAATATTAAAGATAGAAGGAAAAGAAAAACACAAATGCCATATGGATCAGTTCAAGGAGGCCATGGCTTCCTGAACAATCAAGATGGCTGGTGGGATGGAGGAACCAAAAGACATTTTCATGAAGAGCAAACAAGCAAAATGCCGAAGTTGGCAGTACTGACAGAGCAGAGGGTGTGGGGGTGACAGTCAAAGGAATACGTGACAAACATGATTCTGAGGGGGAGGAGGACTGAGCTAGGAAGGGCCTTGAAGCTTGAGAGCATAAAGCACAACCTGAGATTTCAGAGAGATGATCCAAGGGAATAGAGACACAGAATAGAATAATGAATTGGATCTGAGATGCTCATAATTGTTAGAGTAGGGTTTAGGTTGTTGACTGTTCCATCAGGTTCATCAGGACATGTCTTACCTATTCCAAAGTACTTTTTCTCTTTTCAGATTTTTGCAGATAAACATGCTGTTTTGTTTTAGAACAAAAGGCCATTAAGAAACAATGCAAGCTTTTTTGAAGGACAAAAGAAAAAAGAATATTAAATGAACAGAACTCATTTTGTCACACTGTGTTCCCCAAATAATGGAATCCAATTTCTGGTCAGCTTCAATATTGATTTATTTGGAAAATTTCTATTACTGCCTACTCGCTCACAGCAACTCAAGGTGGCTTACAAGAAATATGAATACAACATAAAAGAAATAAAAATAATAAAAAAATAAAATAATAAAATAATCCCCCCACCCTGGCAATAACACATACCCCTACCAGCCATTTAACAGGCTCCACCCTGCTCTAGGTCCCCAGGACCATGGCAGAACCATGTCTTCAGGCCTTCTGAAAGAGTGTCAGAGTGGGGGACAGTCTAATTTATGGAGGAATGATGTTCCAGAGGGAGAGACTTCCACAGAGAAGACTTTTCTTCTGGGTCCTGCCCCCTTAAGGCACAGGCCCTGCAACATTCCTTGCCTTCCCACTCTACTGGGTTGGGTGGATGTCAATGGCAAGAGACAGTTCCTCAATAATCTGGTCCCAACCCATGAAGGGCTTTAAAGGTAACAATCAGAACCTTGATTGCGCCTGGAAGCCAATCGGTAACCAATGCTGCTCACTCATGAGAGGTGACACATGTGCATAAAGAGGTCTGCACAAAACCATGTGGGCTGCTGCATTTTGCACCAACTGGAACTTCCAGATTTATTTATTTATTGGATTTGTATGTGGACTTGGGATGGCTAACAACAGTGATAAAAACAGCATGTAACAATCCAATACTAAAACAACTAAAAAACTCTTATTTATAAAAACAAGCATACATGCAAACATACCATGCATAAATTGAAGAGGCCTAGGGGGAAAGAATATCTCAGTCCCCCCATGCCTGACGGCAGAAGTGGGTTTTATTTATTTATTTATTTATTTGTTTGTTTGTTTGTTTATTTATTCGATTTTTATGCCGCCCTTCTCCTTAGACTCAGGGCGGCTTTCAACATGTTAGCAATAGCACTTTTTAACAGAGCCAGCATATTGCCCCCACAATCTGGGTCCTCATTTTACCCATCTCGGAAGGATGGAAGGCTGAGTCAACCTTGAGCCGGTGATGAGATTTGAACCACTGACCTTCTGATCTACAGTCAGCTTCAGTGGCCTGCAGTACAGTACTCTACCTGCTGCGTCACCCTGGGTTTTAAGGAGCTTACGTTTTAAGGAACTTCCAGATGGTTTTCAAGGGAAGCTCCATGTAGAGCACACTGCAATATTCAATGACTAGGACACAAGAGACCTTGGGTAGGGATTATTGGTCCAGGAAATGGCATAATTGGTACACAGGCCATCCTGGTCATGACTGCCATCTGAACTTCAGGGGTCACAAGTCTAGGAAAAACCCCAGATTACACACAGGGACTGTTTGGGGCAGTGCCACTTCATCTAAGACCAAAGGGGGCAATTCTCTAAGGACCAAAGAACCCCATATCCAGAGCCACTCAGTCTTCAGAGAGGGGTGGCATGCAAATCTAATAAATAATAAATTTCAACTCATTGCTCCCCATCCAGCCCCTAAGAGCCTCTAGGCACTGTGAGAGGGAGGTCACAGCATTACTTAACTCATCACAGGCTGAGTTATGCAGCTGAGTATTATCAACATATTGATGATACCTCAATCCATAGTGATGAAGGATCTCTAGCTTCCTATGGATGTTAAATAGGAGCAGAGAGAATACCAAGTCCTGCAGGACTCTGCAAAGCAGTGGGCAAGAGAGGGATCTCTTGCCTCCTATTAATGCCAACTGAGAGTGACCACAGAAGAAGGAAGTGAACCAGGATAGCACATAGCCCCCCCACTCCCAACCTCCAAAGCCACTCCAGAAGGATACGATGGTCAATGATATCAAAAGCCATTGAGATTCAAGTAGAGCAAGGATGGATGCATAAACCCATCTCATTCACACCAGAGCACATAAAAAAGCACAATCAATGCCATTTCTGTCCCATATCCAGGCCTGAATCTGACTGGTAAAGTTATTGAAATAATTTTGATGAGGGACCAAGCAAAATGAAATCAGTAACAGTTTAAGAAATGCTTTAAGTAAGTATGCATTGAGAAGCATACAGGGTGACATAAATGGTTTATGCTTGTAGTTATTTAGTACCAGAAGTAGGGGGTAGGGCGAAAGAGAAGTAAAATTGGCAAATAGTAACTAGTGACAAATGACTGCAGCAGGAAATACAGACAGATATATTTCACTCAATTTAATTTGGCATTTAACAGCAAAAAATTAAATTAAATTAATTAATTAATTATACCTAATGTTAGAAAGATGCTTTTGGCAAGCGCTGAGTCCAGAGACTAAGTTTGATCACTGGTCTGTCATGTGATTTCTTCATCTGTCAGTTAACTAAAACTTATAGTTTGAATTATATATGGGAGGGAAGCTGGTTCCTTCTAATGAAATGGGAATCAGGTTGTTTCGATGGCATTGCTAAATTTTGGGGTAAAACTTTCCTTCATAGACAGAGTAAAAGTGACAAATGTAAAAGAAAGAAGGCATTAAGTAATGCAGTGGTTAATTTTGCTCTATAACTGCAGGTAAAAATTAATATCAACCTTAAACAACAGTGGCCATCATCAGTACATATGAAATGTTTCTAACACAAAATGATTTATGATTCTTTCATATTAACTTATCTTACATGTTGTCATTTCCCCAAGATTTAGAGAGAAAAAATTAACAATTTGAATAATATAGGCATTCTTACCCAGACATTCTACTAAAAACTATGAGATATGTGTCATGGAGACTATGCTTACAACTTAATTAAGCTTTCCTCTGAGTAATTATTCTTCTCAGATTCTAATGTGATAATACTGTTGGGTTATAATTTTTTGGAAGCACAAAATATACTTGTTTTAGTTTGGAAATGGCTACCTACACATAAAATTCCCCGTGGTGACATGATCACACCTTGGCCACTTGCCAATTGTTTCACATTGATTGTTCCAATCCCAGAACAGTGGGTCAATGACTGCGGTGAACCAGGCTTCTGTGCTAACAGCTCTTTTTATTTAATACAATTAGCTAACAGGTTTATTTATTTATTTACTATTTAGATTTGTATGCCGCCCAATCCCATAGGGCTCAGGTGGCTTACAGGGTGGTTACCAATGCGAGACAACTAACACAAACACACTCTCAGCTGATGGTAACATTGAGTCCTCTTTGCCATCTCCTTATATAGTGAGCTGTCAAACAGGTAGCCAATCAGGAGCCAGTGTACTCCCAGAGAGTGGACCTAAGTGAAAACTCCCGGACATAACACTTATGGTTATTGGCAGCATTCTGTGGTGATGTGGCTACACTTTCTGGTGGTCTTTTTTGGGGGGAGGTCAGTTTCTGGCATTTGCATCTGTGTTCCAGCAAAATATTCTCATTAAAGAAAATTGCTTTGCTTAACAATAACAGCATTTGCTTAATAACTGGTGCAGAAAAGGTCATAAAAACCAGTCACAATCATGTGTTGATGTATTTAACAATGTCCACCATAACTTATGAATGTAATTCTGGGCTCAATTATGGTTGCAAGTCAAGGACTTACAGATATGTAATGAGTCAAATAAATAATGCAATGTATTTCACTGAGATAATTTCACAGTCCATTTGTGCAGCATCAATACCACCATAATTAAAAGAAGCTAAAGGTAGTCCTCGAGTTACAAATGTAATGAAGCCTGCCCAGTCCATTTATAACCCAAGGATTCGTAGGAGTGAATGCAGGTACAATCACTCCCTCATTCGCTAATTGAATGCACAGTTTATTAAATGCATGTGAGGTTTCTCAGGGTGGGGAAGGCCATGGGGGTCTAGTGATGGAACAGGCCACCTTTTTCAGACCAAGTCTTCCCCCAACCCACTGAGATATCTCATACTCCCTCCACTGGTGTCTCCACTATTGCTCCCCGCTCCATCCTGCCATGCCAGGCCACTTATCTTGTGAAGATCTGTCTTCTCTCCAGCCATTCTGTTTCTTTGCCCGCTCTCAGTGAGCAGGGAGAGCAGAGGGAGAGTGGGACAAGTGCCGTGATCAGCTTCTCTGATTCACCAAGGCTGCCTGCCACTTGTGGAGCAGTGGGCAGCCTCCACTCTCCTCCAAAAGTTTCAAGTCTCCTGTTGACATGTAAAAACTTTTCCTGCTCAGACCTGAAGCTTCTGGATACCCTATGAGACCCATTCTCTGCAAAAGCAGATGGGTGCCTGAAGTCGCAAGAGATCATGGCCCCCAGAAGCTTTCTGCCTCTGGATGATAAGTTTTTATGTGACTATGGGGTGCCACTTCAAAGAACTTCATAGGGCTTGAGGAGGTCTTTGCTAAAGAGAACACAGGCCCCGGAGGGAGCATGAATCACTCTGGAGCTCTGGAAAGGTTTTTCCTTAAGGCCTCTGCTGAAGAGCCCCCAGAGTGAGTGTGCATCGCTCCGGAGCTCTGTTCTCTTCGGTAGAGCCAGAGGCCTTGAGGAAAGGTCTTTTCTGGTGAAAATAGGACTTCAGAGTGACACACATATCCTTCCCAGCCTCTGTTATTGGCAGCAAAGCTTTTTCCAAGGATTGAAGAAGACTTTGCAAATAGACGGAAAGCTTCACTGTTTCAGGCCTTCGCTCTATATGCAAAGCCTTTTGCTGCAGATCTCATCTAGGCCTCCATCTGCAGAGAACAGAGGCCTAAAGTACTATGAGATCATGAGAGATCAGTAGTACGAGATCTCATGCTACCGATCTTGCATGATCTTGTGGTTCTTTAGGCCTCCATTTGACTAGTTGACTAGCATTGATGTAACCTAGTTTGGATAATGAAGCATCTGCAAAGAAAGAACCAAGCTCAGACAGCAGGACCCCTAATTTTAACCATGAGCTACAAATATTCTTCTTTATTAGTACTGAGACTGCCCTGTTACCATGCTGTACAATCTTTGCCAGAAGAGAAGTAGGCAGAAGGTAATTTTACTGGAGATTTTGGACTTCATAATAGTTTCAGGACCATCCTGCCGGAGAGTTTGTCCAAGTTAGGAGGGGGTAGATTTGTGGGAATTAGGCTGATCCTTGGATAGTAAGGAGATGATGATAATAATAATAATAATAATAATAATAATAATAATAATAATAATAATAATAATAATAATAATAATAATAATAATTTATTAGATTTGTAGGCCACCCTTCTCCGAGGGGGATAGAATAGTAATCTACAGAAGGTGGTATTGAGGATTTATGTTCAACTCCATGATGGAGATCTACAAGATTCTATTTTAACTTCCATGCTGTTTAATATTTGCATTAGAAACATAGAAACATAGAAGACTGACGGCAGAAAAAGACCTCTTGGTCCATCTAGTCTGCCCTTTTACTATTTCCTGTATTTTATCTTAGGATGGATATATGTTTATCCCAGTCATGTTTAAATTCAGTTACTGTGGATTTCCCAACCACGTCTGCTGGAAGTTTGTTCCAAGGATCTACTACTCTTTCAGTAAAATAATATTTTCTCATGTTGCCTTTGATCTTTCCCCCAACTAACTTCAGATTGTGTCCCCTTGTTCTTGTGTTCACTTTCCTGTTAAAAACACTTCCCTCCTGAAACCTATTTAACCCTTTAACATATTTAAATGTTTCGATCATGTCCCCCCTTTTCCTTCTGTCTTCCAGACTATACAGATTGAGTTCATTCAGTCTTTCCTGATACGTTTTATACTTAAGACCTTCCACCATTCTTGTAGCCCGTCTTTGGACCCGTTCAATTTTGTCAATATCTTTTTGTAGGTGAGGTCTCCAGAACTGAACACAGTACTCCAAATGTGGTCTCACCAGCGCTCTATATAAGGGGATCACAATCTCCCTCTTCCTGCTTGTTATACCCCTAGCTATGCAGCCAAGCATCCTACTTGCCTTTCCTACCGCCCGACCACACTGTTCACCCATTTTGAGACTGTCAGAAATCACTACCGCTTAAATCCTTCTCTTCTGAAGTTTTTGCTAACACAGAACTGCCAATGCAATACTCAGATTTAGGATTCCTTTTCCCCAAGTGCATTATTTTACATTTGGAAACATTAAACTGCAGTTTCCATTGCTTTGACCATTTATCTAGTAACGCTAAATCATTTACCATATTACAGACCCCTCCAGGAATATCAACCCTATTGCACACTTTAGAGTCATCGGCAAATAGGCAAACCTTCCCTACCAAACCTTCCCCTATGTCACTCACAAACATATTAAAAAGAATAGGACCCAGAACAGACCCTTGTGGCACACCGCTTGTAACCTGACTCTGCTCAGAATACTCGCCATTAACAATAACTCTCTGATGTCTATGCTTCAGCCAGCTTGAAATCCACTGAACTATCCAGGGATTAAGTCCAATCTTCACTAATTTATCTATCAGCTCTTTATGTGGAACCGTATCAAAGGCTTTGCTGAAGTCCAGATAGGCAATATCCACGGCACCACCTTGATCCAACACCTTTGTGACATAGTCAAAGAACTCAATGAGATTAGTCTGACACGATTTGCCTTCAGTAAAGCCATGCTGATTTGGGTCCAATAAGTTATTGTTTTTTAGATGCTGATTTATCCTCTTTTTGAGTAGAGTCTCCATCATTTTAACTACAACTGATGTCAAGCTAACTGGCCTGTAGTTACCAGCTTCTTCTCTACTGCCCTTCTTGTGGATAGGCACAACACTGGCCATTCTCCAATCCTCAGGAACATCTCCTGTTAACAGGGATTTGTTAAACAAATCAGTCAGGGGGGTAGCAATGATAGATCTGAGTTCTTTAAGAACTCTGGGGTGGATGCCATCTGGACCCATTGCCTTATTTATCTTTAATCTTTCAAGTTCTTCTAAGACATCGGCTTCTAAGATCACTGGAGCTGAATCCGTACAGCTGGAAGCAATGCTATATCCCTCTATAGTATTATTATTATTTTGTAAGGTGTCTTTTGAGAAAACTGAACAGAAGTAGCTATTGAAATGGTCAGCGATCTCCTTATTCCCATCAATGTATGTATTATTCCCGGTACTAAGCTTTGTGATGCTGCAGTTGTTCTTCTTCCTATCACTAATATATCTGAAGAAGGTTTTATCCCCCTTCTTTACAGATTTTGCTATTTCTTCCTCTTTTGAGGCTTTAGCAGCATATATTATCTGTTTCGCCTCCTTCTGTCTCATTTTATACACCTCTCTATCAGCTATACTTCCAGACTCTTTATACCTCCTATAGGCAGCCTTTTTTTCATTGACTATAGCCCTTACATCATTGCTAAACCATAGCGGTTTCTTCTTCCTTTTACCTTTAGTTACTTGCTTTACATAAAGTCTTGTGGCTTTTAAGATGGCCTTTTTTAATACAGTCCACTGGGTGCTTGCTCCTGCCATTTTATCCCTCCCCTTTAATTCATTATTTAAATATTCCCCCATTGCATTAAAATTTGTTTTTCTGAAATCCAATACTTTGGTTGCAGTATAGGATTGCTCACCATCAGTTTTTACATCAAACCACAAACATAGATGGTCACTGCAACCTAAATTTTCTCCCACCTTGACCTCTGAAACCCGATTCCCATTGGTAAAAACTAAATCTAGAATATTCTCCCCTCTAGTTGGTGTCTTAACTAGCTGTGCCATAGCTGCTCCTGTAAAGGCCTCTACTATATTCTTACTTTTGCATGTAAGGGCACTGGGGATATTCCAGTCAACATCAGGCATGTTGAAATCACCCATAACCACAATATCTCCCTTTACTGCCATTAGGGTAATCTCATCCACCATCTTGTTGTCATGTTCCTCAGATTGCCCTGGAGGCCTATAGATCACCCCAATTCTAATGACAGAACCGTCTTTATTTTGCATGCAAATCCAGAGGGTCTCCAGATCTTTACATGTATTTTGAATTAGTATTGTTTTTAGACTTTCTTTAACATAAATGGCTACTCCACCTCCCCTTCTCTCTATTCTATCCTTCCTATACAGTGTATATCCTGGTATGGATATTTCCCATTCATTAGAATCCCTAAACCATGTCTCAGTTATGGCAACCAGATCCAAATTATCTCTAGATATTATGGCCATTAACTCACAGAGCTTGTTGCTCAAGCTTCGAGCATTTGTGTACATTACCCGAAGAACATTATTTTCATTATTAGTTTGCCCCTTATCATCAGCAACTACATCTATTTTATTTACAGCTCCCTTTTCATAAGCTTCCAGAAACTGATTTATCCTCATTGGTCGGGGACAGAAATCCTCCACATCTGGTACATCTCTGTCCCCTTTACCTAGTTTAAATGCCTGTCCAAAAAAGTTCTGAATTCCTCACCGAGCACCTGGGCACCTCTGTATGATGGATGCAAACCATCCCTCTTAAACAACTCCCTATTAGACCACCTATTGACATCATGACTTACATAACCAAAACCTTCAGCTTTACACCACTGCCTTAACCACACATTAAACTCTCTGATACAACTTGTTTTACCCTCCTGGCCACAAACCGGTAACACCTCTGAGAAAGTCACTGAATCAGTTATTTTACCCAGCTCCACACTTAGACATTGAAAATCTCTTTTTACTACATTAACATTTCTCTGGGACAAATCGTTTGTGCCAAGATGCACCACCACATCAACGTTATTATCTTTACTCACAGCCTTGATAATGTTTGTAATCCGCCTCCTATCCCTGTGGGCAGTGGCTCCTGGAAGACACCTCATCACCTTCACTACATCCTTCCTCTGTCCCAAATCAACACCTCTGACAATCGAGTCACCCACAAGAACATGTGTCCTCTCTTTATTTCTACTAACTGGACTTGGTATGGTGACACTATGCTCCTCATTTACAACAACTTCTCCTTTGAACATTCCCTCATTCTCCGCCTGAGGGGCCTTGCTAATATCTACAACATCCCTACTATTTAAATCCTCAAGAACATTATAGGAATTGGATACAGAGAGACCAAAATTGTTATGTTTTTGTTCAACCGCACGTAATCTTCCTGAACCAACAGTTGTCCAAACAGCCCTCCTCCTCAGGGGGCGCTGTGGAAGTGGAGGCTGCACACATGGCTGCATTACAGCACGTGGCTGGGACAATCTTTCCACTTCTGCCTGCAAGCTACAAACTAAGGACTGCAATCTAGAGATCTCGCCATCTAACCTAGATGTCCTAATACAAAGAGGGCAGTACCCCAAGTTCCACAAGGTACTACGGAACACAACAGCCAAACAAGTTTTACACTGCACCAAGCCAATCATCTTAACAATGTATTGAAATACAGGTACTTAGCAAGAAAATGAACCCCTATTGCTACCAAACTTTGCTGATTTTGGTTTATAGTTATATAATTCGCGCGCCGCCAGACTAAGATAATTTATACATTTAGTATGCTTTTGGATCATTGGGCAGGACTAGGGTTTGAGGACACTATTTTGCAGTCATTGGATTTCTTTTGGCCAGGCTGTGTCCAAAAGGGGGGAGAAGGGAGCAGGAGCATGTCAAAAATGATGACAGGAAAGATGGCACCAATAGAACTCATAGCTACATTTGGGACAGGTTCTCCTTTCATTGATCTCTTATGCCATTCCTTCCACAACATATTTAGAGGGTTTGTTGCATCTTCTTCCATTCCTTATTTGGGAGGGAATATTTTACAGTGATTGGGAAGTTGGGGGGGATCTTTGTCCCACAAAAGAAATAGCTATGTGATCCTGTTTTTCTTCCTTCCCTCATTTTCCTCTCTTGGCTTCAAGAGCATGAACAAGAGGTATTGATTGAGTTTTCTGTTGCCATTGAGAGGTGCCATCTAACAGTTACAGCGTGAAACTCAGAGTGAAGCTCTATTTATACTACTGCTGGGGAATAAGCCTCTGACATGTAGGCCGCTGACCTGTGGTCTCCATCTTGTTGCCCAGTTTCTGTCTATTACAAAAGTGACATGAGATGTCTACCACAATTAAATTGGTAAGACAGAAGAACATGAGAAGTACTTTCCTCTGTTTGAGATATTGAGTATTTACTCGGTTATGTGAACCAGCCTTTGTCTGGGACAATGTTCATCATAGCATCTTAAGTGAGAAACTGACATTTGGAATGTATCCTGAATGGGAAGAGATGCCAGCTAAAAAAGACTATTAATTCTGTGTTGCTTGCTAGACGTATGTTGAAAGTTAAAATATGGATAAAGCCTTTTAAAATAACCGGTAGGCACCTGATGAATATGTGAAGGCTGCGTCCTATCACATATTTTATAGCTTTGGATACTTAATGGCTACCTTTTCCGTCTGTGATTGATACAGTGCTAAGATTAGGTCAACTTTGTACCAATATGCAAGCTGTTCTCAACTGTAATATAATTTAGAAGACACCATTCTCCTAGGGTACTTTTTGTATTAGGCAAATGAAAAGCTGTAAACCTGACATTGAGCCTGGAGGCTTTTTCCTTAGATGCTTATGATAGAGATGGCAATGAATAGGCTTACATTCAATACATTAAAAAAAAACACGAATGATTTTTCTGTCTTCAAAATGTTGCCCTTAATTTTCCAGAGTCGTTTCAGATTAGAAGACAATAACTGATTTCAAACTCAATGGATAACTTCTTGGCTTCTGTTTTGGAAGTTGACCAGCAGTTAGCCTTCTGTCAAACAGCAATTTTAAGCCAATATTTTTTCTACAATATCTTTTAAAATTAAGTTTGATTCAGAGAAATAAAATATTAGGATGTAACTCCTCCCCCCACCAGAAGTTGGTCTAATGGGCTGCAAGAGTTTAGATTTATTTACTTATTTATTTATTTATTATTTAGATTTGTATGCCGCCCCTCTCCGCAGACTCAGGGCGGCTCACAGCAAAATAAAACAATTCATGACAAATCTAAATTATAATTTAAAATATTTTAAAACCCCATTTACTAAACAAACATACATACAAACATACCATGCATAAATTGTATATGCCTGGGGGAGATGTCTCAGTTCCCCCATGCCTGATGACAAAGGTGGGTTTTAAGGAGCTCACAAAAGGCAAGGAGAGTAGGGGCAGTTCTAATCTCTGGGGGGAGCTGGTTCCAGAGAGTCGGGGCCGCCACAGAGAAGGCTATTCCCCTGGGGCCCGCCAACCGACATTGTTTAGTTGACGGGACCCGGAGAAGGCCCACTCTGTGGGACCCAATCGGTTGCTGGGATTCATGCGGCAGAAGGCGGTCTCGGAGATATTCTGGTCCAATGCCATGAAGCGCTTTAAAGGTCATAACCAACACTTTGAAATTGATCGGCAACCAATGCAGACTGCGGAGTGTTGGTGTTGGTGAAACATGGGCATATCTAGGTAAGCCCATGACTGCTCTCGCAGCTGCATTCTGCACGATCTGAAGTTTCCGAACACTTTTCAAAGGTAGCCCCATGTAGAGAGCATTACAGTAGTCGAACCTCGAGGTGATTACCACTAGATTACCACTAGATGGCAGGAGAGCAGATTCCTTCTGGTTTTCTTCCTCTTTCCTGCCCTTGGTGGCCATCTGGATTTCTGCAGTGTACCTTTGGTAATCTTAATAATTGTTATTATTATATGTTTCTCTTTGTTATACAATTATACTGGATGTCAGGTTGATGTTGGTGTCAATGTCAGTGGTTAACCTCTGTTAAATGTGTCTACAAATATTTCTTGTACAAACAGGCTAGCGAGATGGAGAGTCTTACTCTCAAATTTAGCAAAGTTGTAAAAAATATTGTAAATGCCACCTAATACAATATTGTTTAAACGCAAAGAAAAAGTTAGAGACACTTCCGTTTTTCAAAACGTCAGAATTTAAGCAGTTTAGTTTGAATATGTTCATTTATGTGGAATTGTGCAGGTTTTGTTTTCTCAGTAGGAAATATTATAAATGGAAATTTAATCCAGTCTATTAAAATTAGAAACAATACAGCAATTATAAATTTGTCTTAATAGTTGGATGCTGAAGGTTTGGATCTGTAAATTTCATTTCATTTCGGTTTGAGTGTGAATTTAAACTTCAAAGCTAAGTATTTAACGAAGTCACCCAATGAACAACTTTTATGATGTCCACAGCCTGGTTTGAGATTTTTAAAAAATGGGGGGGGGGGGGGGGAGAAATAGGAGAAAGAATGCAGTTGGTTTTAGATGTCTTTATATTTTTCAAGAAAAGCAATAACAGACCTTATGGGATCTATGCTAATATACAGAGTTGTAATGGCTGTTATTGTATCCACAGATATGAGCACTTGTTTCACTTGTTTATATATTAATAATACCTAGGCAGGATCAATGTAATGTACTTTACATAGAGGTGCTTTCAGAGTAGTTTGATCATTTAATCTGAAGCATATTGTATTAGTAGGTGAAAGCAATCAATTCTACTAGTTCTCAGTATGTTTGTGAATCTGATTCAAAGTGCTGGTTTTAATCTTTAAAACTTTAAATATTAATTATATTATTAAATAAATATTTGGAACCAGGTTGTGATGGATCTCTTTAATCCTTCTACATATTAAGATCAGGAGTTGAAATCTATCTAATATATCTTTGCTACAGTGGATTGTCAAGTAGCCATCCCTAACACCATCACTATACATTTCTAGGAAAAAACTGAATAATTATTTGTTGATCTCTTGTTTCCCCAAATGAGTTTTATTGTCCTGCTTTAGATTTTAGCTATTTTCATGTTTTGATTTTTATTATCGTCTAGATAAAAGTTTTAAGTGCAAAAGTTTGAAATTATGACAGTGTTTGCTGTTTTATTAAGTGTATGGTCTTCATTGTTCTGAACCACCTTGAGAAACACTTGACCTTGAAGATGGCCTTGAAGCTAATTAAAATAAAACAATACGCATCAATGTGCTTTAATGAGACTTCATTCAGCTTTCAAGCCTCTTTTCTCAATAGCCTGCTTTGTTGTATTTGATATAGTCAAGACTGTTTCTAACTGTTTTGCTTTTTTCAAAATATACTTCCAGATAGAGGGGTCTTAACCTGGCGTGACAAAATCTCTGGGAGTGTTAAGACTATCCTGGTGCTGTAGATTTTGTAGTCTTAATTCTGCTTGGGGGCAGATTTTTCTGTTTGGAGACAGATTTCTCTAGTCAGAGTTAGTGTGCAGTTTGGAGGTTCTCCTATTTTTTGGGCTTCTGTTTGAAGAGCAAGTGGCAGTCATGGCTCCATGGGACTTTTGTACAGGTTTCTCTTGTTCATCAACTGGGCCCTGGATTAGGAGGCTTTGCTTCGAGTGATTCATGCCTTAGTCAGAACCCAATTGAATTACTGTAATATGGTAAAATGTTCTAAGAGCATTTACCACAGTACTGTAATACAAATAGGAGATGACTAATGGGACTGTATTTAAGAGCCTTTGAAAGCAGCACTTGATCCACAATGCGGCAGCATAGACAGCTTTGGGTATTTCTTGTTATGTCCGTATAACACTCCTGCTCTGTGAATTATATTGACTCCAAATAGATTTCTGGGTGAAATTCAAGGGATACTTAGAAGTCTTTGTCAGGCTTAGCAATCGTGGGTGATATTTCATTGTACTACCATATAAGGTAAAAGGTAGAATGTAAGCATGCTAATGCTGAGTCATCGTGTGTGAACTGCAACCTGATTGGCCAGGAAATTATAAGATGCAGATTAACGCCACCATTCCTTTGTGTTTGTTTATGGTCGTGGTAGTTGTTTGCTGTTGATGGTGGTTGTTAGTTGGCTGGCTGGAGCAGTTTGAGCGTGAGTTAAATATTGAATAGAATTGAGATAGTGATACGAAGAACAAAATAAATAAATAAATAAAACAAAATATATATATTTTAAAAATTATTATTATTTATTAGATTTGTTTGCTGCCCCTCTCCGCAGACGCGGGGCAGCTCACAGCAGTGATAATATAGTATACAATGGCAAATCTAATATTAAGTCTAAAATAACAATTTTACATTAAAAACCTAAAAAAAACCTTGTATAAAAACATTCACACAAACATTCCATACATTAAACTACATAGGCAAGGGGAGATGTCTCAGTTCCCCCATGCCTGATGGCAGAGGTGGGTTTTAAGAAGTTTATGAAAGGCAAGGAGGGTGGGGGCAGTCCTAATCTCTGGGGGGAGCTGGTTCCAGAGGGTCGGGGCTGCCACAAAGAAGGCTCTTCCCCTGGGTCCCACCAGCCGACATTGTTTAGTTGACGGGACCTGGAGAAGGTCAACTCTGTGGGACCTAACCAACCGCTGGGATTCGTGCGGCAGAAGGCGGTCTCACAGATATTCTGGTCTGGTGCCATGAAGGGCTTTATTGGTGTTGGTGTAACATGGGCATACCTAGGGAAGCCCATGATTGCTCTCGCAGTTGCATTCTGCATGATCTGAAGTTTCTGAACACTCTTCAAAGGTAGCCCCATGTAGAGAGCATTACAGTAGTCGAGCCTTGAGGTGATGAGGGCATGAGTGACTATGAGCAGTGACTCCTGGTCCAAGTAGGGCCGCAACAGGTGCACCAGGCAAACCTGGGCAAACGCCCCCCTCGCCACAGCTGAAATTTGTTTCTCTAATGTGAGCTGTGGATCGAGGAGGACGCCCAAGTTGCGGACCCTCTCTGAGGGGGTCAATAATCCCCCCCCAGGGTGATGGATGGACAGATAGAATTGTCCTTGGGAGGAAAAACCCACAGCCACTCCAACTTACCAGGGTTGAGTTTGAGTCTGTTGACACCCATCCAGACCCTAACAGCCTCCAGACACCGGCACATCACTTCCACTGCTTCGTTGACTGGACATGGGGTAGAGATGTACAGCTGGGTATCATCAGCATACTGATGATACCTCACCCCATGCCCTTGGATGATCTCACCCAGCGGTTTCATGTAGATGTTAAATAGCAGGGGGGAGATTATTTAATAATCTTATCACAGAGTCATATGTTCAGATTGGTAGTTATACAAACATATGAGATAGAGAGAGAGGGACTGAGGGAGAGAGAGAGAGAGGGAGAGGAAGAGAAAGATGGAGAGAGAGGGGGGAAAGAGGGAGAGAGAGAGAGATTAAAGGTGTTGTGCTGATACTATGAAATACTACTTGATAGTAAACTAATAATTTATTTTATTTCATGGCTTGGATTTTGATTTTCGTCACATAAATGGAAGCTCTATTTGATATGGAATAAGGTCTGGAGATCTGAGAATTGTTTATCTCCTGTCATTGCTGCCAACTCTGTATATTCCAGCAGAGTGTGTGTGATCCAGGTCCTCTAGATTAAATACTGTCATTTTATGGGACCTAAGAAGCAGGCCTTCTCATTCACAGCCCATAAAATCTTGAACAGCAATCCTGGGCTGTCTGTCTGATTTTATGTTTTTAGCTCTTTTTATATTTTTTGTACCCTGCCCAGAGTACACCAGAATTGGGTGTGCAATAAATTTAAATAAAATCATCTATGTCCATTCACAATAAAGTTTGTGTTACTGTAGAAAATTTTGCGGGTGGAATGTGGGTACAAGTAAACCTTGCTGATTTGGAATACTGTGTTCAGTTCTGGAGACCTCACCTACAAAAAGATATTGACAAAATTGAACGGGTCCAAAGACGGGCTACAAGAATGGTGGAAGGTCTGAAGCATAAAATGTATCAGGAAAGATTTAATGAACTCAATCTGTATAGTCTGGAGCAGTGTTTTTCAACCAGTGTGCCGTGGCACACTAGTGTGCCACGAGACATGGTCAGGTGTGCCGCGAAGAAGGAAGCTCAGGTTCTGGTCTTACAACTTTTTGCTGAGAGAGAGAGAGAAAGAGAGAAAGAGTGAGAGAGAGAAAGCAAGTGAGAGAGAGAGAAAGAGAGAGAGTGAGAGAGAGAAAGAGAAAGAAAGCAAGAGAGAGAGAAAGAGTGAGAGAATGAGAGAAAGAGTGAGAGAGAAAGCAAGTGAGAGAGAGAGAAATAAAGAGAGTGAGAGAGAAAGCAAGAGAGAGAAAGAGAAAGAAAGCAAGAGAGAGAAAGAGAAAGAAAGCAAGAGAGAGAGAAAGAGATAGAAAGCAAGAGAGAGAGAGAGAGAGGAAGGGAGAGAGAGAGAGAAATGAGCAAAAAAGGGAGGAAAAAAGAGAAATGAGACAGAGAATGAGAGGAAAGAGAAAGAGAGAAGTGACTCTTGATTTAAAGCATATGATAAAAAGCACCCAAAAAATAGGAGAGAAAACCCCCCAGCCCTCACCTGTTTTTGGAAATGGTTCAAGAGTATGTATACACACACACACACACAAGAGGGGGAGGAGACAGGGATGGAAAAAGAGAGGAGAGTGTCTTAGAGTGTCATTTTGTGTCATTTTGGTTGGTGGTGTGCCCCAGGATTTTGTAAATGTAAAAAATGTGCCGCGGTTCAAAAAAGGTTGAAAATCACTGGTCTGGAGGACAGAAGGAAAAGGGGGGACATGATCGAAACATTTAAATATGTTAAAGGGTTAAATAAGGTTCAGGAGGAAAGTGTTTTTAATAAGAAAGTGAACACAAGAACAAGGGGACACAATCTGAAGTTAGTTGGGGTAAAGATCCAAAGCAACGTGAGGAAATATTATTTCACTGAAAGAGTAGTAGATCCTTGGAACAAATTTCCAGCAGACGTGGTTGGTAAATCCACAGTAACTGAATTTAAACATGCCTGGGATAAACATATATCCATTGTAAGATAAAATACAAGAAATAGTATAAGGACAGACCATGAGGTCTTTTTCTGCCGTCAGTCTTCTATGTTTCTATGTTTCTATTCCCTCTCCTCAAACTATAGGGTGTTCTTCTTCATTTTGTTCTATCTATATGTATGTGTGTGCATGTGTGGGGTAGGAGGAAGTGCAAAATAGGAAAACAACGTCTCTCCTGTTAAACTAATTTAAGCATCCCTTGAGCAAACTCACAGTCCCTAGGGGCAAGAGGTTCAGGGTGCCACTCTATGTGATAAGAGTTAAAAATGAGAAGGACGGAATGCACCGATATGCCAGCTACAGAAATTTTCACTTTGTCTCAAACCAAACTGATAGCCTGAAATTCTGTTGACATGTCTTATATTAATTGCATTTATCTTCCAGAATGAAAGTTGCATCTCATTTCTCATGACTTTGTTAGCCATCCTGGGTTTCATTTCTAGACAAATGTCAGAAAAATGTAAATCTGTGAACGTCCAACGTTTTTGTATTTCAGATTCTGAACTTTCAATTTTGATTTTCTTTTTAGTAACCCAATAAGTCCTCGGAGAGGGGCGGCATAAAAGTCCAATTAATAAATAATGTCTATACATAATTATTCAGTTCTTATACTGAGATTTCATTCTGGTTTAAACGTGAATATTATTTTGTTAATGTTGCAGCCATTTGCAAGGGTATCTTTAAGAGACTATAGAATCATGTAATTGGAAAAAGGGAGAACCCCCCCCCCCCAAGAATGAACAGATGGAAGGTGAATTTAGAAAGGACTGTACCTTTCTTTAAATGTCAGTTATTGTATTGGGTTTCATTATGTTTATTCAGGACAGATGGCCATGTTTAGGATCTGGACTAGGCTGATAGCTATTATTGACATGATAATGTCAAGAGAAAATGTCCTTTGGTTAAGATGCTTATTTTGGCAGTTTATCATGATAAGAGCGAATAGCTGCATAATCTCATATATAAATTTCAGATAATATAACTGTCTTATCCATAAAACAACTGTGTTAGTGGACATTACTGTTTCCCATTAATTGCTTTGGGGTGATTGGTTCTCCAATCACCAAACATTAACTTCCAGTTAAGAGAGCAGAATCTTCAATTGACCAGCCTTGTAAGCAAACAGGTTAAATATACTGTAGAAGTCAAACACAATGTAGTTGTACAGTGGCTAGATACTTTGAACAATATGGGAAGACACACATTTAACCCTATAGTAGAAACTAGCTAGAAAAGCTAAGATTTCTTGTCACTTAATAATATTATTCCTCACAACTGGGTGAGTTCTTCCAGTCCTTCGAGATGGTCCGAAGTGGTTGGCTAGATCAGACTGAAGGCACAAGAGATCATTAGAACGAAATAGAAAGTGCATACAAGTGCAGACTTTTGTATTTTGGGTTTCTGGCCAACCATTAAAAAGAATGATAAATATTTATTGGGCTGAACCTGTCATATCCCTAGCAACAGCAGGGGGCGATATTTGGCGAGAAAAGAGTACGATCCTGATTGGCTAGCAGGGGAGTATAAATAACCTGTCACTTGTCAGTTGTTGTTCTTCTGTGGTAATTGTTCTGTCAATAAAGTTGGTTATTGCATCGGCTGCCTGCCTCTCTTGAATACACAACATTGGCGACGAGGATGTTCTTTGATGTCGAGGCTCAGTTTCACAATCAGCATTTCTTTTTTTAGAAATAGAAGAGAACTGTCGGGTAAATAACAATGTCTACTCAAATTACGTTTCCCCCATTTGACCCTCAGCCGAGTCGTGGGAGGCATACCTCATCTGTTTTGAATGTTTTCTGATTTCTAATGAATATAAAGACCTATCGGGGGATCGCAAGAGGAGCTATTTTCTAAGTTTCTGTGGCTCTGATATGTTGGAGAATGCTCTCTCCCTTTTTGCCCCTCGCGGCAGCCATGATATTCCTTGGGAATAATTCCTTTCCACATTAGAAAATCATTATGCCCCCCCCGCCTTCTAGATGTGTTAGACGGTATGCATTTTATAACCGGAATCAGGCGGAAGGGGAAACCATTAATCAATATGTGGCAGCCCTCTGCCATGCTGCAAAATACTGTGAATTCCAGAACTTAGATGATTACCTTTTGGACAGGCTTGTTTATGGAGTCAGAGTATAGCCGCCTCCGTCGCTGGCTTTTGATAATGTCAGGTTTAACATTTTCGGCAGCACTGACTGAAGTGAGAGCTGTTGAAATGTCTACTCAATCACTGGCTGAAATGGATCTACCAGTTGCTACAGCCTCCACCCACAATACAGCAGCCACAGAGCAAAGTTTGCGGCATGAGGAAGAAGAAATCAAGAGAGTGGCCAATGCAGTAAAGCCAAAACAACAGGCAGCATACGGAGACGCCCCTGGTATTGGAGACAGCCGTTCGGCATGTGGGAATTATGGTGGCGACCACCCCCGGTCGGCATGCGGGTTCCGGGATGCATATTGCTGTCGATGTGGGAGGCAAGGGCATATCGCCTGGGTTTGCAGATCCCGCAGGAATCCCTCCATCTTTCAACAGCCTTTCCAAAGGGACCAAGTCGCCCCACAGCAGAGAGGTTGGCAATGAGATGTTTTTGCCCAATGAGATTACTGCAACACTATCTACGGTGCATCTTCAGCCCCGCCCACTGTCATCCACCAGACTTTGCGTGGCTAGCAGGGGGCGCTACCTTCAAAGATTTCTGTTTTCGTTCGTTTGGGAGGTTCCTTATGCTCCATGGAGATTGACACCGGGTCGTCAGTCTCCCTTGTGTCATGGAGCACCATCAAGAGGCTGTTCCCGAGGTTATCTAAAAAGTGTTTGGGACCATGTCCTCTATTCCTTAAGGACTACCAGGGACAATTGATTCCAACTGTTGGCAAGGGTTATTTCCCGGTACAGTACAAACAATTTCGGGGACCTTTGCCACTTATTATTGTGGATGGCCCAGTTACAAATCTATTAGGATTAGACTGGTTTTCTGCTCTGGGGTTTACTATCACAGGTATTAATGCTATAAGTGATGACAATATGTGTGCAATTAGCTCAAGAATTCCCCTCAGTTTTTGATGGTGCTTTAGGGGAAATATATGGGCACTCCAGTGTCTTTAGCTCTTGACCCCTTGGTGCCACCAGTCCGCCTCAAGCCATGCCGTGTACCATTGGCCATAAAACACAAGGTAGATGCTGAGCTAGATAGACTGCTCAGCCTGGGCATTCTGGAACCGGTGGACCAGGCAAAATGGGAAACCCATTTGGTCATGGCCATCAAGCATGATGGGTCAGTGCGTTTGTGCGGAGATTACAAATGCACCATCAACAGGGCACTTGCCCACCACTCATATCCTGTGCCCATGGTCTCTCATCTCCTACATTCTGTGGAAGTGGGAAACCTATTTGCAAAAATAGATTTATCCAGGGCGTACCAGCAGTTGCCCGTTGAGTCTGAGACTGCTGATATTCAAACCATTACTACCCATTGGGGAGCTTTTAATTGTACCCGCTTACAGTTCGGTATTAGTTTTTGCTCACCAAAAGCTTTCCCCAGCACAGCATCCAACAAAGAATGTCTTTTTGAAGCAGAAATCATGGTTTTAAAACTTTGTTCAGTTTCACATCTCTTCCATTGAATGACATTGATTCTCCATGCCCCATTTCCCACAATCTTTTTTCTTTATATTGCCTGGAAATGACACCACACCTCAAAGAGGCTAAGTGTCATTGTTCCAAATAGCACCTGAGAAAAAATCAAGTCCCAGTCCAATTCTCTCAATCAGAACTCAATTTATTAACAGAACCATGTTGGTTACGCCATAGCCATTCCGATTCTGAATACTTCCCAGAATCCCACCTAGGTTAAGGTTCATCTTACATCCCCACACCCACAGGTTCATCACGAGAGCCAGTCCATGTGCAAGGGTTTATCAACTTCCTCTTCTCTTCAGTTGAGGCAGAACAAACAGTGACCTTAGCTCGGAGAAAGGAATCTTTGGTTGTGTCTAGTAATTTTCCCACTTATTACTCACTACCCCTCCCATTCCCCCTTATGCTGTGGCAGGCCAAAATCTCAAGCTCCACATGATGGCTTCGGCCTGACACTAAGGCTGTAAGCTAATACCTTTTACTCTGTAACTCCTCTTGCCTTTGGAGCATTCTTCTATAGCAAGGGTCAATCCAATGACTTTCCACTGTTTTTATTTTTAATTTATTTATTTATTTTGTCCAATAAATGAGAGTTTTAGTGGGTATATATCTATATACACATAGTAAAATACATGATGAAGGTTATAGAGGAGATACTCATAGTAAAATATATCTAAGAAATAATAGAAAAGAAGATATAGTAATAGAACATATCAATGAAAGAGTAGAAGAAGAGATATAGGAATTAAAGAAAGGTATAGGAGATATAGGAGAGCTATAGGACAGGGGACGGAAGGCACTCTAGTGCACTTGTACTCGCCCCTTACTGACCTCTTAGGAATCTGAATAGGTCAATCGTAGATAATCTAAGGGTAAAGTCTTGGGGGTTTGGGGATGACACTATGGAGTCCGGTAATGAGTTCCACGCTTTGACAACTTGGTTACTGAAGTCATATTTTTTACAGTCAAATTTGGAGCGGTTAATATTAAGTTTAAATCTGTTGTGTGCTCTTGTGTTGTTGTGGTTGAAGGTGAAGTAGTCGCCGACAGGCAGGACGTTGCAGCATATGATCTTGTGGGCAATACTTAGATCTTGTTTAAGGCGTCTTAGTTCTAAACTTTCTAGGCCCAGGATTGAAAGTCTAGTCTCATAGGGTATTCTATTTCGAGTGGAGGAGTGAAGGGCTCTTCTGGTGAAGTATCTTTGGACATTTTCAAGGGTGTTAATGTCTGAGATGCGATATGGGTTCCAAACAGATGAGCTGTATTCGAGGATGGGTCTGGCAAAAGTTTTGTAAGCTCTGGTAAGTAGTGTGAGATTGCCAGAGCAGAAGCTACATAGGATTAGGTTTACAACTCTTGAAGCCTTCTTGACTATATTGTTGCAGTGGGCTTTGTCACTTAAATCTTTTGTTATTAGTATACCAAGGTCTTTAACCGAGTGGGGATTATCTGTGATAATTTGATTATTCAGTTCGTATTTGGAGTTCAGATTCTTCTTCCCAATGTGTAGGACAGAGCATTTGCTAGTTGAGATTTGGAGTTGCCATATGTTAGACCACTCTCATGTCTTCCTCACTCTCTGACTGGGACCACTTCCCCATTGTCACATCATCCCCTTCTAGTGGTTTCTCAGGCTCACTCAAGTCACTTTCTGCCTTACTCCTGCTCTCTGCTTCATCTGGTACACACACGGCCCAGAGGGGCCTGGTTCATCCTCTTCAGAATCTGACCTGAGGTGGACATGGAACACTCACAGCAGAATCCAGAATGGAAATCAGTAAATTTCCCATATTCTAAAGCTGCTTGAAATAATATTAAAATGAAAAACCTATCATCATAGAAAAGATAGTTGAATTAATGGCCCTTTGGCCCTTACTCATGCCTGGCATAGAAGAATAAAATAATTAAGATATTTGTAAATGCCTGTTTCATCTTTAACTTCAACTTTATCAGTGAACTCTTCTTCATGTATCCTATTTGGTTAGTTAAATATACTTTCTTTACTTTAGATGCACCTTAACAATGCACCTCAACTATGCAAACCACAGGGGAAAGTAATTATATATTAGTCTTGCCTAAAGCTACTCTGATATAAATCTACACAGATAAGAGATTAAATTTAAGAGTGGACTCTGCTTCTAATGAAGGATATACAGCCTAGTCTATGTATGCTAGAGAGGAGGAAGTGACCATAACTACTGGCAACATCTTCATCATATCAGGCGTTTGAAATTGTTCAAATCAAATCTCCTTCTACAAAGGAATGTCTTCTGTTTCAGAAATGATGGAATGTGGAATAGTCTAAACATGCCCTCTGATTGGCATGTGTGGATGCAGAAAGAGAAAGACAGAGAGAAAGCAAGGGTGGGGAAGGACATCAAATAAAATAAGATTACAAAAAGAAGCCCCCAAAAGTCATGCTTTAATATTGCATGCTCATCTTCATCAATCACTGGAGCAATACCCCCTAGATCAGTGCATTAACTTGTTTATCTTTTACGAGGGAAAAGGGGGAAAAAAAACAACTTCATAGCTTCATCATTCATTCCAGAGTGAGGGAGAAAACAAAAGCCAGCCACCGAAATTTGCATGGTGCTCAATTATACATTAGTGAACATCACTTGGCAATCTGTTCATATCAATTTAATTGGATTTTAATACTGCCTCTGATCTTGTTTTCTAATTAACAGCAGTGCCTGGCAATAAAGCAGAACCATGCACCCAGCAACACCTTTGATCTCAACCATATGGAGCTCCTCCGTGCTCTTGGAAAAAGAATCTCCTTTTCCTCCGACGCAGGGCGAGAAATATTAGGGGCCCCCAGATGGCTGCAGACTACTCATGACTGCGACTTCATTGATTATTTTCTCTTCTGATTGGTCCTGATTGAAAATAAATAAAACATGCACTTGGAACTGGATGCAAATTGGTGTCACAATCTTTTGGTGATGTTGATCGTTTTTTTCTCAGCTCCTTCTTTGGATGACAAGCGTTTTCAGTAAACATTAATTGACTCAGTGGTCTGTATTTAGGAGCAGCACTTTTATCACCAGCACCTTGTGTTTTATGTATAGCTACTGTCCTCCAAGCGCAGAATTTTAATTACGATTGAACCAACCTAATTGTTCATTCTTTATCTTTTTTGATGCTATCGGCATAGCAAAACTATTTAAGCCTGATTTGAGAATAGCAGTATGTGATTTATATCTGCTTTTTGATAGCTTGCTATTGACAGAGAGTTCTTTAATTTTCTTATGTTATTATTTTTCTCCCTCCCAGATCAAACCTAAAGAGCCCTGTGCTTAAGAAGAGCAGATGCTGTCACGTCACATTTCATGTGTTCTCCCTTGTAGCTAGTGGTTTTAGCTGATTTGTATGATGGGATGAATTGATTAGCAGCTTTAAACATGTGCAAAAGAGAAAGAAGGTAAGTTGGGGTAGAGAATAAGAGAGCGGGAGATTCATCCCCGATTCATGGCACTCTTGTTTTCTCTTAATTTCTTTTAATTAAAAAACAATTTATGCAGGCAAGTTCTTCTGAAGAATTGCTTCCTTTGGGGTAGTCTCCCCCAACTAAATGTCCTCTGGATCTGTTGAGACTGTAAATTCCTCAGCTACCACTCCAGTTAGTAATTCTGAGATTTAAATTATTAACAGATCTTGAGTGCATCTAGTTGAGAAAGCTGCATTGGGAGACTTGCATCTAAAGAACAGAACAGAACAGAACAGAATAGAATAGCTGGTGGTGAGCCTTTTTGACATTGCGGCCAAAAGTCCAAGCATGTGAGCACTGTCCCACTCGTGCTTTCTGGCACCCATAATGCAATGCACACCCCCATTTGTTCCTACGTGCATGACCATCCCCCACACTCCCCCTGCACATGTACCTCGCACTGCCCATATGCACATGCAAGACCCTTACTGCTCATGCATGCCCCACTGCCCCCACGCATGCCTCCTCTTCTTCCTTCGGAACCGCCTTCTGCCACACGAATCCCAGCGACCAATTAGGTCCCATAAAGTTGGCCTTCTCTGGGTCCCGTCGACAAAACAATGCCGTCTGGCGGCCCCCAGGGGAAGGGCCTTCTCTGTGGCGGCCATGGCCCTCTGGGACTAACTCCCCCGGAGATTAGAATTGCGCCCCCTCCCTGCCCCCAACCTCAAAGCAGACATCAGCCAGAACTAGAACAACTCAAAGAAGTAGTGCAAGATCGGAAGATGAGAAGAGACTTGCTCCAAAGAATTGCTGTGAGTCAGACACAACTGAATGGATTCCACCACTACTACCATCATCATCAAATTGAAAATTATAAGTATGTGCATTAATGGTTCATCATCATACTGATTTAGGTATCAAGTGATGCTACCAAGTTCAGTCCTAAGGTACTTTTATTAATAAACTCTGACAGTTCTTTTCATAATCTTAGCTGGAGAGAGGGTGGAGACTAGGAGTGACATGAGTTACTTGTAAACAAATGATTCATAAGATAATACAAAACAATACAAAAACTAATATAAAAGATGAATAAATCTGAACTCAGAAAAGTTAAAATCTCATATTTTTAAAATGTTATATAAAATAAATCTTATGGGGTGGAAGGCCTTTTCAACAGAAAAATTACATTTTTTGGAGTATAAGATGCACCTTCTCCCACCACAAAAGTGGCTAAAATTTGGGTGTGTTGTATATACTGGTACCTCATCATACGAACTTAATTGGTTCCAGGAGGAGGTTCGTAAGGTGAAAGGTTGGTAAGATGAAACAATGTTTCCCATAGGAATCAATGTAAAAGCAAATAATGCGTGCAAATCCTTCAGGAAAATCCCAAACTTTAGAAGGGAGGCGAACAGAGGGCAGGGAGGAGCAGCTAAAGCGGGCGGGTGGAAGAAGCAAGGCTAGGCTAAAGGGTGAGTGGGAAGGAAGAAAGGCAAGGGGGGCACCCCTCCCTTTTCTTTCTTCAAAAGACACCGTTTCAGTTCCTTTGCAAGCACGTTGTTCTCTGCAAAACTTTTCCTCCCCCAAGCTGTCCCTCCCTCCTCCCTTTTCTTTCTTAAAAAAGACACCCTTTCAGTTCCTTTGCATCACGTTGTTCTCTGCAAAAATTTTCCTCCCCCAAGCTGTCCCTCCCTCCTCCCTTTTCTTTCTTAAAAAGACACCCTTTCAGTTCCTTTGCAAACACGTTGTTCTCTGCAAAAATTTTCCTCCCCCAAGCTGTCCCTCCCTCCTCCCTTTTCTTTCTTAAAAAAGACACCCTTTCAGTTCCTTTGCAAGCACGTTGTTCTCTGCAAAAATTTTCCTCCCCCAAGCTGCCCCTCCCTCCTCCCTTTTCTTTCTTAAAAAGACACCCTTTCAGTTCCTTTGCAAACACGTTGTTCTCTGCAAAAATTTTCCTCCCCAAAGCTGCTCCTCCCTTTTCTTTCTTAAAAAGACACCCTTTCAGTTCCTTTGCAAGCACGTTGTTCTCTGCAAAATGTTTCCTACTCCAAGCAGCCCCTCCCTTTTCTTTCTTCAAAAAAGGGAAAAAGGAAACCCCTTCATCCCAGCAGCAGCTGCTTGGGTTCGTAAGGTGAAAATAGTTCGGAAGAAGAGGCAAAAAAATCTTAAACACCGGGTTCATATCTTGAAAAGTTCGTTAGAAGAGGCGTTCATAAGATGAGGCACCACTGTACTCTGAATGTAGCTTTTAAGAAGCTTTTTTTCCAGTCCTAACAAGGTGCTATCGATCTTTTCAGCTCTTACTGGCTTGCAGGATTTTTCATTGCTACTCCCTCCAAAGAATGTTTTTTCCAGCCATAAGTCTTTGCAGACTTTTTTCATTGCTACTCCCTTTGAAGAATATTTTTTCAGCCCTAACAAGATGCTAAAGATCTTCCCGGCTTGCAGGCACTTTCATTGCTACTCCCTCTGAATAATTTTTCCCCCAGTCCTAAGTCTTTGCAGGCTTTTTTCATGGCTACTCCCTCTGAATAAGGTTTTTTAAAGCCCTAACCATGGGATAAAATAATGTGCTGAAGCTGACCAGACTAAGGATGCCAGCCAGATGAATACCTGCTAGACAGATTTCCCTCCTTATTTTCCTCCCTCAAAACTAAGATGTGTCTTATACTCCAAAAAATATTAACTGTCTGCTCAAAATAATTTAAAAGTAAATATAAGAAGTCTAATTAAATATTTATTTTTGAAACATTTATCTTTCCTCAAAACTCAGATAAGGGGGTTAACCTATTCTCCAAAGCTCCTCAGGGCAGGACAAAAAGTAACAGACATAACAGGTGGAAGATCATTAAAGAGAGATCCAATTTATAACTAAGGAAACATTTCTGACAGTATGAACAATTAATCACTGGAATGACTTGCCTCCAGAAATCGTAGATGCTTCATCACTGGAGGTATTCAAGAATTCATCTGGAATAGTATAAAGTCTCCTGCTTGAGTAGGGGATTTGATTAGAAGATCTCCAAGGTCCTTCCAATCTTATTATTCCATGTTATTCTATGTTAAAAAGAGAAAAGAAAACAACAGCCACCAAGAAGTGGCTTCCAATCATCTTTGCAACATAATTGTAAGTACAATTATGAAATTATCTCTTCCTCTAAAATTATAGCATGGCTATTTTCTTTCTATAATACATCCCATCTTGTTAATTTTCTTTTGAGATAAGCAATCTGATATTTTGAGATCCACCAATGAACAATGTTTCCTTAGAAACATTATTCTTAGAAATTTAAAATAATTCACTTAATAAGGAAAACATCATTTTTACAAATTTCCATGGATGTATTAGCACCTATCAGAAGTATTTGAGACTTACTCCAATCAATAGAGCAATCAAATAAATTTCCAAACTTTTGCAAAATATCAGTCAGTTTTGATACAGAAAAGCATAATTATCAACTACCAACTACTTGTATTCAACTTTAATGGCTGTTATGTCCCAAATGTCTTGGGACATTGTTGCTCATTGGCAACAATGAGCCAATGATTTCAATATAAAATTATAAACTCATGATAGGTTCCACAAGACATTTTGATAAATAAAAATCCCGCTTAGCAGAAGACGTAGAATATCATAACTTTGTCCAATTCATTAGTGAGGAAGAAATCAAGATTTAGATTTAATACTTTCTTAAAAACGTTACTATATCAAAGGCCTTTTCCACTTCAATGCATCCATCACATTTGATTTCAATTTTGTGATTACAAAGCCGCAATGTTAACTAGTACTATTATTTGATATTGGCCAGCATTTTATAAAACCAGATTGTGCAGGATGGAAAATCAAAGTTAGTATCATCTGTAATCTGCATACTATAGTTGTCATTAATATTTTTGCATCAAAATTGAACAAGGAAATGGCAAAATAGTTTGTAGAATATTTCTAGGCTTCAAAATGTTAGATATATAAGCTTTCCTAAAAGAGGTTAAAATGGCATAATTAAAATATCAGTACAAAGAAAATATTCCACTCCATGGGATAACATGCATACCAGAGGTTTTTCCCGCTTTAAAGGATTTAATGATGTCAATAAGAAATAAATGGAAAGTTTGATCATGCATAATCATAGAATTATATTCAAATTATATTCAAATTCTTCCTTAGTTACATTTATTTTTTAAATGTTAATTTACTGAAACTGAATTCACTAGCTTATATTTGATGGATGTGTGGAATACAAAAACCCTCAGAAAATTTGAATATACTCCTAAAATGAAGATGACAGCAAACAAACAAACAAACAAATAAAAAGTAGAAGGGAATAAGACTCAGCACTGGTAAAAGTCAATTTTTGAGAATACATGTCATCTGGATCTCAAGCATGGGTTTTCCCTTTGATGCTTACTTGCTATCAACTACTATAGTAAAGGGGAGGGGGGCATTGCATTGGGGTTTTGGAAATGTGCTGGTGTGATGAAGGCTCATGTGAACTAAAAGGGAGGTTTGCTCTCCAGGATTACTGTGCTGCTGAATGGAGTTGTTTCAGTGGTAGGATTCATTTTTTTAAACAACCAGTTCTATGGGTGTGGCTTATTTGGGGCATGGCTAGCTGGTCATGCCCAGGGGTGGGCTGCTGCCCAGATGGGGAGGAATACAGTAGGGTAGCAAAAATGGAGTTCCATCCCAGAGCACTCAATTTGCACTGAAAGTTGAAAGAAAATGCAGGGCATCCTGCATAAGCCACGGCCACAGTGTGGTAGTAAAAATTTTGGTAGCCCTTCATTGGTCATACCCCCAAATAAGCCACGCCCACAGAACCAATTGTTTTTAAAAATTGAATCCCACCAATGAAACAACTCTGTTTAGCAGCACAGTAATGGTCATGTGACCAACTGGGCATGGCTATGTGCATAGGGACTACTCAGAGGGCTGAGAAAAAGTGAATTATGATGGGTCCTCACACTTACAACTGGTCCTTGCAGCATTCTTAGAACTGTATCACTCATTTCACAACTGCAGTGTTTCTCTTCACCACGATGACAAGATAGGGTGAAAAATGTAAAATGTGAGGACAGTTGTAAGTGTGAGGATCAATCAAAAATCACTTTTTCAGCCCTCTGAGTAGTCCCTATATGCACTCAATGTTGCCAGGTGGTCATGTGACTGGGTAGGGATCGCCAACTTGATGTACTCCATGTTGAGGGGTGCTTCTCTTCATCTGGCTTTTCATGACTATGGGGATGCTGCAATGGTTGTAAGTGTGAAAAATGGTCATAAGTCACTTTTTGAAGGGCCATTGTATCTTTGAATGGTCACTAAATGAACTGTTGTAAGTAAAGGATTACCTGTACAAAAAGACAAAAAAGCTTCTTTGCTTGCAAAAAGTTGCCCTAAATACCAATTGTTAGATTAGAAATATGCAATTTGGAGTTACAAATCAGGCAGGATGCTAGAGCATCTTGAGGAATTAAAATAGTTAAAATGCAATGATAACTATTAGCAGCCAACTTTTGCCCATAAAGTGAAACCCTTTAGCAGAGAGATCATTTAAGCTGTCCAGAAAGAGTACACCCAGGAGAAGCAATCCTTAGATCCATTTGCACCATTAAAGATACCAGCTAGACTCACATAAATCATCCAGATTTAAGGAAAGATCATATTCTCCCCAGAAAGGCAGTAAAAAAACCTGTGTCAAGCTTGTATCCTGCCTCTTGGAAGTACACCCCAAAAGGACAGTGCCAAGATCACTAAAGCAGTGAAGGAAGAATCCCTCCCCAGATAGAAAAAGCAGTAAATGGAATGAAGCAAAGGAGCAAAAACAGTAGCTGTTGCTTGTTAAACCAATTATTAGAACAAATAGACACAGGAAATAGCCAGATTTCTGAAGCTGTTTCTTTTCAGGAACAGAGATTAACATTTTTTTCTTCCAAAGTTGAATAGGGAAAATTATCCCATCATTAAACACAGTATTAAACATCACCAAGCACAGAATTAAACTTCACCAAAAAACAGTTTTAGACCAAAAGTCAGAAAGGGTATGTAAACTCACATTTGAATATCAATCTTTCTAGCTAGCCAAGAAAACTCGCTGAATGTCACTCATATTGGTTCCTTGTCATGAAAAGCTTCTTTCCAGCAGCTCTATGCTGGAAGAACTCCAACAGGGGAGTATTTCCTCCCAACAGCAGTGTAAAAAGCTTCCCCTCTAAGAAAGTCAAGCAAAGAAAAAAAAAAGTACCAGCAAAGAAGAAAAAACCCCAGGAGACAATACTGTCAAGAATGTAATAAGGGTTAATGGAAAGGCAGTTCCTGTAAGCAGGGCAATGAAGATTAGGCTATAGAAACAACACCATAAAGTTGTAATTCATTTCAGGATTAATCCTGTAAAGCAGAAAAAAGCAAAAGGAGATTTCTCCTAACAACCTGTTCTCCGAACTGCTTAGAAAGTGAACAATCAGTTCTAGAGAGCCTATTAGAGCAAGTAGAATCACACCTCTGAGTTGTTTACACCCAGTCAAGGCAACCGTCCTAGAACTCCTGAAGGACAAAAACACCTGAAAATGTGTCCCACATGACACTATGCAGGAAGTGGATTGGACATTTAGCCTTGGACCCTGGGGGAGGGATTTGGGGAAACTTTCAATATGCAACTTTCACACCTTTTGACTCAGATCTTGTTTCTCTTTTGCTGCTATCATTTCAAACTCAGAAAAAGTACCTTTTCTCTACTTCAAAGGAGTCGGGGGTTTTCTTTCTTGGGTTTTGAATGGAGACAAGCCTGAAACTATCCAGCGTTGATGTGAAACGAAGCATCATTTCTTCTCCAAGTGCTTTGTATCTGTTGAATCTCACAGAAAAATTGTTCAGAATTACTCAGAGCCTTTTGGAGGACAATGGACAGGATAACGCCTACAGTCTGATCAGCTGGTTTTGCATGTTTCTCAGAAGATTGTGTCAACCCCTAACCCCCAACATTTCTCCCTTAGTCTCTCCACGAATAACCTCTCCAGGTTCCTAAGAGGTCAGTAAGGGGCGTACGTAAGTACACTGGTGTGCCTTTCGTCCCCTGTCCAATTGTCTTTTCTTTCTTTCACCTAGCATATATATTCTCTTCCTTTCATATATCTTCTCCTCTAAGTTCACTTTTACCCTTATATATATTACCACATGTCTATTTTTCTTCCAATGTTTTTGTGCATTGGACAAATGAATAAAATAAAACAAATAAAAAATAAAAGATAAAACACATTTCTTACAGGTTAGATGTCAGAATCTAGTGAGATGAGTGAGGTTCAGTTTAATTATTCTTTTGTATCTATTTATTTAATAAAGGCCACACAATTCTAAATGAGTCTGGGTAGTGTGCAATTTTTTAAAAACCAGGAAAAATAATAACATGAACAAAGAAACATATTATAAATATACCCCAGGAAATTGATAGGGTTCTTTGTGGCATGTGTTCTGTATCTGTGGCCTGGATCTATACCCTCCATGGCCACTATGTTGTCATTTGTGGATCAGAAAAATTGTCAATATCTATTTGAGTGAGAGCGTAATGCCACCTAATTTAAAATAGGTAGTTATGTAAGATCTCTCTGGGCTTTCAGCACTGTTAAATCATTTCCATCCTTTTGCTCTCTCTTCAATCTTCCTTTTTTGGTGAAAGTGGTGGGAAAAGTGTCAGCAACTCTGTTTCAAATAATTTTAGAATCTTAGTGACACTAATGATTGCTGTAAATTGCATGTTGGTATAATTTTTGGCCAACTCAAGGATGGTGGAGACCATTTCAACACAGCAGTAGGGGAAAGTCTCTAGTATACAGTGCATTTTGGACCAAGTGGCAATACAAAAAAGAGATTTAGTAGGAAATATGTGATAGCTCCCTGTCTCAATTGGAAACATCTAAAGGTATTACAATTCTCAAATAGGATTGGAGACATTTCTTCAAAAGAAAGATATAACTGGAATTATAAACTCTATGCATATATATTATATAATGAAGCCTTTGACCTTGATATATCAGCCTATAAATTTGTTATTTTGCTTTCTGCTAATCAATCCATCCTACTGATTTCCTGATGAAAATGAAGATATTGCAGATGTGTAACAACATTAACCTGCTTGTTATGCAGTAATAAAACTCTCCTCCAAACCTTGGAACTCAATGAAGAGATCACTGCTCTTTGGGCATGCTTAGGGAATTCTAGCAATAGGAACTTTATTTTCTTTATTCAATACCTGTTCAACAGCTGTGTTCTATGGATTCAGTGTGTGTTAACAATCACAACAATTCATTTTCAGGATCTGAGCATAAGATGATCCATGCTAGAGCAGCCCATCTGGTCTCACAATGTGTCTGGGAAGTTCACAAGCAAGGAAAGAAGGGCAATCACTTTCTTCCATCTTGCACCCAGCAGCTGGTATTTAAGATCTATTGCCTGGTTATTTAACCATCAAGACTAACAATGCTTTAGTCATTGCTGAATAATAAAGGAAATAAACTCAAATCATAGAATGTTGTGATGAGTTTAAGGAATGTGATGTGAATAAGGAATGTATTTCTTTTGAGAATGCTAACTCTTATTTTGTGTTTCGAAAGGGTATAGAGCAGTGAAGGATTGCTACCAAATGGGGGGCGACGCCGTCCGGGTAGTAGAAATGGAGCTGCGTACGCACTCCAGCTGACTGGCGGCCGAGCGCATGTGCCCGGTATGAGATTTGCTTCCTGCGCATGCACAGGAAGTGAAATCCCATGTTAGAATGCATGTGACCATGACATTTCAGCATTTTTCACCTTTTTTTTTTGCTTCTGCGGAGAAAAATGCCAAAATCTCATGATTGTGCTCATCCTTGTGTGAGATTTCACTTCCTGTCCATGCACAGGAAACAAATCTCATGCCAGGCACATGTGCCCAACCCCCGCACACACATCTGCGACTGCCACCTTCCCACCCATGCCCGCCGTGCACCGAGGGGCATCACGGCATACAAAGGTAAGTGCGGCCCTTCACTGGTATAGAACTGAAATGTTGAAACCAATCCAATCATTTTGGAATTGTACACATTTTAAAATATTTTCATTTTGAAAGGGAACCAAGGTGCAAATATAGGCATGTGACTTATGAGATATTAAATTATGTTTCGATAGGGCTTGACAAGAACGTAAGACTATTGATGTTGTGGTTTTCAGCCCCAGACAATTCCCTTCCAGGAGAACTACCATATTTTTCTGGGCATAAAACACCTCTATGTATAAGACGCTCCCATGTTTCATGTAGTTTCTTGTAGTGCACACTATAAGCCATCACTATTCAGAAGCCATCTTGTTAAGGTGAGTAATACAACAAGAACAGGAAATGCAGGAACAATAGAGATGAAACCTAGAGTGGCAATGTGATGTGGGAATCAACTACAACAGAGAAGATAGAGTTGTATATAATACAAAGGATCATTCTGCAGATGTGGCCTTCTCCTTGACCTCCTGTGTATAAGAAGCACCTCAATTTTCAAGTAAATATTTTAAAGAAAAGGTAGCATTTTATACATGGAAAAATATAGTAGTTGTCCACTCAAGTGAGCCCAAAGCAGAGTCCAACTAGAAAGAGGTTGTGTTCTAGGACAGCAATCAAAGTTCAATAGGGGGGGAAGCAGGTATTTTGAACATTCAAAACCAGACCTGGGGCATATAAAGAAAAACACAGGTCTGAGAACTGTTTAGTTCAAGGGTCTCCAACTTGGCAACTTTAAGACTTGTGGACTTCAACTCCCAGAGTTCCTCAGGCAACAAAATTGAGAACTTTGGGAGTTGAAGTCCACAAGTCTCAAAGTTGCCAAGGTTGGAGACCCCTGCTTTAGTTAGTATCTTTGTACAGTAAATCTTCTGCTTAGATTGAGGAGAAAGCTCTAATGCTGGTCTTTAATGAGTAGCTGATTCAATATTCAGAAATTGCTAACCTAAATACCATTATTGGAATAGACTACTTGATCTTCCTATTGTGGAGAGAAAACTATATATTGATGCCAAGCAGTTAAGAAACACCATCTTTTCTTTGAGAATTCTCTATCCTAATTAATATGATTTACCTGGATTCCTATTCTGCCAGACTGTGCTGTGTCTAGTGGTCATATGTATTAACATATAGAACATGGATTTTAGTGGCAAGGGCTGTCCAATTTTAATATAAAGAATCATTAGAATAATTGCCCATCAACAAGAACCATGTGGCTGGTAAACAGAGCAGGTACCCCTCCCCTTTTTTCTTTATGTTATTGATATATGATTATATTTCCATAAAAATTAAAGCAACATTTTGTGTATTTATATAAATGCTGATACAATTGCACGCAAACGTTTAAGCACCCCAGTCAAGTGAAGAGAAGCTAACACATTCTCTGCATTGTACAGTGAAACACCACATCCTTCTACAAAATTGAAACCATGCTTACTATTTATGTATGCTAATTTACAGATTCAAAATAAGAAAACAGTGGGCTTTATTAACAACTTTACAGTTAAAAAAAAACCTAGCGCAGAATCAACTGGAAAGGTGTCCACAGTTAGACATTTGACATATTCACTGTTTCCTTATTTTGAAACAGTAAACAATTGCACATAAATAGAAAGCAGAATTTGCAGAAAGACGATGTCTTTAACTTGGTAGCATAGAAGATTGTATCTCCTTCTGTTCACTTAGAGATTCACTAGAATATAGAATAGAAGAGAATTCTTTATTGGCCAAGTGTGATTGGACACACAAGGAATTTGTATGCAAATTTGTATGCAATTGTATGCAATTTGACCAGGGATACCCACCTGTTACTGGAGCCTAGATGAATTTGTTGCTGTGGTAATAAGGTCAGCCAATGAATAGGCATATCAACTAAGTCAGCCAATGGGAGCTAACGATTTCTGAGTCTGTGCAGAGAATCAAAACTGGAACGTAAGCATAAGGATGAGGGTGGCTCAGCCCACTCTGCTCTCTTGTCCACTTTGTGCTTGTCTGCTGCTGAAATGAAACTAAATGTACACTGATACCTATAAATGCTTGAAAAAGAATCTACTGTATGTTGGTACTGTAAAATTTACTTTATCTATATTCTTGTATATAAAGAAGTTAATAAATCCAGCTGAATCAGTCATCTGTGTGTGTTTCTGGAAATTGATTTTTCTTCAACAAACTCTAATAGACATCCTATCCATAGTTGCCAGCATATAACATTCCAACTAACTACATGATAGTTTTATTGGTGGAACCTTGTATATTTGTAGATGTGACATATGTGAATGCCTTCTGATAGGGAAGAGTTTTTAAGAGGTGGAATTGGTTACTTAAAATGGTTCTGTTACTAGGCATAGTTGTTCTATCAAAGGCCTTGAGCAGCCATTCCCAGACTGAGTGATACTACAAGGCTGGATAAAGTTAACTTTTTATGTGAAGCTCCGACAGAAATCTTGCCAGACCTCAGCAAACCCGTTATGATGACAGATCTAATTTGATAATGAAAATCATGTGCCGTTCCTTAAGGTCTCTTGGGTAAAAGAATGTTTAACACCCTTGAATTATTTGAATGGGAAAGCTTAATGGAAAGCAGAATATGGAGGATTATTTGGAGACAATAACTTTTATTTGTTTGCATTTATATGCAGTCATAAAATAAACAGGCTGCATCTGCTTTCCAGAAGCAGGCATTGGCTTTATCCACTCACCCATTCCATTGAAAGGAGGAACTGGTGATTGCTATCCACCCAGGAAAGGATAAATTGAGACAAATAAAGTTCTTAAATTGATAATAATCTTCCCAATCTTATTTCTTCTTCTTCCACCTCAAACATTAAGAGGATAAGTGCAAATGATAGCCAGTTGTATGAATTATTTCTTGAAAGCTGACTGCTTTTTTTTTAAAAAAAACCCTGCTATGTGTCAGGCAATCCTTAGAGACATTAGTGAGGGTAGTAGATTTCTCAAACTCCCTGAAAGCAGGAGTGATGGTCTGTAAATGTTGCATGTGTAGAACTACAATTTATTATTAATCTGAGTAATGTGGTAAAGAGCAAAGAATAGATTATATAAACAGAAAAAAGACAGTTATCAGTTTAATTAACAAATATATTTTAATAGAATTGTATTAATTGCATATTAAAGTTCAGTGAAAGCATCTTAAGTTCTTTACAGATTTAATTTTTAAATTAATTAGTAGTATGAAATATACTAAGACTTGGGAATGGTAAGTCTGTCTGTCTGTCTGTTTGTTAGTCTATCTATCTATCTATCTATCTATCTATCTATCTATCTATCTATCATCTCTCTCTCTCTCTCTCCCTCTCTCTTTCCTATATTTATAATTGTGAATAATGAAATGTATTCATTTCAATTTGCCAAAGGATTTGAAAAGAGAAAATTGAGAAAATGTGCAATATAATGTGGGTCAAAGGAATGTCTTCCCAATTTATATAAAATAATTTTAAGGGTGTCTATAGCATTTTCTTTATTATAAAGGTAAACTTGATTCAATGCTGTAAATTGAAACATGCATTCACACACACACACACACACACACACACAGAAAAAAATTCCACTGAAATCAAAGCTAATTTGTGAATACATTGGACTAAACTGTCAGCTTGGCCTTCTTGAAAGAAGGAAATATTCACCAACCTTCTGTCTTATTTAACACCTTTAATTAATATTTGTTCAGCTGCATTCAATGCCATTGTTTATCACCTTATCTATCAACATTACATTCAAGGCCCCCTTATTTTCTTCTATAGTCAAGCTGGTAGAATCACACTTGGCTGAATCTTCACCCTGAAATGCATGAACTATGCATTTTTTCCTGGAGAAATATTATCATCCACAGATACAGATCTGTAGTAGCAATTCCAATTAAATGTCATAAATGAATAATTTCTTCCTCAAAGTAAAGAGTCAAATTTAATAGGATACTTATTGTGTGCTAATTAAGTATTATTACATCCATAGAGTAGAGAGACTGAAGTTTAATATCTATATAAGAGATACAGAGATAAAACTAAGTGATACTTATTTTGTGCCTACTTGTACAATTTCAGTAAATATTGATATTAATTTTACATACTCCATTTGAATTTGCAGACCAGTAAAATTACCGATTTGAGCTTTAATCATGCAATTATGAGATCTGAATGTCTTAGCAACCCTGAGCCAGTGGTAAGTGGTCAGTGTGGAAAATAATGACAGTGGCAGCATGGGTCCCTTGGTGCTGGGCCAAATGTGAATTAACTTAACATTTTTAAATATTTTGCCAGCTGCTCTTTAGGTTAAAAGCCAGTTTTTTTCAGTATGATTATCTGGCCTGTGCAACTTAATCTGTTTTTAGATTATTCATGCCACTTCTGGATTCCTGCTGAGTGAGTGAGTGAGTGAGTGAGTGAGTGAGTGAGTGAGTGAGTAAGTAAGTAAGTAAGTAAGTAAGAAAGAGAGAAAGAAAGAAAGAAAGAAAGAGGGAGGGGGAGAGAAAGAGGGAGGGAGGGGGGAGAGAGAGACAGAGACACACACAGAGAGAGATTGATTATCTTCTGGCATCAAAGCTAAAACATTTTTTAAATGCAGACATGGATTTTGTGGCTAGAATCTCAGCATTGGTCTCTCTGTATTTTCCCCGTTTTCCAAGTGTTCCAATAACCGTGCTACTGAAATCTGCAATCTGTTGGAAGTCATCTTTATAAAGTTTGCTTTGTTTACAAATATAGGAGTAGCAAGCAGGCAGCAAGGCAGTTTGATCGTGTATTTCTCTTAGAGATCATCCTATGCATAGACAAACCAGACGCCCTAACAGAGGCAGGCCCAAATGTGTTTCCTTGTGCAGAAGAACTTTTCATTAGTGGCTCAGCATGTATAGCCTTCTAGATAACTCTTTCATGAAGGCAGAGGTGGAGACTACAAAAACAGAAACAGATATTTAAACAGATATAATCAGAGGTTGAAGATTTTGTTAGAGAAAGGAGAAGCCCTTTCACTCACTCCTTAAAATGAAGTAATGTCCATAACCATGCGCAATTGCATGCCTACCATTAATAAGCAAACGTAAAACAAAAACAAAAAAAACCCCAAAACAAACAATCCCCCAAACATGCCAAGGAAAAGAACATTTGAAGTATATATTCCTGATTACTATTTTGTGGAACTTCAATATGGAGGCCTCGTCCCCATCATTTAGCTGTCAGGTTTCATGATGAATTTTGAATATAAACAAATAAATGAACTTACCTACTATTTAACTTTTTTTAAAAAAATGAAAACTTTAAAAAAAAACATTTTTTCTTGAATTCTGCTAAATCATAATCACACAATCATAAAGCTAGTGCTTGCAATATTAGTCCACTGATTCATTTTCCTCCTCCACAAATGAATTTAAGTTAAAAAGAAGATGGGTGTCTAATTGAAGGGATTCAATGAAGGACTACTCTTCCATTGACAAAGTCCTGGTATTATTAGTGCTTTTCCTTAACATTAATGCCCGGCCAATGGTTTTTAAACCGTCGGCCGAAATTGCCTCAGGGGCGGGGGCGACGGTGATTCAGCTCTTTCGAGCTGCGAACTTCCGGGTTCCTTGGAACCCAGAAGTTCGGCTTCTGGCAGTGCGCCAATGAGAGCGCGCTGCCGGTTTTGCTGAGGCGGGTCCAAGATCGCCCTATTTAAGGGCGATCTGTATTTGGACCCGATATTGTAATTTTTAAAGCGAACAGGCTGCTGCACGGGAGCAGGCTGTTCCAGGGCGGCGAGAGCGACCAGCGGCGGCGGTTCGCTCCTTCGGCTGAGGAACGGGGTCTATCCAGGCCCCGTCAGGCTTGTGGGGTCAGGGGCTTGCGGGCCTCTGACTCTTTTCCTTTTCTTTTACTCTGCCAACGGAGAGTAGGGCAGCCTACTCTCCAGGGGGGTGGGGGGTAGCTCGCAGCAGGCCTCGCCCGGTAGGCAATTTTTGCCGGATCAGGGGCCTTTGGCCTCTGATTCTTTTGCTTTAGTTTAATTTTTGCGATTTTATTGGGCAGTAAGGGTTGTGTGCCCAGGTAATAGGGTTTTAGGGTGGCGCCTCCCCCCCACCTGGGGGGAAAAGCTAACTCCCCCCCACCTCGAATCCTCCTGACACTTCCCCCCCTTCTCCCCCCCTGCTTTGGGGCTTTTCGGTAGGGGAGCTGGTGAGGGGTTAGGGGGTAGATAGCCCCCTCTTTTTGAGGGCATAGGGGTTTGGCATTGTGAGCCTAGTGGGGCCTTTTCCAGGGTGGTGGGATTAGGTAGTGGGACCTAGTGGTTCCCTATGGTCCCAAGGGCCCCAGTTTTGTGTCCACCTGGTGGTGGGTTTTAGGGCTTCCCTGTAGGGGTCTGCCAGGGTTTTTTACAACCTCAGGACCTCCCATCCGGGTGGCTGGGGGTGAGTAGGCCTTGGGCCTACTACTTTAGGTTGGCTTGGGTTGAGGGCTTGCTTGGTATGGGCCCCAAGAAGCGTTTAGCTACTCAGGCCCCCCAGGGCCCTCGCCCTTGGAGGGCAAGGGCCCCCTCTTTAAGGGCCAGGGAGGCGGGGGCGGGAGTTCCTACCCCCCCGGGTGCAAACCCCTCCTGTCATCCAGGCCCCGCAGGGCCCGGAACCTGTTATCTCTGCTCAATCCTTTTCTGTTTTATTAGATCGCCTGGACCGCATGGACGCCCGCTGGGAAGCCGCCTTCAGGGCACGCAGCGGATCCAGGCCTTCAGCGGCGTTGGGAGCCCCTCCTGTCGCCGAGGATACACCAGAAGCTCCGGACCAGAGCGCTCCTGTGGCACGGGATGCCAGTTCTGTGGCCGGGGCCCTCAGGGCCCCATTGGTTGGCGGGGGTGAGTCCCTTTCCATCGCACCCACACCGGTTGTACAGGGGTTACCCACCTTAACCCCCCCGGCAGGACCGGCCTGGGCCCTCCTTTGGGGTCCAGCACGCATATGATATGCTCCCAGATTTGGTGTGCGACCGCACAGCCGGTTCTGGTCCCAGCCGGGGCGCCAGTGGTGAACACGGGGTCGTTGCTTGGCACGACTGGGACGGCGGGGACCCAAGTAGTTCCATCAGGGGCAGGTGGAACAATGGTGGTGCCGGGATTGGCCACCCTCACGGCGGCCTTTTCTTCTGCGGGGTCGGCCAGTACCAGTGTGGCCACCTCGACCAACCCCATGGCGGCTGCCATGGGGGCGGTGCCTGTTGGCCTTCCCTCAACTCCTTTAGGATACCATTTGCACCCCTCGATTAGAGACAAGATTTGGAGAGGGGGAATACATCGACCTTTACACCCTATTAAATAGGGAAGTTCCCAAAAAGGAGAGGGATGAGGAGGCCCGGACCGATCGGGCCAAAAAAGTCAAGGTACCTAGGTGTTTTAGGTCTTGGCTTTACGCCTTCCTGACCTATGCCACCGTCATCATACAGAAGGAGCCGGGCAGGGCCACGGCGCTCCTTAAATTCATAGACCTCATCGCCATGGCGTACTTTGAGGTCAAGGGGGATGCCTGGCAGAACTACGACGAGGCATTCCGGATGAGGGTGGCATATGATCCTTCTTTGCCCTGGGATCGGGAGGTGCCCGATCTATGGTTTCAGGCGACCCATAAGAGCGGGTCGGGTCAAAGGACCGATAGTGGTCATTTGATGGAGGAGGAGCCAGCAGCACCCCACACTGCGGCGGGGCAGGGTGTTCGACCCGCCCAGCTCTGTTTTGAGTACAGCGCCAAGGGCTCTTGCGCTCGCTCCTCCTGTAAGTTTCGACATGCTTGCGGTAAGTGCGGGGGTTCCCACGCCACCCACAAGTGCCCGCGTCCCGGTAAGAACAGGAACAGCGGGGACAAAAACGAGCCCGCCGTTCCTGCAACGCAAGGGCCCCAGTCCGGTCAGGCTTGAGCGCTTGGCTGAACTCTTGCGAGGATATCGCCTGCCCGAGAGGGCGGCTGCTATCCTGCAGGGCTTTAGCGAAGGCTTTAGGATTCCGTATCAGGGTCCCCGTAAGGCTTTTATGTCAAAGAATTTAAGGTCACTTCAGGGTAATGAGGATTTAGTTAGGATTAAGATTAAAAAAGAGGTCGGCTCAAGCTGGAGGAGGTGTCCAGCCTTAAGAAGGTGACCCTCAAACAACTCCAGGAGCTTACAGGGCTGCTTAACTTCGCATGCCGGGTAATTGCTCCCGATAGAGCGTTTTTACGCAGACTGTATTCTTCCATGCAGGGTTTGAGCTCGCCCCATCACCATGTGCGGCTCAGCGTTGGGGCCTGAGAAGACTTGCAGGTATGGCAGACTTTCCTGGCCCGCTTTAATGGGATTTCCTTTTGGCGGCAAGATTTGCTTCTCCAAGCAGACTTGCAATTACATTCTGACGCCTCGGGTTCCCTTGGCTTCGGGGGGATGCTAGGAGGAAAGTGGTGCCATTCAGCTTGGCCGGCCGAGTGGGCGGTGGCCGGCATTGGTAGGGCTCTCACATTTCTTGATTTTTTTCCCTTAGTGGTGGCGGTTGAACTTTGGGCAAGTTGGCAGGTCTGGCGTTCATCGCCAAAGCTCAAGGGTTCCCTGACACGTGTAGTGACTTTCGGGTTAGGAGAATGTTAGAAGGGTGGTCCTGGGAATGGCCGCCACCAGCGGCCGATGGCCGGCAGCCCTTATCCATATCACAGCTGTCGGCCTTAAGCCACACGTGGTTTAGGCTGTGTACTTCACATTATGAAGCCGGCCTTTTCCACGCGACAGCGACTACACTCTTTTTTGGGGCTTTTCGGGTGAGCAAGGTTCTGGCCAATTCTGTTCGGGACAGTAGCATGCGCACGCTCCAGCGGAGCAGCGTGCAGCTATGACCTAGTGGGGTCTCCATACGGCTGCGATGGTCCAAGACGGACCAGCTGGCACGGTATGGAGATTGCTTTAGCACCAACAACGGATGGTGCCGTTTGCCCTGTGGCAGCTTTGGCCGCCTTTCGCGCTTGTCGTGGGGAAACCCCAGGATTTTTCTTTTGTCACTGTAATGGGGCCCCCTTGACTAAGTACCAATTCTGGGCTGTTACAACTCGAGCCTAGAGCAAGTGGGCGCGGACCCCTCCAGGTTCGGCACACATTCGTTTTGTATAGGCACGGCTACCGCAGCCGCCACTGCTGGTTTTGCGGATCCCCACATTATGGCCATCGGCCGTTGGAGGTTTGCGGCCTTTCGTTCATATGTCAGCCCCCCCCGATAGGGACCCGGTTTTGGCCGTTTTAATTTTCTGTTTGTTGTTTCAGCTGTTGCTGGTTCCCGGCCCGCAGTTTGGCTTATGGGCCACAGTTTCGTGTTTTGGGCCGGCTGTTTTGCTTCAAGGTCTCCTGTTGGATCGCAGCTTTCCCTGGGCTCGAAGATGGACGTCGTATGAATGGGCCGCAGGGGAATGCGCTCCGAGGGAGCCCCTAAGTTGCTGGTGATCCACCTCGGGGGCAATGATCTCGGTGTTTTGAGTGGCTTGTCTGTGAGCATCCAGGCTCGCGAAGACCTGCAGGCCATCGCAGCTGCGTATCCAGGCACACGTATAGTGTGGTGTGAGATTCTACCCAGACTCGTCTGGCAGGATGCTATTTCACCCAAAGCCATTAACAGGGCCAGGTTGAGGGTCAACCAGGCCATTGGGAAGGTGGTTAGGGAGTTAGGGGTGTGTGTAGTGAAGCATCCCCTTATAAAATTGGGAACCCCCTGGCTCTACCGAGCTGACGGCGTTCACCTATCAGAGGAGGGGAATGCCATTTTCCTGTCGGACCTGAAGAGGTGCCTCCAGGAATTGGTTTAGGAGGCTGGGTGGGGGTCGGGGGGCCAAGATTGAGATCTGACCCCCCCTCTGTGGCAGGTTTGGGGCGGAAATGGGCAATTAGAAGCAACTGCACATGCTCCTTTCAGGCATCCTTAAAGGGTGATGGACCGCCTCTCTCCAGGAACTAGAGGTTCGAGTAACGTCGGGGATTGGAGAGAAGATGTCCATGGGAATCACCGGATCCAATGTCCCACGGGGATTGGAAGGTGAACTCCTCCCACACGACGAAGGGGCATGGCTATGATCCAGGTGAAGGTGGTACCTTCACCTGGTTCAGCAAGGGGTTATTGCCCAATGTTGCCAAGGAATTTTATGGTAGGAATTTCCGCCCCGTTAGTTTTGGCTCTGCAGGTCCTTAGTTGGTTTTGAATTAAATATTCAAATTTACGTATTCAAATTTATTTAAAGTTATTTGAATATGTTAATTAATAAATGACTCTTAATTAATCCACAATCCATGTCTCAGCGTCTTTACTCCACCTCCGGGGGCAATTAACAGGTTCCTAAAATCATAGAATGAAATATGTGGAAAGAATTTTATCATGCTACTTTGATATGACTTGAAAAGTGCTACCATATTCCCCTATCAAAGTTTAAGGAAACCCAGTTTTTTTAGTCTTTCTCATATAACTTAATTTTATCTGTGCTACCCTTCTCTGCATCTGCTTCTTAAAATATGGTGCCCCAAACAAAACAAGATTCTTAATGCATTGTCAGATCAATACATTTCATACTACACTTCCTACTTCCTATGATCTGGAAACAGTACATTGATTGCCATAATATAAAATTGCATTTGTTTCACTATATGTAAAAGTATGTCAGGAAAACAAAGCAGCAGATAAAAAAAATCTAAAAGCAGTAACTAACAATAATTTAATGTTTAAGTTTGTAAGTGCAGAAAAGTAAAGGTACGCAGTTATTTACAAATCTCTTCAAAACACTGAGCAAAATACAGCAAACAGATCAATAAAGCTTTGTCCCCATTCATTTTCCCTAGAGATCATTGACGTATGAACTTAACAACATTGTTAAGACTTCCAGCTCTCCCTGACTTTTAGCATTGTCAGAGCCAAGTATGCATATGTAACCAATGAGCCAAGGTGGTGCAGCAGATAGAGTGCTGTACTGCAGGCCACTAAAAAGCTGACTGGAGATCTGCAGGTCAGCGGTTCAAATGTCATCACTGCCTCAAGGTTGACTCAGCCTTCCATCCTTCCGAGGTGGGTAAAATGAGGACCCGGATTATGGGGGCAATAGGCTGGCTCTCTTAAAAAAGTGCTATTGCTAACATGTTGTAAGCCACCCTCAGTCTAAGGAGAAAGGTGGCATAAAAAAATTGAATGAATGAATGAATGAATGAATGAATGAATGAATGAATGAATGAATGAATAAATAAATAATCTGGTGTGTGTGTGTGCATTTGTAGGGGAGTTGATGGAGATGGTGGATACAACATTTTGTAATTAATGCGTTTCTGATTATGATGATAATAAAGATAATAATAAAAATAATAATAATAGTATTATTATTATTAATAATAATAATAATAAATAATAGACCAAGTGCTCAGCTGGTGCAAGAAAACCACACAGACTGATTACAAATTATGGCACAACTCTGTTGCACAAATGATCCATTGGAATTTATGCAATAACATCCATACTTGTTATGCCGGGCTTCACGTTATGAGCCCCAATTAAGTCAGGAATGTAAATTCAAACACACACACTGTTGTAAAGTAAACAGAAAAACAATTTATCCAAAATAAAGCTGTACAAACGCACTTTAAACTGAGCAAATTAGCTCACACACAGATAACAATTCTTGAAAGCTGTGAGAGACAAAAACAAACAGAGCAGATAAGAGCAGCTGTGAGAGTGTCACAACCAAACCTCTTCAAGTGAGTCCACAAGATTTACGTAGCTGTGAAATATCCCAAAAAGTCTGTGAAAGTCCATGAACAATGCAAATACGATGTATCCTTCTCCAAACGGATAAACTCCCACATGCACTCTCTGCAACGCTGGTAATTTATCAGCAACCCCATTAGCCTAATTGCCTCAGCCACAGGTGTTCTCCCTTATCTCCGACGATACCTGCGCAGTTGGTCCCTTCTAGCCATGAGCCTGCGCATTCTGGCCTCTATCTACCGATCCTCCTTTGAGTCCAATGACCCACTAATGGGGTCATTAACTAATGGGCTGAAGACCCACCTATGTCACCAGGCATGGGGATAATTACTCCCCTCCTTTTTTGTTATGTTTTCGACCTCTATTGTATGATGGACTTGGTTGAATGTGTATGATTGTGTAGTTGGGGATTTTATTATCATATTGGTTATGTTATTAATGTTTTTAATTGGTTTAAAATTTTTACTATTAGATTTGTAATGCATTGTGTTATTATTATGTTGTGAGCCGCCCCGAGTCTTTGGAGAGGGGCGGCATACAAATCTAATAAATAATAATTATTATTTCAATTATGAAATCAATTTCCAATTCTCTGGATCCTTCAAGGATTCTTTTACACTTCTTTTGAATTTTTTTGGAGTAGGTATTTCAAACTTAATACGAAGGGTGGTATTTGTTCTCAATCTGCTTCTTCCTGATATAAAAAAGTCAATGGGAGAAATTATCTCATCATGCCTTTTCTTATAATTCAACAAGTTCAGTTCAACTCAACTCAGCTCAATTCAGCTCAATGGAAGTTGAAGCAGATTTCTGTACATTGGAGAGACAACATTTAATGAAATATAGACAATAGACCGATGGCCAATTGCTGACCATCAATCCACCAATAGGAAGGCACCACATAAATATGATGCCTAGAGTAGCCCAAAGCACATATTCCAGTAGAAAGAAGTTCCCTGAAGCTCAGAAGAGTAAACCTCTGAACCCAGTGACTGACCCATTTTGGATCTTATGCAAATAGAGACACCATGCAGACATAGGGCAGAATTAGAGGAGGGAATTGATGGGGTTCTAATTTTTATCTATTTTCTTCTGACATTGCATGCATCTTATACTAAACCTATAACAATGAAAAGCTGCTGTCTTTGGATTTGTTCATGCTACGTTCCCACAATACCATTTCCAGTGACTCTGGAAAGTTCTGTCCCTTTTGATAGATAGATATAGATAATATAAATTATTGGCTATTGTTTATATCTTCCTCCTCTCTCCCCTCCTGTTATTACCTCGCTCCAGTGTCCTATTTTTGCCAGTTGACTATTTTGATGTTTGCTGATGTTTAGTAAACTACCATCAATCTATATTTTTGCTAGCTGAACTAAATTGCATATGTGCTTACTCTGATGTGATACAAGGATTGACTGGGAGTGTACTGGGTGCAAACTAAGTGGGAAATTATACACAGGCATTTTACAACAAGAAAGACACTTGAACTGCACATGTAACCAATGAGAATTTGGCCCAAAAATTTCTTCCCATTTCAAGTTTTCAAAACAATCTTGTTTCTATCAATTTGCATGGGAATGGTGGAAGAGAATGCAGAAGGTTTCGATTTGCTTTTCATCTTTACTGTATAAAACTCTCTTATCCTAAGCCAGATGATTGGTCCATGTAGCTAGGATTTATTTATTATTTATTTATTGAAGTATAGCCCCATTTTTTTTGGGGGGGGGGAGAAATAAGGAACAATTCAAACCAACTAAAGTCACATTTTACAAGAAAGTAAAATAGACACTCTGAAATTCATTCTGAGCCAAAGGTCTATTGAATGGTGTTAAGTGTCTTCCAAATATATTTGTATCTCCAGAACCTGCATGTTCCACAGTGAATGCCAGACACAGATGGGATGGACCTTGTAGTACCAACAACATGGACTTTGTAGTATTATTGTACTTGCTAACAACAGTGTGAGAACTAATAGCAAAAAAGCCTGTGAGTAACTTCTCTTTGGGGCATGGACCAGCAGAAGCTGGAGTTTATGCTATGTAAAACATTCACTGTACAACTGAGCTCTTGGCTTAATAATGGGAACAACACTACAATGGAAGTGAAACCATAACTAAGCCCAGGGTTCTTTAAGCCAGAATTAGCATTGATATATTGTATGTTGATGACTTTTTGCTCAGTTGCTCCTTCTGTGTTCTTCCTGGCAGCTAGACAGTTAGAGCAGAAATTCTTAATATTTGCTATCAGTGGTACCATTTAACATTTGGAAAACATTATTTGGGTATTCCAAGAAAGTGGTTGGCTGCTAGGACATGTTATGGTTAGCTCTGGCCCAGCTCCTGCCCCAAGGAATGTGCAAATGGATGTGGGGGAAACATCCACATGCCGCAGGTCTGTTTTGCTCCCAATGGAATCTGCCGACGAAGCTTCCTCTGACAAAGGAAGTGTGAGTGACAGGGAAGAGGGGAGTTTGGCAGACAGCCCAGGAGGAGATCAATCATCTGTACCATCCCTGGATTCTGAATAAGAATTAATGACACATCCACGCATGCGTAGAGTGATGCATAGGAGACAACTGAAGGATTATTACAAGAGAAAATGAGGCCACCTGTGGTTGGGTGGGGCTGCTGTAATTAGTGCTACAGATAAAAGTGCAGCCTGGTATTTTAGCCTCATGGCAGTTTATCTGATTCATTGTTTCGTCAAGATCGTGGTTATTGTGCTGTTCAAGATTGTGTGTGTACTCTCTGGACTTTAGAATAGGACTCAATTTCCCAGTTATTGGGTGAGCAATTGGATTGCATTTAACCTGTGCCTTGTGTGTACTAGAAAATCCCTTTGACATTTAAAAAGGGAGCTGTTTCTGTTTTTCTGTTTATAAAAACTTTTGGGTTTTCCTTTTATCGTGTGGTGTGTGTCTTCCTGGACTAATTACCCTGTAATTATGGGCGGTTGAAACACACCGGCAGAACAGGTCACAGGTTTTCCTATTCACATAATGGCCCTTGTGCATCTGGCTTGTCACAAAGCAATAGTTGACCAGAATGTTGCCTGTAGGAACCTCTTCCAGCTCTTAATGCTATTTATCATCATCCTCTAGTCTAACTTATTTTTCTACCTTTTATATATATTTTTTCCAGAGTTGTAGGCATATTCATCCTGGGTCTGAGGAGAAGGGCGGCATAGAAATCTAATAAATAAATAATATTTATAATACATTGTCCTGAAACTGCTTTGGAATCCAGAATCAAACTAACTTTAGATTTGATTTCTGTGGTTTGTTGAACATGACATCTGAAATGGGAGCCTGGCTTGTTGGTGTTCCAAAAACCTGACATTAGAGGCAAAGGATAAACCCTGGGACAGATTTCAGATATCTCACTAAATTAACTATGAAATCAGCTTCTGTGATTTTATTTGTTTTGCCTTTCTTACTAGCAAGAAGACCTTAAAAGGAACAACTGAATAATTCTTTGGCAGAGTTTTAAAGAATTTTGGTTTCGCATGATATCAGTCTGTGGCAAGTAAGAGGCTTTCACTGGCCTGAGTCTGCAACCCCAAAGCCTAAGATTTCAACTGACAGCCATGGACTCACTTTTTCACCATAAGATATTTCAGTGTCATGATCTGTTGTCTTGCTGAACATTCATGGAAAGCAGATGGCCTTTCATTGGTTACATGTCTGAGGAGGATCAAGAGTGAAAGTTATTCCTTTCAAATTTGGCTATATGGGACTGGCGCACATTTAATTGGTTCCAGATCCAAGGCACAAGGCAGTAAAAGAGAAAACAATTAAAGAATTTGGGGTGGAGGGGGGTGGATAGTTACTGCTTCCCAGGCCATCTTCTCTTTGGAGACCTGCCATGGCAAACATGGAGGACATATAGATCTAAGGTTCCATAATTTATGGAGGAAAGTTGAAATCCCGAGCAGATCAAAAGTCTAGCGGTGTGGCTGTGCTCAAGTGTGCAAACATTTAACTGATTGCATTTGTGAGAGATCTGTAGGATAGATCTGAAGGGAGAGTTTGTCCTTTTGTGATGCTGGTTTTCATCCCGTAATTTTTGAGTGAGCTCTTTGTGCCTTGTTTACTGTACAGTATGATTAGATTTTAATTTAACAAGAAAGGAATGTATCTTTCATGTGGCATGTCTCGTGGGGCCTGAGTTTCAGCATGGAGAAGGGGGAATAGGTCTGGAGCTTTTAAAGATGTAGTGGAGAGTCCCAGTATATTGCTCATCTCAGAATTACTGTTTGTAAATAGGCCTGGCCAGTCTTGAGTAACATGATTTCAATAATTTTCCCAGTGTAAATAAACTGCCTTCTGACTATACTTGTTACAGGAATTCTCCCTGGCTTTAGATTTGACCACAGTCTCCCAGAGGCCTGCAACCAATCTAGATGGTGAATGCAAAAAGACACAGCCTCTCTCCCTTTTGATAACCCATTTGGAATTCATCAGGAGAGCAATCAATTATAAAATCATGAGCGGTGTGGAGAAAATGAAAAAAGAGAAACTAGAAGCTTGCAGTTGAGTTGGCGAGTTAATTCAAATCAATATATGAAATTAAGCTTCCCACTACCACCACCATGCCTTGCTGCACATTTTGAATTTTAAGGTCACACTATGCCTCAGAAGCCATTGTGCTCAGGATTGCCTTGATATTCTGAAAGACGTAAAAGCTTTCTCAATTATGAACCTGACAGTTTTTGAAGTTTGACGTCTGGTCTCCAGAGCTTTCCCAAAATAGCTGCCAAACTGTACTTTTAAATGTAATGGGGGAGGGAAATCCTTACATTCATCAGAAGCAGATACATTAGCATATTTTTTGGAATATAAGACACACCACCACCCCGCTAAAAGGGTGAAAACCCGGGTGCGTCTTACACACTGAATGAAATCCTGCCCAGCCACTACACCATTTAGTTTCTGCCTCCCAGCAATTTGCCTCCTTGCAGCAAACAGCACAGAGCCTGATTAGCACAAGCAACTGTTTATCTGATTCCCGACCATCAGCTGATTTAGACTGCAGGCAGGGGGCAATAGGCTATGACAATCCCTGCAGCTTGAAACTATTAGTTGATTTTGCTGAAACTGAAAGTGAAACTAAAACAAAGAGGCAAATTACTGGGAGGTAGAAGCAGATTTTTATTTTCTTGTGCTGCACTGAAACTGGCTGGCTGTTGTTTGATGCAAGGAGGTAAGTCAATAACTATAAATGCCTATGGAATATTCAAATTATTAGTCTTATTTTTTAAAGACTGCTTTATTGTTCTAGACAACTTAACAAAATGAAGACGCTTTTAAAAAAATAAATGCTTGATCTAAAGAGGCCCAGTGCTATTGTATCTTCTTTTGAATAGCAGAGAATAACATATACTTCCAGAAAGTCACATCATTTTTAAGAGCTTATCTGTCTCAGTATTTTTTTCTTCTGCAGTCAATAACAGGGTTTAGTGCTTGCTTCATTCCCTTTCTACTGAATGTTTCCACAGAAACTTACTTTGGAGTCTGCTTTATTTCCACTTGTAGTCACTGTCACCCAAGTATCTATACCTTTCTTACCCAAAATATCTAGAGACCTCTTCAAACAGTATTTTCCAGCGGCTTCTAGAGTTTTCATCTCATTTTCTTCAACTTCAGTAACATCTTCCTTGCTTCCTTTTCCTCAGTGTAATTCCCATTTATATCAAGAGTGATTTTTATTCAATCACTTTAGTAACTTTAGTAAACAATAGTTATCTTTCTGATCTACTCAATTACTCCTGGTGGCTCAAAGCCTTGTGTGAAACTTGTTTTTCAGATTAATCAAAATCTTTTCCTTTCTCTCCCTAATAAAGGTTGCTCTTATTTTTGTTCTACCTTCACACTATTCCAAATGGTTGAAAAGGGGTTTGATGCCACAGCATAAAATAGTACTACATTTTAATAAATGTTAATAAAGCATTGCCTTTTTAGCAATGTTGTTACAGTAGGCTCTGGGATTTAGATCATTGGAGATAAGTACCCCATTCTATCAAGGACCTAAGAGTACTCATTTTGAACTATCCAAGTCCCAGAGCCTTCTGTAACAGCATTGCCAAAAAGGCATTAAGAGTTGTTAACCTAATTTCGCAAAGCTGCTTCTCCAGTAACATTATATTGCTAACTAGGGCATATGAAACCTTTGCCAGACCAATTCTCAAACACAGCTCATCTGCCTGGAATCCACACTGTATATCAGACATTAATATTATTGAGTGGGTCCAGAGGTATTTAATGAGAAGAGTACTCCATTCCTCTACTCACAATAATATTCCCTATGCTAGCAGACTTGAAATGTTGGGCTTGCATAACCTGGAACTGCCCTGCCTATGGTATGATCTAAGCATAATACACAAAATTGTCTGCTACAATGTTTTACTTGTCAACGTCTTCAGCTTCAACCTCAATAATAAACAGACAAACAATTGATACAAACTCAAGGTAAACCACTCCAAACTTGATTGCAGAAAAACCTGATTACAACTTCAGCAATAGAGTGGTCAATGCATGGAATGGTCCACCTGACTCTGTTGTTACATCTTCTAGCCCTTATAGCCTCAATCTTAAACTGTCTACCATGGACCTTACCCCATTCCTAAGAGGTCCATAAAGGGGGTGTGCATAAGTGCACCAGCATGCCTACCGTCCCTGTCCTACTTTCCATTTATTTGTATTCATTTATTTCATCCATATCCATGTTTATATTATACCTGCTATCTTGTACATGTTTGACAAACTAATAAATGCAAAATAAATACAAATTTTGACTAAAGGAATTGTCTAGATTAAGGAAAGAGGAACATCCATTAACTTAAATCCTGTTACATAGAAACATAGAAGATTGACGGCAGAAAAAGATCTCATGGTCCATCTAGTCTGCCCTTATACTATTTCCTGTATTTTATTTTAGGATGGATATATGTTTATCCCAGGCATGTTTAAATTCAGTTACTGTGGATTTACCAACTACGTCTGCTGGAAGTTTGTTCCAAGCATCTATTACTCTTTCAGTAAAATAATATTTTCTCTCGTTGCTTCTGATCTTCCCCTCAACTAACCTCAGATTGTGTCCCCTTGTTCTTGTGTTCATTTTCCTATTAAAAACACTTCCCTCCTGAACTTATTTAACCCTTTAATATATTTAAATGTTTTGATCATGTCCCCCCTTTCCCTTCTGTCCTCCAGACTATTTATTTATTTATTTTATTTATTAATTAGATTTGTATGCCGCCCCTCTCCGTAGACTCTGGGCGGCTCCGTAGACTATACAGATTGAGCTCATTAAGTCTTTCCTGATAAATTTTATGCTTAAGACCTTCCACCATATTTGTAGCCCGTCTTTGGACCTGTTCAATTTTATGAATATCTTTTTGTAGGTGAGGTCTCTAGAACGGAACACAGTATTCCAAATGTAGTCTCACCAGTGCTCTATACAGTGGGATCACAATCTCCCTCTTCCTACTTGTTATATCTCTAGCTAGGCAGCCAAGCATTCTACCCCCTACCTCCTGACCTCACTGTTCACCCATTTTGAGAAATCACTACCCCTAAATCCTTCTCTTCTGAAGTTTTTGCTAACACAGAACTGCCAATACAATACTCAGATTGAGGATTCCTTTTCCCCAAGTGCATTATTATATATTTGGAAACATTAAACTGCAGTTTCCATTGCTTTGACTACTTATCTAGTAAAGCTAAATCATTTGTCACATTACAGACACCTCCAGGAATATCAACCCTATTGCACAATTTAGAGTCATCGGCAAATAGGCAAACCTTTCCTACCAAACCTTCCCCTATGTCACTGACAAACATATTATAAAAAATATGACCCAGAACAGACCCTTGTGGCACACCGCTTGTAACATACCTTCAAATCTATACCTTTTTCAGGATACATTTCAAAGAATTGAATTGTCCCAACTGCCTGTAATTACAGGGTAATTAGTCCAGAAAGACACACACTACACAATAGAAGGAAAACCAAAAGTCTTTATCAACAGAAAAGCAGAAAAAACTCCCTTTTTAAATGTCAAAGGGATTTTCTGGTACACACAAGGCACAGTTTAAATGCAATCCAATGTCTCACCCAGTAACTGGGAAATTGAGTCCAAATTCCAAAGTCCAGAAAGTCCACACACAGTCTTGAACAGGAAAACAGCAAAACCACAATCTTGATGAACTATGAATCAGATAAACTTCCACAAGGCTAAACCAGCATGCTGTTCTTTTTATCTGTAGCACAAATTACAGCAGCCCCACCCAACCAAAGGTGGCCTCATCTCCTGTAATAATCCTTCAGTTGTTCTCTCCTATGCAACACTCTACGCATGCGTGGATCTGTCATAAGTTCTTGTGCAGAACCCAGGGATGATAAGGATGATTGATCTCCTCCTGGGCTGTCTGCCAAACTCCCCCCTTCCCTGCTACTCACGCTTCCTTCATCAGAGGAGCCTTCATCGGGAGATTCTATCGGGAGCAAAACAGACCTGTGGCATGTGGATGTTTTCCCCACATCTACCTCCACATTCCTTGGGGCAGGAGCTGGGCCAGAGCCAACCACAACAATCTTATAACAGCTTTTATGTGAGGAAAAAATCCTTGTTAAATAGTACATTAATGAATTAGAAATAAAAGGTTGTCATTGGCAGACTTTTGTTTTAAACTATCTACATTTAACAAATGGCTCATTCTACTTTTTATTAGTATATAAAATCATTGCACTTTCCATTTAATAACATAGCTTTTAATCTCATTATCAGACTCATAAAAAGGATAGAAGTAATGGATTCCTTTAAAAATGCAATGTATTTCAGACAAGATAAATGGCTTCTCTTCTCTCTGAATCTTTCTTCTCTTCTCATTTTTCCTTTCTTCATATTTACAGGTACATGTATGGATATGTTTGTGCATTCTGCAATTTTATATATTCTTTTACCTCCCTCCAAAGACTCATCTTTTCCAAGTTAGAGTGGGAAGTTGACTAAAATTGCATTTTCATTCATATATATATATAACAAAATATTTTAAATGAAAAGTTCTAGATGTATAAAGCTGAACAGAAAAGTAATTCGCATTAATTCAAAACAGAATCTCTTTATTGGATTATAGGCTGATTGTGTTTACAGATACATTGCCAGAAGGTTTTTTAATTTTGGGGCAATTTCATTGTTCATAGATAGATATATCTCTCCATAGATACATATCTACAAAATTATGTGGTTATGTGTTTTAAATGAGACACAGCTCCTTCCTCCTTAATGTAATATATATGCTTCCATTTTTACGGCCCTGTGCAAAAGCTATGCAAGTTTATAACTATATTTATTCAAAATATCATCATAAGTGAAAGAGGTAAACAACATTATGTTTCTATACTATGTATGGGTTTCCACTCATGACAACCTAGTAACTTAGTATGTGGAATGGATAGCAACTCTTTGATCCTATGATTCTAGGTTTTCATTGTGCTTTTAAAAAAGCAATATCTTTTGCTTAAGAAGCACTATTAACTTTTCTCTACCCAGCATCAAAAATGTTTTCATCATTTTGAATTAAACAAGATTCAGGCTTAAATTTTAATGGATTAAATAGTGATGGATTGGTACAAAATTCTGGGCATGCTTAACCCCAAATGAGTTGCATTGAATCTAGTGAAGTTAAACTTTAAACTTAATCCTAGGTTTGTATGGATAAGATCCTGGTGTTCATATGGACTTAAAATTGAATATGGACTGAGCTGTACTCCAGTGGTATTGTCATAGAGCTACAAAATTAACACTCAATATAAAGCAACACCAATAATTTCACTAGTGCCATGGTGGATGAGTGGTTAGAATGCAGTACTGCAGACATTCACTGCTGGCTGCTGGCTGCCTGCAATTTGGCAGATCGAATCTCACCAGGGTCAAGTTTGATTCAGCCTTCCATTCTTCTGAGATGGGTAAAATGAGAACCCAGATTATTGGGGGCAATATGCTGACTCTGTAAACTGCTTAGCGAGTTGTAAAAGCACTGTGAAGTGGTATATAAATCTAAGTGATATTGTTATTACTATAATAGGCATGGGGGTATTGATGGTGGTCTTTCTCAGCTTTTCCAGAGATATACCACTTTCTCTGCAGCGTTTGATAGAGTCCTCCTTTATCTTCCACTGCCCTAACTGTAGCAACTACAGTGGAATTTAATTACTCTCACAGCAGGGATGACTGATAAAACAATTCACCAGATGAAACGATAACTAGTTTAGTAATAGAGGAGTAGTTGTTTCTTGATATTACCCATAGGCATTAAAATTCTTTTAAAACAATGTTATATGATTTACTAATAGGAGTCTTATGGTGATCTTGAATGCATTTTGCTAATACCTGACCCAAGAATTCCTTGCCAGATAGTATACCTTTGGGAAAACAAGTGTATAATCCATACCTCTGCTTAAAATATGTCTTACTAGAAAGGCTATGTTGTAGGTATAATGACACTAAAAGCAGCATATATTAAGGAAAGCACAGATTTCCTTTGATTTTTAAAAAAAGGTAATTTAAAATTTGAATTGCAAAACATGCAAAAGAACAAGGATTGATTTTCTGCATTTGATGTGAAATTCTCACTATGATCGGTTCCAAGGTGCCACTGGCCACAAAGCAAAATGCCAAGGTATCAGGCTTGTAGCTGTAGTCCAACCATCTTATATCAGGATCAGTTCATTGTAGTGGAATGATTAGAAAGATGCCCAAAAGACTCATTTAATAGATGACTGGTCGATGCGTTAAATAAAAAGGAAATTATCTCTGGACTAGTGATCATGGAGATGTAATGTTTTAAATATTTAAATGGGCTTCCTGCAGAACTTTATATGGAGTTACAAGAGTTAGAGAATTGTGGCAAAGTTCTCTGTAACCATTTGTTGGCAAAGATGACAAAATATATGTTGAGAATAATGGAATTTGTTTTTTTAATATCAGACTATTTTAAATCTATAGTTCCTTTAAATCAGAATTGAAAAATTAGAGGAGAATTCAAATGGCAAGAATTTTGGAAGCATCCCTTAGCTATTGTGCAGGGCAAAACTCAATCCATTTCATCTTGTTTTCAGATTCTAATCAGGCAAACACAATTGGCAGATGTCTTTCTTATTCCAGTACTGTGCTTTGGCTTTTTAGTTTTCGTGGGGCTTTGTTAATAGCGAGTGCATTACAAACTTTGTTTTATTTTCAAATGTATTAGTTGCTCTTCCAGAGAAAGATTCTGCCCAAGGCAGCATATCAATAATATAGAATGGAAACAGGAAGAAAAACAATGAAAGCTAAGAGGCAGAGCTGGCACAGCAAGCAGTAAACTAGCGTGCAATATCTAAAACTAAGTTGAAAAGGTTTCCAGTTGCCTCTTAAATGCCTGCAAGGAAGGCTTTAGCTGGGCTTCTCTGGAGAGTACGTTCTACCAAGAAAGGGCTGCAGTCTTCTTAGTTTCTCTTATACCAAGTTGTGATTCAGTAACGAAGGCACCTGTGCTGATTCCAATCTTTCCTTTATCCATTATGCTTGTCCTCAACTTCTAAAAAATTTAGACACTGTAGCAGATTCACCAGATTGGGGAAGGTAACACCCAGCCACCAGTATTTATAGAAGGAAGGCAGCTCAGGTCTCGCAGTGTTCGCCTTAGAACAAGGACAGAAACACCAGCCTGAAGATGATGAGTGAGACCTCGTCGAAACGTCGCCAGAAATTAAATCACATTCACCATCATCAGGCTGAAGTTCCAAGCTTCGTGTTGTTGTAAAATATATGTATGTATATATATATATATATATATATATATATATATATATATATATATATATATATATATTCATTTGCAAAAACACAAAGATTGGAACTCCAGCCTGATGATGGTGAATGTGATTTCGCCGAAACGTCGCATAGACATGCAAAACATTACACAGGGCAAAACCCGAACTCAGAACAATCTACATACATATACCCGTGAAAATTTACGAAAACAAATATATATATATATATATATATATATATATATATATATATATATATATATATATATACACACACACACACACACACACACACACACACACATACATATATATATATAATTATTAATAATAATAATAATTATTATTATTATTATTTATTAGATTTGTATGCCGCCCCTCTCCGTAGACTAAAGACATATTAAATTATAGGGATATGATTTGTGGGAGCTGTGTGTATACCTGTTTGTATTCGACTTGTAACTGAAATTGGATGAATACCATTTTTGTTTCGCTATGCAAAAAATGCAGTTACGTCAATGCAAAAGGACAACTTTTGACAGGATTATGAAGTAGCAATGCACAGCATTTGGTTACTGTGTCTGATCTCTTAGGTGAGACAAGTAAAATGTCTCCATGTTATGAAAGGATTGCATATCTTTCCATATCACTGGGGATAGGGTGCTTAAATTAAAAAAAATGTTTGTAAAGATTTGGGAGAATTGCAAACAGGATTGGATTGGATTAGTTCAGATTAGTTTTGGAAATGCACAATAGACTCTATAAGGCAATATGTGTGTTTGTGTGTGTGTGTGTCGATGTGCATAAACTCTTTTTGTGTGTATAAACCTTCAATTACTACTGAGAGGGAAGATAAGGGAAATAGATAGGGTCTCATCTAACTTGAATATTTCCCTTTAAAGTTATGCAGCTGATTTAAAAAAAGATACTATGATATTTCCTATCACACTATATTTATGTATTAATGGATTTTTCCCCATGAAATGTCTATCTCTCTTCTGCAGGTAACCTTTGCCCATGACACTTGTTTGATATTGAGGGCCTTTCCACAGCAATCAATTGTGATGTCATGCAAGGAAAGATTATGAGGTCAAAAAGCACTGAAGGCGGAATTAAAAACAAGAAATGGGAAACAGTCAATGAAAAGCACAAATATTTAAAAGTCAGGTATTCAAAAGGAATATGAAACAGCTCAAAAATCATAGCACAGCTCAAAAACGTTCGGTTTGAGTGGTGAGTATTTTTTAAAAGTCAAAGTTTTAAATCCATTTTAAATCTATCCATTTATGTGAATGGAGGGAAGAACTCTAAACTTCTCAATGAAGGTCTTTCAGATACACAGTTCCAATTGCCATAATCATGGGCAGGCTACCATTTCTTGGAAGTTGAATGGTCATTGTTGTGATTCCGTCTGAGGCTCCTCAGGGAACGGCTGAACCTCTGCCGGCTCCCTGCTCAGAGGGGGAGGATGAGGAACAGGAGGAGGAGGCCCAGGCAGAAGGGGAGGAGGAATATCAGGCCGAGGGAGAGGGAGAACAGCCAGAGTCCCCCGGGGTGGAGCTCTCCCCAGCAAGCAGCCTGGAGTCCTTAGATGAAAATGCTCAAGCCATCATCGATCACAGACAGAGAAGAGCAGAACAACGAAGGGGACAATTAGCCAGGTACTTCCAGTCCTAAATAGGTAACAGCTGGGTTTGGGTGTGGTTCTCCCCAGTAAGGCTGAAAAGGCAGACCCATCCTTCCTGTCTTGTGGAGTAGTATCTTTGGGAGTCCTGGGACCTGGCTGTGATCTTTGGCGTCTCTGATTCTGACTTGTGGCCTTGAAGGCTGAAACCTTGGGGAAAAAGGCGTGGGGGCTTATTCTCTACAGTGGTGTGTGTGCCAGCAAGAAGTCTGCTGTATTGTCTGGCCGTCAGGACTTTGCTGTGAAGCCTCATAGCCTGCCTGTTGGGAAGAACAGGTTTTTCTATGTGTTTATTTTTCAAACTATAAAGTGCTTTTGCTTTTACCAGCGTGTCTGGCTGCTTTTTCCAGTTGGTGTTGAAGTCTGGGGGCACCCAGACAGAACAGTCATGATGGAATTAAAGTTTGGTACAAACAGATAGAGAGTAATAGACTGGCTACAAAGATCTTTAAATGTAAAAAGTTATAAGTTGAGGAAGGCAGTACTATGTAAGAAATTTTATAAAAAGGACACAAACCAACTAAAGCCCTCCAAAATGTTCTAAGCAAATTAAAACACCAATCCCAGGAGTAAAAACAAGAGTCATCTACAACAGTATAAAGGCTGCAACAGCTACTACATAGGACAAACAGAAAGAAGACATCCATGAAAATCAGCAAGCAATCAGAAGACATGATAAGAATGCTTTAATTTCACAAAATATAGACAGACTTAATGACAGTTTTAACATGGAAACTATGACCATCTTAGACCAAGCCAAATCCAAAAGTTGTAGAAAATTCTTGGAAATCTGGAACTGTGACAAATCTGCCATCAATATGTAGACAGATATAAAACATCTATATACTGTACAAAAGAGACAATCAGCAAGTGAAAAAGGAAACAAAAAGACCAAAACATCTTCCCACCACAATTGATACTCAGATGAGTATTAGATTAACAGATTAACATCAGATCAGCAACGAAGAAGTAAACAATACCTGTTAAATCCCTATGTAAATAGCTGTCTCTAAGTAAAAATGGTTAAAAATAGTAGTCGCGCCTGATTGGCTAAGGCGCTGACAGTTCAGTTTTGGCGGGAGCCTGAAATGTATATAAGGAGCGTCTTTTCTCTGTAAAGCTCAGACGCATTCCAGCTGAAGTCACTAGAGCTGAAATAAAGGAACAGTCAGTTAACCTGCTGTCTCTGGATTCTTCACTGGCGACGACGGACGGATGAACCTACGCTCTCCACCATGGACAACTTGCCTGTCGGAAGGGCTCCGGAATTCTTCGACCCGGAGAAGTCCACCTGGGACGGCTACATCTCAAAATTCGAGATCTTCCTCGAAGCTGCCGGGATGAGAGACGCCGACAACGACCGGAAGATCTTCCTGAACTACTGCGGCTCGGAGATGTACGATCTCGCCCAGACTTTGACAGATCCGCTGCCGGCAAACTCCGTCGCTTGGGACACCTTGAAAACCAAGCTCGCCGCCCATTTCAAGCCGACGAAACCAGCCATTGTTTTCCGGCATCAATTCTCGCGAATGGGCCAGCTCGACACCGAATCGGTCAACCAGTATGCCACGCGTCTTCGAATGGTGCTGTCAAAATGTAAATTTGACAACCCAGAAGCTCGTCTGATAGATGCACTCATTTTCGGCATGAAGAATGCGACTGTCAGAAATAAACTCCTCACGGAAGATGAGCCTTCTCTGCAAACTGTCATCAAACTGGCACAGACAGCAGAAGTCGCCGAAGCCGCTGCCAAGGAACTAAAGAAGAATGACAAGCAGGAAGTCGTCGCTCAGATCGACTATCAAACTTCCCGCGCCGAGTCTCCAGACGACCTCGGTCAACCTGCCACCTCCGAAGACAGCTGTTTCCTGCTCCAACAGGACCACTCGAGACCAATGAGGCAACCTCGCCCCGTTGTCCCTTGCTCGGGCTGCCGAGGAAACCATCCATGCCAACAATGCCCCTTCCGAGACGCAATTTGCCGCCGCTGCAACCGCCGGGGGCACATCGCCGAAGCCTGCAGAGCCCCCATGCCAGAAGAATCGTTCTCTGCACAGCATCATCTTCAGTTCCAGAACCAACCAGCCCAGCCGCGCGATAACAGAAGTTCTCGGTTTTTCGGCCGAAAGAACTACTCCAACTTCAACCGCGACTACGCAAGAGGTAACTTAAACTATTCCATCAATAGCATGGTAACAAATGACAGGAGCAAAATTGTAATTTCTCTGCTCCTTAACAAACAGCCGTGCAAGATGGAACTAGACACTGGTTCTAGATATACAATCATGCCATGGGACAAACTAAAATTGTATATGCCTCATCTCACAAAAGCTGCTCTTAAACCTACTGCCTTAATTATTAAGGATTTTCAAGGGGTATTATTCCTGTATTGGGAAAAGTTGATGTACCAATTTTGTTCAAAACTTTGCAATGTAACCTTCCTGTAATTGTGGTCTCAGGAGCTAGGCACTCCCTTTTGGGATTAGAATGGATGGCTCCCCTGGGTATTGAAATCTCTGGTATTTGCAATGTCAGAACAAAGGGTATTCCAAGAGTCTTACAAGAGTTCCCTGATGTATTTAGCTCCACTTTGGGTTCTTACAATGGACCGCCAATCTCTTTATTGATCCTAATGTTCCCCCTGTACGGCTCAAACCTAGGAGGGTTCCCCTGCCGCTCCTTCCTAAGCTAGATCTCCAACTAGACAAGCTTATAAGTCCCTGGACCAAGCCCCTTGGGAGACGCCCATTGTTACTCCCTTGAAGCCTGATGGCTCACTGCGAGTCTGCGCTGACTACAAGTCGACGCTCAATAAGGCCTTACAACACCATCCATACCCTATTCCAGTTGTTCAACAACTGCTTCATTCCCTGGGGGAAGGGAAAGTATTCGCTAAGATCAATTTGGCGCAAGCTTATCAACAGCTACCTGTCGATGGGCCAACCGCCCTCGCACAGACTATAGTCACCCATAGAGGTGCATTTAAATGCACACGGCTACAGTTCGGGGTAAGCGTAGCCCCTGGGATTTTTCAAAGCCTTATGGAAAGATTATTAGCAGGAATAGAGGGCACCATTCCCTACTTTGATGACATTTTAATTTCAGGGGAACATCAGTCCCAGTTAAACCAAAGAATAAGGGAAGTGTTAACTAGACTACAGAATAAAGGTCTCAGAATTAAACCAGACAAGTGCGTTTGGGTTATAGGATCGATGGAGAAGGCATCCATCCAACTCCTGAGAAAATAAAGGCCATCAAAGAAGCCCCAGAGCCACAAAATAAGACAGAATTACAGGCATTTTTAGGCCTTCTAAATTTCTATTCTGTTTTTTTAAAGCAGAAAGCAACAGCAGCAGAGCCTCTACACCGGCTGCTACAGAAAGGAACTCCTTGGACATGGGGGAAAACTGAGCGCGAAGCCTTCTCACAAATAAAAAACTTATTGACTTCTAAAAGTGTAGTAGTACACTATAGCACTTTGCTACCCGTACGGCTTACGTGCAATGCGTCCCCATATGGAGTCGGCGGTGTCCTGGCACATGTCTTGCCTAATGACACAGAAGCCCCAATTGCATTATTTTCTAGAACATTGTCCAGCACCGAGAGGAATTATAGCCAATTAGATAAAGAGGCCTTAGCCTTGGTGGCTGGAGTTAAAAAATTCCACAATTATATTTTTGGCAGAAAATTTGAACTAATAACTGACCACAAACCTTTGCTAGGCCTTCTAGCCCCAAACAAACCCACACCTCCTTTTATGTCACCACGACTAATTAGATGGGCTATATTCCTATCAGGTTACAATTATGATCTTAAGCATAGAGGAGGGACAGCAATCAATCATGCAGATGGGTTGAGTAGGTGCCCCATAGCAGAAACAGTAGAGGACCCAGCCCCATCTGCAGATGTGTTGATTCTAGAACTTGAAGACAACCCACTAACAACCGCAAAAGAAGTAGCTGAACACACTCAGCGAGACCCAGTTTTACAAAAAGTGATTAATTGTGTATTAAGGGGTTGGCATAACGAGTCCCTAGGAGAAGACTTGACTGATTTTAAGAGTAAGAGACTTGAACTGTCATATGTAAAAGGGTGTCTTTTGTGGGGAGACAGGGTCATAATTCCTGTAAATCTGAGAACCAAAGTCTTAACTCTGTTACATGTGGGGCATCCAGGCATCATGAGGATGAAAAGTTTAGCGAGGGGGCACTTATGGTGGCCTGGTCTGGATGCAGACATTGAAAAGTGGGTAGCCAAGTGTGACCATGCCAAGAGTCAAGGCCAAATCCCCCCAAGACCACGCCAATGGAGTGGGAGCAACCTAAGGGGCCTTGGTCCAGAATCTATATCGATTTTGCAGGCTCAGTGGGGTCCCAATACTTCTTGATAGTTGTTGATGCATATTCTAAGTGGGTCGAGATTATTGTTATGAATAACATCACCACGAGTGCTACTATTAAGGCCCCGCGCCATCTTTTTGCCACCCATGGTTTTCCTGACATATTAGTGTCATACAATGGGCCCCAATTGACAGCCAGGCAATTTGAATTGTTCTTAGATCAGTTGGGGGTCAGGCATGCCCTCATCTCACTTTACTCCCCATGGGCTAATGGGTTGGCAGAGAGGTACGTACGCGTGGCAAAAGAGGCCTTGCGCAGATCAGGTCCTGGGGAGGTGCAAGAACACCTTGACCAATTCTTGTTGACCCAACATATCACCCCTAACGCTACCACCCACAAAAGTCCTGCTGAAATTCTAATGGGGAGAAAACTTAGATCCCCACTTGATAGACTGCATCCTATGTATTGTACTAATGATTATATGACTGTAATTCCTGAAAGACACTTGTATTTAGGACAAAGTATTTTTGCTAAAAATTTTGATGGGGGAATGAACTGGTTAAAGGGAACAATTGTGCAACAGACAGCGCCAAAGACTTATATTGTACGTTTGGACGATGGCCGAGTGTGGAAAAGGCACATTGACCATTTACAAAGGCGCCAAGAGGCCACTTCTTTACAAAACTCTAATACGGATTCTTCCCCCCCGCTAGACGGCAACACGCAACCAACTTTTATGGATTTTAAAATCGACTCACCAAGGCGGGGGTCTTCCTCCAGCAAAGCCGAGCCATCTTCCTCTTCGGAGGTCGGTGTTGTGCCTGCCGACTCAACACTGGGGGCCGGAGCACAGCCTTGGCCCTGGACGGCCAGTGGAGGTACTGGCGAACCGACCTCCTCTTCTGCCAACTGCGAAGACTCAACTGATCTGCGCAGGTCCGAAAGGACTGTACGCAGACCAAGCCGATTGGAGGACTTTGTCACATGGCTTGCTGAATAACTTTATTTTTTTTGACTAAGGAGGGAGGGGTGTTAAATCCCTATGTAAATAGCTGTCTCTAAGTAAAAATGGTTAAAAATAGTAGTCGCGCCTGATTGGCTAAGGCGCTGACAGTTCAGTTTTGGCGGGAGCCTGAAATGTATATAAGGAGCGTCTTTTCTCTGTAAAGCTCAGACGCGTTCCAGCTGAAGTCACTTTCACTAGAGCTGAAATAAAGGAACCATCAGTTAACCTGCTGTATCTGGATTCTTCAATACCCAATCAAATAACTGCCAAACAAGTTAACAATCAACACAGACAGGGCAAGCCACTACAATATAAATTGAATGCAAACTCCACACACTACTACCATAGTTCCCTCTAAGCTGAGCAGTGAGCAATCGCTCACTTAAAAATCATCATCAACTCAGAGTTTTCCAAACCTGCCCAGAAGCCGAGAGGGAAAGAGTGAGAGGGAAGGAGAGAGAGGAAGAGAGGAAGAGAGAGAAACAGATAGAAAAAAGAGAGGAAGGAAAAGAGAGAAAAAAAAGAATGGGAGTAAGGAAGAGAGAAAGAAAATCAAAATCTAGTTTGAAACTAGCTCAACTATTTAAGTGGCATTTTGATATTGATAGAGTTGCCCTATTATGAGCTCACTGTTATAGACACACAGTACAGTATTTTATTTTGAAATTCTCTGAGGCAAAACAGGGTGGGTTTTTTATTTATTTATTTGTTTGTTTGTTTATTATTTCTGTGATGCCCGCTCAGACACTATACTTTTCTGCCCCCCCCCCCAAAAAAAAAAAATTAGAGGGAACACTGACTACTACCATTGATGATGTTGCCTAGTTTGGGTAATGTTTCCACTCTTGGTAACCCAACTGATTCTATGGCTGTCCTCTCATGATTGCTGAAGGCTGTAAAGGCCTTGATCAAGGACAATAGGCTTTGAATGAATCCTGGCCAGACCAAATGACTTTGGGTACATGGCGCCTTGAAATCTGGGATTTTGTCATCTTTATGCCTGTGATGGCCCTAAAACAGACAGATTGGTCCACAACTTGGGGGTTCTCCCAGACTCATGACTTCTGCTCAAGGAGCAGGTGGCCATTGGGGCTAGGAGAGTCTTTGCACAACTTTGGGTTGTGTACCTGTTGTGACTTTTCATGGATCAGCATTCCCCATGCTCAGTCATTCAGGTCCTAGTCATCTCTAGGTTAGACTATTATAATGTGCTCTGTGTGAGGCTACTCTTGAAGAGTATTTGGAAGCGGCAGCTGGTTCAGAGTGCAACACCATGGGCAATTCTTGGGCTGTGAAGAATGAACAATGTAACACCACTGCTCCATGAGTGCATTGATTGCCAGTCTGCTGGGTGAAATTCAAGGTATTGGTAGTCACCTTTAAAGCCCTTCATGGCTAGAGGCCAGACTACTAATCTATCCCACTAGAATTGGCCCATCCCATCTGGGCTAGCAGAGGAGGCATGCTGTTATACCTGTTGGCCTTATTATTCCAGCTACTGGGGTCAATGAGGAGGGCCTTCTCCCCTACCCTCTGGAACATTTTGCTCCTCAATGTGAGGTTGACCAATCTGGCTCTGCCACTTAGTTTGGGAGACCAAGGGCAGACTCACAGTAGAGATGGTTGATCGAGTAACAACAGACCCCACCTACCTTCCCCTGCCCTTGCATTCCCCATCTGCAGTTGGATTTTAAACTTGATTTTTTTTTTTATAAACATAAACTTCATGTATTCTTTCTCTCTCTCTCCCACTCTCTCTCCCTCTGTCTCTCTCTCTCTCCCCCTTTGGTAAGATGGACAGTTGATAAAATTTATAAACAAACTAACAATAAGGAAAGAAAGAAAGAAAGAAAGAAAGAAAGAAAGAAAGAAAGGGGCTGCAAGAAAAAACCAAGGACTCCTCATTTCAACCCTGAGCTACAAATATTATATTTTATCAAAAATAAAATTGTTATGAAAATTAGGTGGTGGAGTGGTGATGTTCCATAGATCATAAAAACATCAAGAAAATTAAATCAGATTTAAATTCTGAATGACCCTATATTGTTTTCAGTAGAACTGAATGGGCCGTGGCGTTTTAAAGTGGTCATCAGAGAGGTTCTTGATATCCTTACCATTTGCATGTTTTGAAACCTATGGATCATATTCTTGTCTATGATAATGAGAACCCTCAATTAAAGTGACCTCATGATAAGATGAGTGAGAAATGAATTAACAGCTTTTTTTCTTTTTATCTCTTGAACCTAACTATAACTGATCTGGGTTCTAAATAGAGCAGGCTCCTGAATCTTCCAAGGAACTCTACTCTTTCTGAAGTAATCATGTACAACTTTTCTTTAGACTTCCTCACTCAATACCAAGATGATTAAGGAACTGGAAACCAAGACTTGTGAAGAGAGACTGAGGGAACTGGGCATGGATAGCCTAGAGAAAAGGAGGGCCAGCGCGGACATGATAGCAGTGTACAAGTATACGAGGGGATGTCACAGGGAGGAGGGGATCACTTTATTCTCCAGGGCACCAGAGGGCCGGACGAGGAACAATGGCTGGAAGCTGACCAAGGAGAGATTCAACATGGAGATAAGGAGGAACTTCCTGATGGTCAGAGCAATCAACCAATGGGACAACCTACCAGCGGACATTGTGAACTCCAACACTCTGGACATTTTAAAGAGAAGATTGAACTGCCACTTGACTGGTGTACTATAGGGTTCCTGCTTGGGCTGGGGGTTGAACTTGATGGCCTTCATGGTCCCTTTCAACTCTAACAATAAATAAATAAATAAAGTGTGAAAGAAATAAAAAAATAGGATATATCATATATAGACTTGATGGCAGAGTGTTTAATACAATTATGTAGTTTTTTATTCAACCCAGTGATGGGCTCCTACGGGAACGGTCAGGAACGCAGTTCCGGTAGCAAAATTTGCAGCTCCACCCCAGAGTGCCCAATTTGCACTGAAAGATGTTGAAACAAAATGCATAAGCCACGCCCACAGTGTGCTAGTAAAAATGTTGGTAGCCCATCACTGATTCAACCCCATACTTTCAGGGAACTACCCCAGTTTGCATGCTGTCCAGTTCAGAATCTTGAAAATATTAATTGTAAATGAAAGGTGAAATCTAAAAATTCTTCTCTACTGAATTAACCATGGCTAAAAATTAGATTCCTAGCAGTTATCTCAGGGCTGATCAATCCAGAGAATTATCACAGCTGCTTACCCCATGGGAGTTGTTGAGCAGAGAAATTTACCTGCATTTTCCCTATCCGTTCTGTTTCAATTGCATGAAACAAAATTTGCCTCTGAAATTTCTTGCAAAGGAAACAAAAAAAATAATTGGTGACATTTTCATGGGAGGAGAGGGAAGTTTTTACATTTCTTTAATTATCAGTTGCTCAAGGCATATATACCAACATCCTGTCTTACATAATATAATCCAGCAGTTTTCAAATCTCCTGCTTTCCCATGCTTCCACTCAATCCCGAGGGAAGACAATGAATGACCTCCTTCCATTCCAAAAGGAAGACATTTTGAGGATCTTTACATTCTCACTATCTGTGGGGAAATTTCTACTTTACCTGGATAAATTCTGAGAACTCATTCATCCACCACTGTAGCTATACATTTAGATGAAAATATAATAGGGCCATTTGTCTCCCTCTAGTTGCATGTTCATTTTCCTGAAGACCCAAGGAAAACTTAAAAGTTGAGATAAATTTATTTCACCAAAACATATTAGATTAATTGCAGGAGCAAATATGAGCCAAATCAATATTCCTGAGACACTACCTATAGTCTGAGTTGGGTGCAACATGTACAGTATATTGTCATACTGGTTGATATCTTAAGCCAATGGCCTCCAACCTTTTGGACACCAGGGCCTGATTTTGTGGAGAAACATTTTTCTGTGGACCAAAAGGGGCATAGTTTTGCATGCTGCCTCTATCCCACGGATGAAGCTTGGCTTGTTTGCATGATCTAGTTACTGGCATGCCGCAGACCAGTGCTAGTCCACAGACTGGGGGTTGGAGTCCCCTGTCTTAAACTGTTACTTACATTATCTCTATCCGTCTTTTCAATTTGTAGAAATAATATAGCACCGATCTTTACTATGTTGTTGGTGATGGTGGAAGCCGTAACTTTCTGACAAAAGAAGAAACTTTATAAGTCTACCTTGGTTTACGTAATAAGTAGATAATAATCTCTCTCTTATTCCTGTCACTGGTGCTGCTTCTCACCATAAATGAAAGAAGACAGAGCCATCAACAATCCCTTATTGCTAATGCCATTGCCAACCATTCAGAAAAGCTGGAATGGAGATGTCCAGCTGTGATAAAGGGTTCTTCCAGGGCAACTCCCATGCAAATGTACCAATAAAACTAGAAAGTAAAGATACCTGATAGGAGGGAGTGGTGCTGATAGGCCCCATTTTGAACAAATGTAGTAATTTTAAGCTACCGCCCTCAAGGTAATTGGCAGAGGAAGGTTAAATTTAATGTGCCAAGAATGTAATTTTGCTAGACAAGAAACAGAGAAGCTTACTTCCCTGTTACACAACACTCATAGGCAGTCAGTAATGGGAAAGCACTGTCATCCTTCAGCAGATTATTAATATTTTCCCACCATCCCCCAATGCCAAATAATACATCGTAATAGCTATATATCTGTCATATACGTAATATGTGGGTTCAATTATGCGTGCATACTTTCATAGAATTGCCTGGTTTTCTGCGAAGTTTCCAAATGTTTCCAAACTCATTTGGACGAAACAGACTGCATTGTACTGGTTTGTGATCTCACCAATAATCAAAGCAATATTAAATAAGCATGATGAAGATCTAAATGCAGAACATTGTCAGCAGTTTATTCTTGTGGTGATGGGGAAACCCTTTTCAATTTTAAAATATAATGGTTCCTGGAATTTAAAGTGACGACTTTAGGTTCTGTTTAATATATCTTGGTAAGATATTTAGAAACATAGAAGTCTGACGGCAGAAAAAGACCTCATGATCCATCTAGTCTGCCCTTATACTATTTTCTGTATTTTATCTTAGGATGGATATATGTTTATCCCAGGCATGTTTAAATTCAGTTACTGTGGATTTATCTACCATGTCTGCTGGAAGTTTGTTCCAAGGATCTACTACTCTTAGTAAAATAATATTTTCTCATGTTGCTTTTGATCTTTCCCCCAACTAACTTCAGATTGTGTCCCCTTGTTCTTGTGTTCACTTTCCTATTAAAAACACTTCCCTCCTGGACCTTATTTAACCCTTTAACATATGTTTCGATCATGTCCCCCCTTTTCCTTCTGAATAACATCAAATATATATTTCTCAAAAAAATAAAGGGAACACTCAAATAACACATCCTAGATCTGAATGAATGAAATATTCTCACTGAATATTTCATTTGTACAACTATTCCATTTGCACAACAGCATGTGAAATTGACTATTAATCAGTGCTGCTTTCTAAGTGGACAGTTTGATTTCACAAAAATTTGATTTACTTGAAGTTATATTCTGTTTTTTAAGTGTTCCCTTTATTTTGTTTTGAGCAGTATATATTGAGACATGAACATCCACATTTTTGACATGTCTTTTTGACACATGGGTCAAATAAGATCCAAACAAGATTGAAGAAGTGTAGAATTGTAAGTTATGGTTGACCAAACATTAAGTATTGTGCAAGGGTGTGCAGGTACATGCGCATAAACCATGAGCAAAAGTGAATGTGTGAGAAAAGAGATTGCCGAACCATATTTTTGCTGAGGCTCAAATTATCATTTGTGCTGTTTCAGCTATATCTGCCTGAGAGATGTTAAGAGAGGACGAACAAGAAGGGACAGGAAAGGCCCTGATAAAGCAGTAATGAAGATGGATTAATTAGTAGGAGACCCAGAATAGGTGAGGCTGTGCAAAGCCAAGAGAGGTTTCCAAAACAAGCATAATTTGCATGCAAATTTCAAGTTGGAAGATAATAGCAGGGAGGATGATCCTCACACTGGAGATGAAATAAATGAAAGGTTTCTGATAAAGGAGGAAAGAACACACTAATTCATCTTTGAAATGCCTGAAATTTTCAAGTGAGATTGAAACAATTCCTTCTTCAAACCTTGAAAAACTGCTGCCAGTCAGTGTTGGCATGAAACACTGGCCCAGGGGAAGAGCCTTCTCTGTGGCGGCCCTGGCCCTCTGGAACCAACTCCCTCCAGAGATCAGAACTGCCCCCACCCTCCTTGCCTTTCGTAAGTTGTTGAAAAGTCACCTTTGCCGCCAGGCATGGGGAAATTGACACCTCCCCTAACTACTATTTTATGTATGGTTTGATTGGGTTGTGTGTTTATTTTATTAATAAGGGTTTTTAAATTGTGTTTTTAGATATTGGATTTGTACATTGTTATTATTGTTGTGAGCTGCCCCAAGTTCTTGGAGAGGGGCGGCCAAGAAATCTAATAAATTATTATTATTATTATTATTATTATTATTATTATTATTATTATTAACCACAGAAGGAAAATTGACCATCCTATCCTCAAAGATTACTGTAGGCTTCAGCCCAGACCATTAATTTTTCTGACTTGGTTCTAAATCAGAGGTTCCCAACCTTATTTTGGCCATACCTCACCTAAGCATCTCTAAAATCCTGATGCCCCCCTCCCCATGACATATAATTCTAACTATTCAAAAAGTGAACTACAGCTCACCTAGAGGAAGCCTAAAAGGCCATTAACTTGGTTTAAGCAAGGTTCCAATTGCCCCCATTAAAAATCAAATTGCCCCCCTGTGGGGTGTGGGCTCCACATTGGGAACTACTGTTCTAAATGGCTTTTTTCTTAGAGAAAAGCAGAATTCTCAGCCTACTTGTATTCTGCAACTGGTGTATGCCTGCCTGCTTCTGCCTTGCCATGAGTCTGGTGGTGGAATTCCCCAGGCTTATAGTTCTGGGTGATTTCAACCTCCCATAGTCGAGGGTGGGGACTGAGGTAGCCTGAGATTTCATGGAAACAATGACTTCCAAGGGCTTGTCCCAGATCATCTAGGGCCCAACTAGTAATAGTGGTCACACACCCAATTTGGTGTTCTTGTTGGAACAGTGCATAAGTGGACCTGTCCTTGATTCCCTTGTCATGGTTGGATCAGAGTCTAGTGGCAATGAGAGTTGGTTGCTTGTGGGAAGGGTGGGTTGACTGTTCTACAGACACTTACAGCAACATCAAAATTGCAGGCCTTTCAAGATCTGGCCCCATATCTGTGGAACAGTCTTCCCTTAGAGCTTTGATTAGAGGAGAATTTTCTACACTTACACAACGCATTAAAGACATTCCTCTTTGACTCAGCAGATTGAAACATCCTTGTCCTGGGGATCAGCAAGAGGGGAAGACATTGGAGAGGTTGGGAAGGTTTTTGACAGGTTTTGTGATTTTATTAGGTGTGTTTTAGCTAAGTGTGCGTATTGCCTACTGACTGTTTTTGCTTGTTGTATATGGCTTGCTGTTGTGCCCTTTGTTAAAATGGCATTATAAATAAATGTTTATAATAATAATAATAATAATAATAATAATAATAATAATAATAATAACAACAACAACAATAATAATAATAATAATAATAATTATTATTATTATTATGTCAATACAACACAACAAACGAGATCACTATGCTGGATTTTGTATTTCATCACCAGTCGGGTGCTTCCCTAGGACTGAGTGATGTAGCGGCGAATTATGTTTGCCGATCCCAGTAAAGCGGCCTTTTGCAATTGACAGATGGAGATTTTGTCAATTCCGATGGTTTTCAAATGTCTGCTGAGATCCTTTGGCACTGCGCCCAACGTGCCAAGTACCACTGGGACTACTTTCACTGGCTTATGCCAGAGTCGTTGCAGCTCGATTTTTAGATCTTTGTATTTCACTATTTTGTAAGCTCTGGATGGTTGTTGAGAAGTTGGTTGCACTGCAGCTCCAGAAGAAATGGATTATCTTGACCCCTACCAGTCAGGATTCAGGTCTGGATTTGGGACAGAAACAGCAATGGTCACACTCTCCCGTGGGAGCAGGATGGAGTAGTGCATCCATCCTGGCTCTACTTGACCTCTCGGTAGCTTTCGATACCATTGACCATGGTATTCTCCTGGGGTGGCTTCAGGGTATAGGAATGGGAGGCCTTGTGCTATCCTGGTTCACTTCCGTCCTCTGTGGCCGCTCTCAGTCAGTGTTGTTAGGAGGAGAAAGATCCAGCCCTCAGCCCTTGCCCACTGCTTTAAGGGGTTCCACAGGGCTAAATAATCTCTCTGCTCCTGTTCAACATTTATATGAAGTTGCTGGATGAGATCATCCATCACCATGGACTGAGATATCACCAATATGATGATGATACTTAGCTATATGTCTCTGCCTGTGATGACTTAAATGATGCCATGTCCTCCCTCCTGCGGTGCCTGGAGGCTTTTAGGAACTGGATGGGAAGCAACTGGTTGAAACTACCATATTCTTTGGAGCATAAGATGCACTGGAGTATAAGATGGAGTATACGTTTTGGGGGGGGAAGGAAAAAAAGGCCTCTGCAGGTTGTACACCAGTTATGCCCTTTCCTGGACCAACAGTCCCTACTCAAATCATTCATGCCCTAGTCACTTCTTGTCTTGACTATTGCAACACACTCAACATGGAACTGCCCTTGAAGAGCATCCGGAAGCTCCAGTTGGTGCAAAATAGCAATAGCATTTAGACTTACATGCCACTTCATAGTGCTTTACAGCACTGAGAGTAAGCATATTGCCCCCAGCAATCTGGGTCCTCATTTTACCGACCTTGGAAGGATGGAAGGCTAAGTCAACCCTAAGCCTATTGAGATTCGATTGGCCAAACTACTGGCAGTCAGTGATCAGCAGAAGTAACTTGCAGTACTGCACTCTAACCACTGCACCACCGAGGCTCTGCGGTGGCCCACATGGTTTTGTGCAGAACACCCCCCCCCCGGTGTGCACATGTATTGCCTTTCCTGGGGGAGCTGCATTGGTTGCCAAATTGCTTCCAGGTGCAATTCAAGGTGCTGGTTGTCACCTTTAAAGCCCTTCATGGCTTGGGACCAGGTTATCTGCGGGACCATCTCTTACCAGTTACATCTACCTGACACATCAGAGGGGGGAGGCAGGGAATGTTGCCCCATTCCTGAGGGAGATACACCTTGTGGGACCCAGAAGAAGGGTCTTCTCTGTGGTGGCTCCCTCTCTCTGGAACATTATTCTCCCAGAGTTTAAAAAGTTCCCCATTCTAATACTCTCCAGAAGGTACTGAAGACCTGGTTTTGCCAGTGGGCCTAGGGAACTCAGAGTGGGATGGAGCCCATTGAGTGGCTTGTGTGATCTGCTGTTGGCAAGGCGGAGGTGGAGAATGGTTTTGTTATATTGTACTATATTAATTTATTTGATTCTTTTATTAATTTTTATTGTTTTAAATGTGGTCTTTTATTCTGTAAGCAACCTTGGGTTGCCATGGATTGAATAGGCAGCAATATAAAATAAACAGACAGACAAACAGACAGACATTTCCATTGGTGAGCTCCCCTGATAATTTATCTTTTCAGGTTTACATTTGCATTCAAATCAAACTTTCTGGGGTTTCCCCACATATTTTGCCAAGCTGGAGGTACCTAATATATATTGCCCAAGTCAAAGACACTGTAGAATTACAAGACAGTGTGAGAGCAACCATCCTGAATTTTTCTGGCATCATTCCTACATAGGAGCTAACATTCTTCACGAGATGTTGTAGCATTGTGTTTTATGTGCATTGATTCTGGCTGATACTCCAGACAAAAGTAAATATAACTAGGAACAGTATATAAAAACTAGCGTAAAGGTTGCCAGCTCTGCATCCTGTTCAATTTGAATATGCCATTGGAAGATTGTTAAACATAATTTAAAAAGCACAATTTATTCTATCAAAGATTGCTCCCGTGTATGAGAGACAATAAATGGCTCAGCCTTCTTTGTTTACCTGTCGGTACTACTTTGGAAGAGGAAGTGATTATAATTTCTTATGAGAATAGGGAAAATACACAAGACAGCATCATATATATTCTAGATGAGCGGAGAAACTGGCTCAAAGAAAGTTAAATATTCTGATTCATTATGGGAAAGCAACATA